>NC_052633.1:1099360-1399360 GCF_016161935.1 Mauremys reevesii
AATCTTCCCAGTCATCTTCCTTCACACAATCCACTGAGAACGTATTTCAGATCCAGTGGCTGGTGACGGGACACTAGATGGGGAGGGCTCTGAGTAACTACAGAGAATTCTTTCCCAGGTGTCTGGCTGGTGGGTCTCACCCACATGCTCAGGGTCGAACTGATCCCATATTTGGGGTCAGGAAGGAATTTTCTCCCAAGTCAGACTGACAGAAAGGGGTTTTCCCCTTCTTCTGAAGCAGGGGGCACTGGTCACTTGCAGGTTTAGACTAGTGCAGGGGTAAGCACGAGAGCTGATTTTCAGTGGCTATCACTCTGCCCGAGTCCAACGTGCAGGGGCTCAGAATAGATGATTGTGATGGTCCCTTCTGGCCTTAAAGTCTATGAGATCTTTGCAGTCTCCCCCACATGCAGAAAAACAGATGGGCCTTGCAGTGTGCCCTGAAGGGTCAGTACCCCAGGACTATTTCAGACTGGGGTGAGGGAATTCCAAAGCTCCACGAAGAAGCCCCTGCCACCGCGCTGTGACCCTAAGAGTCCCTTTATGACTACCGACAAACAGCACATTCACACTAGTGTCAGAATATTTAACTACATAGCGTCTTGTAAGGTATCATATGTAAACCGGTGACACGCTGGTCATGAATATCAGTGTGTGATGTATGTATGGGTTGTGTATACAGAGTTGTGTGTGTGTGCTGGGAATACGTTCATAAAACAAGGTGTGGAGACAGCTCATAAACAAGCCTGCCGTAGACAAAGGACTGTGGCTTTACTTGTCTGCATGAATCATGCTAACGCCTGGATGGGAAAACAGCATGGCTTGATTACAAGCAAAGGACAACGAAAGGATATTTGATTCTAAGGTAAACAAAGTGATCAAGACAACGGAGAATGCAAGTTGAGGAGAGGATGAAGAAAGGGCTTGGTGCCTATTCCCCATAGAACATACAGCAAGGGAGAGGAACTCTGTCCGGGTTTACTTTTCAAAGAATACATTTCAAAGATTTTCAGGGAAGAAAGGGGACTCCTCATTTGTTACCCAACACTGATGGACCAAAGGGATCAGTGCCCCCGATTCTGTGAACAGCTAATCCTCCTGCCTGAGGGGCTGGAGTTGCTGAGAGCTTGATGGCAAGTATCAGAGGGGTAGCCGTGTTAGTCTGGATCTGTAAAAGCAACAAAGAATCCTGTGGCACCTTATAGACTAACAGACGTTCTGCAGCATGAGCTTTCGTGGGTGAATACCCACTTCTTCAGATGCAAGTGGTGGAAATTTCCAGGGGCAGGTTTATATATGCAAGCAAGAAGCAAGCTAGAGATAACGAGGTTAGTTCAATCAGGGAGGATGAGGCCCTGTTCTAGCAGTTGAGGTGTGAAAACCAAGGGAGGAGAAACTGGTTCTGTAATTGGCAAGCCATTCACAGTCTTTGTTTAATCCTGAGCTGATGGTGTCAAATTTGCAGATGAACTGGAGCTCAGCAGTTTCTCTTTGTAGTCTGGTCCTGAAGTTTTTTTGCTGCAGGATGGCCACCTTAAGATCTGCTATTGTGTGGCCAGGGAGGTTGAAGTGTTCTCCTACAGGTTTTTGTATATTGCCATTCCTAATATCTGATTTGTGTCCATTTATCCTTTTCCTTAGAGACTGTCCAGTTTGGCCGATGTACATAGCAGAGGGGCATTGCTGGCATATGATGGCATATATTACATTGGTGGACGTGCAGGTGAATGAACCGGTGATGGTGTGGCTGATCTGGTTAGGTCCTGTGATGGTGTTACTGGTGTAGATATGTGGGCAGAGTTGGCATCGAGGTTTGTTGCATGGGTTGGTTCCTGAGCCAGTTACTGGTGAGAATATGCTTCAGGTTGGCAGGTTGTCTGTGGGCGAGGACTGGCCTGCCACCCAAGGCCTGTGAAAGTGTGGGATCATTCTCCAGGATGGGTTGTAGATCCCTGATGATGCGCTGGAGGGGTTTTAGCTGGGGACTGTATGTGATGGCCAGTGGAGTCCTGTTGGTTTCTTTCTTGGGTTTGTCTTGTAGTAGGAGGCTTCTGGGTACACGTCTGGCTCTGTTGATCTGAGAGCTTGATGTGATTGAGAAAGCTGCTTACGTAAAGATTGGAGCTTGCTAAAGTCAAGTTTTAGATATTAGAAACTTCCCATTGTTGTTTTGTTTTAACCACATCTTTTTCTCTTGCTTAGTATCACTAAAATCCAAGTTCTTTATTAATAAACGTATGTGTGGTTTTATAGGCCATCTCAGTGCAGTGTATTAAAGTGTGGGTCCTCAGCTAGACTGACAGGCTGGTGGGTGTACTCGCTTTGGAGGCAGCAGACTTGGTAATTTCTGTGAGTGTCCAGCAATAGGGAGTGGATTCTACAGAGGAACGCTCTTCCTGGAGGTTCAGGAACTGGGGTTCACCGAATGTTACCCACAAGGCAAGGTTAAGACTGGCAGAGTCCAAAGGAGTTTTCTGGGGAATAGGACAAATTGGTGTGGCAGGGAGCTGACACACAGTTTAAGCTCTAGCAAAACTCTCCCTTGCTGAGCCAGTGGGGGCAACACAAGGCTTATGGTTCTGGGTGGCCCTAGAAAGCTACTCACCCCCTACCCTCTCTTGTCTGCATGAGGCTCCAAACCAGGCACCCCACTGATCTGGCAATATGGCACAGGGAAAGAGACAGCTTTTGGATAAGTAGCTCCTGGGCTATTTAGAGCTTTATTAACACCTCTCCGCCCTCCCCCCTCCCCCCACAAAATCTTAAATACTAATCAGTACTTAATAATTAGCCAATGTAAACCAAAAAAACCCACTGGTATCATGTGCTCCTGGCAGGCTATACGGTGTAAAACATGAGCTACTACATTCTGTACCAGCATGAGTTTCCAGGTAGATTTAAGCTGCAGTCCACGGAGAGCAGTGGCTCTCAGACTTCTGTACTGGTGTCCCCTTTCACACAGCAAGCCTCTGAGTGCAACCCCCCTGATACATTCAAAACACTTTATATATTGACACCATTATCAGTGCTGGAGGCTGACAGCTTGTGACCCCCCATGTAGTAACCTTGCAACCCCCCGAGGGGTCCTGACCCCCAGTTTGAGAACCCCTGACGTAGGGCTTGTTAAATAGTCTAATCCAGGGGTCCCCGGGGTGCATGTCCTGTCCAGCGGTGGAGCATCCGCCAAAATGCCACCAAATTTCAGGAGCGTTTCGGCGGTGACACCTCTCGATGACGTCACTTGTCGCCGACAAGAGACGTCACCGAGAGGCGCCGCTGCCGAAACGCCACAGAAATTCGGCAGCATTTCGGCGGATGCTCCACCGCTGCCACGGTCCTTCATCTGGCGCCCACCAGACGAAAAGGTTGGGGACCACTGCTCTAACATGTTGTTTCCCCTTCCCCCATCCTCTGTTTACTTGTTTGTCTCTCCTTAGCTCCTCAGGCAGGGGCTGTTCCCTCTTCTCTGTCTGGAAAGCACCTAGCAGGGACTATCAGAAAGAAACCGTATACTCGGATTAGCAAATGCTACCACTGATCCTGTTAGAGACCACCTGGCCTTCTCGAGAACTGTCTCTGTGGTATGGTTTGACAACTCACCGCTGCAGATATTTGCAGAAACACTGGAGCTCCTGGAGGGTCTCCTTAGCACTCTGGAAAATCTCCTCTTCCAGAAACAGCTGCATTACATCAGCACAGACTTCCTCTGAGCAACGGGCAATGCGGGCTTTTTGGTCTCTTTCCAAAGCATACCTGGTGCAGAATGAAAGAAAATGAGATTCCAAGGCAGAAATGCTCACTAAGCAGCACACATGGCAGTAAATGCTGAAAACTGCTGTAGTGCAAAAGGTAGGTATTTCCAGCACAGATAAGCAGTCATTTAAAATCATTCCACTTTCTGAAAGCCACTAGACTTCTGTAAGTTTCTCCTTTGAAAAGTAAAAGCATGGGCTTTCTTATCTAGGGGAACAGACACTGTGCACCTGTGAGGGGGGTGGGGAATTCAAGGCCTTCACACTGGAAAGAATCAAGTATTAGTCTTCAAAGGGGTTTGTAGTCCCTGTTCAAGGACACGTACACAACCCCCCTCCTCCACCCCCCACATTCCCAAGTACCCATCCAGAATCCTAATTATCCCCTCATATTTCTTCCACTTCTAACTCATCCTCTTCTACTCATGGCCACCGCCTTTCCCGTCAGTGATGCTTTGTGGAAGAAGAGCATGGGAGAGCTGTACCACACACCATGTTCATAAAAGCTTCTCTCTTCATTACAGTACTGTGGTGAGTGAGGCTTGTTCTATAGAACACGAAGGGTTCATAGAATCATAGAATTCAAGATCAGAAGGGACCATTATGATCATCTAGTCTGACCTCCTGCAAGATGCAGGCCACATAAGCCGATCCACCCACTCATGAACTAATTCTCTCCCTTGACTCTGCTGCTGAATGCTCCAAATCGTGCTTTAAAGACTTCAAGTAGCAGATAATCCACCAGCAAGCGACCCCTGCCCCATGCTTCGGAGGAAGGCGAAAAACCTCCAGGGCCACTGCCAATCTACCCTGGAGGAAAATTCCTTCCCGACCCCAAATATGGCAATCAGCTGAACCCCGAGCATGTGGGCAAGACTCTCCAGCCAGACCCTCTGGAAAAGGCTAACAATACCCCAACATTGACCCTTTGTACTAATTACCAGTGTGGCACGTTATTGACCTATTGACTAAACCCATTATCCTATCATACCATCCCCTCCATAAACTTATCCAGCTTAATCTTAAAGTCATGGAGGTCCTTCGCCCCCACTGTTTCCCTCGGTAGGCTGTTCCAGAATTGCACTCCTCTGATGGTTAGAAACCTTCGTCTAATTTCTAGCCTAAATTTCCTAACTGACAATTTATATCCGTTTGTGGGTTAATTCCTGCTAGAGCTCTCCACATACATACAGGCAATAGCTAAGTTAATTGTTGGTGCTTAATGGACAATGCACTGAATGCACTCCTGGAAATTGACCTCCAGTCCCCTGGTGAGATGCAGAATGGTACCAGACTCAGAAGCGGTGCTAGCCCATTGGGGAGCCTAAGCAGGAATATTTTTTGCCAGCCTGTAATAATAACAAAAACCGAACAGAGGGCCCCCTTGAGCTGCTCGGGGCCCAAAGCAATTGCTTAGTCTGCTCATGCCTAACGCCAGCACTGACCAGGTTCAGGGGTTCCAGGACAGACCAAGGAACTCTGAAATGGGTAAAGCCTGCCTGTGAACTCAGAGCAAGGCAGAGACTGCAGGCTCCCTCTCCTAACCCCGAGCCTGGAACAAGTGGGACCGAACTACAGACATGCCAACTCTCTTAAATTGATGCAAGAGTCATGCTGTCTGAGGGCTTGTCTACACTGGCAATTAACAGCCCTGCAACTTTCTCCGTCAGGGGTGGAAAAAACAGCCCCCTGAGTGCAGCAAGTTGCGGTGCTGCAAAGCGCCAGTGTAAACAGCGCCCCAGCGCTGGGAGCTACACCCCTGGCGGAGGTGGCTCTCTCCCAGCACTGCACCACGACCACACAAGGCACGTCAGTGCTTTAGTGTTGCCAGTGTAGACTAGCCCTGAGTAAAATTAAACCTCACTCATGATCTTGCTATAAAACTCTCAAATGTCAGGATTTTTTTCAGCCTCAACACATTCTTAAAATGGGTTTACAGTCAAACAGGACAAACAAAGGAATGTGGTTTCTCCACTGGGTAGTTAATCCCAAAGTACTTTGAAAGACAATGAGAATTCACTTATATATCAGACAAACAAAGCTATCAAGCTAACAAGTGGAGGTGGGGGGAGAGCTTGTCTACATTACGCAGCTTTTAGCGACAAGGCTGGGTCGACACAGCCTTGTCGCTAACAGGCAGCGTGTGTGAACACTCTCTGTCGGTATATTGTTAGCACTTTTGCTGACAAAATACTTCCAACCCCGCGAGTGGCAGTAGCTTTGTCAGCAGGAGCGACAAAGCCGGGTTCAAACTGCCACTTGCGTCAGCAAAACTTTTGTCTTTCACAGGGGGCTTTTTTAAGTACCCATGAAAGACAAAAGTTTTGTCGACAATGACACAGTGTAGACAAGCCCTGAATCAATTGGGGAAAAAAATTCCCATGTTTGAGAGTTCTAAAAATGAGGCTTAATGTTATTTAGAAATCCTGTCAGCCGCCAGGGGCACGGCCGGGGCTCTAGCTGTCAGCCCTGGGCGGCTGCTCCCCTGCCAGTGCAGAACGTGGGAGAGGGGATCACTGCAACCCCACAGGCCTGGGAAGGGTGAAGAATCCTAAGGAGCAGAGGTGAGGCTGGGAGGGCTGAACTATGGCATGGTGGCTGCAGGGGGGCTGAAGTGAGGAGGGTGAGGGCTGAATTAATGGTAGGTTCTGAGCAGATGGGGTGAGTGGTAGGAGGGTGAATTGATGGGGTGGTGATGATAGGGGCTGGGGGACTGAACTGAGGATGGGGCTGAACTGAGGGGAGTTGGGGGGAGGAGGACAGGATTGCGTGGCAGGAGATGGGCAGATGTGGGGGTGAAAGCTCTTGCAGCAGGGCCAGACTCACTCTATCCAGTACATGTGGGAGAGTGGTTAACACAACTGTCACATGCACACACCCTGAAGACGGGCAGCGGGAGTTCAAAAATCAAGAGACTGACCTAAAAGCACAGTATCATCTTTCTTTAAAATGTCATGATTTTGGGGGGCCCAACTCATGATTTCTGATCTCTTGAAGTTGGCAACACTAACTACATGTGGGGGAAATGCTAGGGTTTAGGTAAGACTTTCTGTAGAGAAAATAAATAAATTGTTATTTACTCCTTCTCATAACACAAGAACTAGAGGTCACCAATTAAATTAATAGGAAGCAGGTGTAAAACAAACAAAAATATTTCTTCACACAACGCACAGTCAACCAGTGGAACTCCTTGCCAGAGGATGTTGTGAAGGCCAAGACCACAACAGAGTTAAAAAAAGAACTAGATAAATTCATGGAGGATAGGTCCATCAATGGCTATTAGCCAGGATGGGCAGGAATGGTGTCCCCTGGCCTCTGTTTGCCAGAAGCTGGGAATGAACGACAGGGAATGGATCACTTGATGATTCCGTTCTGTTCATTCCCTCTGGGGCACCGGGCATTGGCCACTGTCGGAAGACAGGATACTGGGGTAGATGGACCTTTAATCTGACCCAGTGTGGCCGATCTTATGTTCTTAAGACAATGAGTGTATAGGCCTTTTGTTGTTTTAACTCTCTTCTCTCAGATTGTGATGGTCCTTTGGATAAATAAAGACTTTGTTTTGAAGAAGCTGTTTGATGTCCCTGCATTTTCTTACTGATCACAGGGTTCCAAAGGGTAGTCTACAGCCGGGGCCAAAACCTGGATGGACGTGCTTAGGAAGCATGGTTCGTAAACAGGGGTACTGTGACCTAGGGAGACGGTCTAGGGGGTGGGGCGAATTGTGGGATTCCATCCTGAGAGAAGTACACGGGGCTATCACTTGGAAGAGATGTGCAGGGAGAGAGAGAGCGCGACAGACCAAAGGTACAGCTCGCCCTGAATCATGACAGAGTTTCATGGTGTAACAATTAGACCAAGTCAAAGCTACTGTTTCTTTATTGGACAGAGGGATTGCTGTCGACAGATATGAGACGTTCCAAATTTACTCGAAGCTGAACATTCTTCTTCCTCTGGTGCATGGCCATCTTTTGTCTCCCTGTTCCCTCACCCCACACCTTCCTTCTACAGAGGTTTAACTTCAGGTGTAATTATATACTTCACAAAGATACAGTCCAGAAGCAACAGCTTCAGCCTGGAGTTGCATGAACTTCCTCTGGGTTCGCTTTGAGACTGGTATTGAACAATCACAAGGGCAAGCAAGCTAATAGCAGCAAAGCTCCTTGAGGAGCTATTCGACTAGTGAAGAACAGAGGGTCAGTGCAGCAGCAGCAAGGGGCAGAACACCTATGAAGGTAGCGCCTACCTCTGCAAATCTAAGAGGCTCCCTCTTCCTGGCTCAATTAACATTCTGGAGAAAGGAAGTCCTTCTCAAAGATCTGACATCCTACCCCTCAGTTAAAGGGTTGAGAGTTAACAATATACAATACTAAAAAACCCAACATTCTGGCCTTCCTTATACATCATTAAATAGTAAAAAAAAAAAAAAAAAAAAGGGACGAGTCCATGTTTTCCTTACTCCTTTGCAGGTAATGTTTAAACGTACAATAGATTTTTTTTGCCTGGTTTTTCAGAACCTACTGATGAAAATGTTAGAAGTAAATTGTGCATAGTGAATTGCTTGGAAATTTAACCAAATGATGTTCTTCACAATGGTTCCATTCACCCTGTATTGGGTCCAACAAAAGGAGCAGCGAGATGTCCACCACTGCTTGCCAGAGTCTTACTTTCTCAGGAAAGAAGTTTACAATGCAGGCGTTGTGTTATACAACATACTGCACACCCTACATAGCTAATGTTGCACTTACTTTAGTTCACTAGCTGCAGTCTCTTGAACACCTTCCTTTATTACTTCTTCTGTCAGCTCCACACCCAGTGAATGGCTCAACTGTTTTATCAACCGTTCTCTTTCCTGCTTCTGCCTAAAGGATGGAAACAAATGATACACAAATAAGGACTGGCAAAACCTGTTTGATGATCTGTAACACACACATGCCATATCAACACCACAGATAATTTACCTCCACATTGGGCTAGTCCAATTTTTCATGCTTTTCCTTCTAAAAACAGCAGAGGCAAATGTTCTGCAGCACGACCGGCTTTGCAGGAGGTGAGACCTGTCCCCCCGCACCAACTGATCAAGGACCACATCTTACAATACTTAATGGGAGATAACTCCTAAGCCCCTGCCAGGCAGCTGGCACCATGAGAGATGAGGGCTTGCCACCCTTTTCACCCCCTAGAAGCCAGAAGGGAGAAGGAAGTGGCAGGACTAGGGCCCAGTTTCACACTCAGAAGTTTTGGGGTGACAGTGGTATGTGGGGGCACATGAGAACTTCTGCTGCATATCCACCCAGTGTGTTCTACAGGCAGGAGACATATGGTACATGGGACAAGGAGAAACTGCTATGTAATGTTTTATGAATGCTGTATGTTCTCAGGTATGGGGCCCAAGTCCCGCGGCCGTGCCCGCGGTTTTATTTGCCCAGTTGGGCCGGTTGGCTGGGCCCGGCTCCCGCCCTGCCAGGCCCGCCCGAGGCGGCGGACGCGCACCGAGCCCGGAGCTGCGGGGACGCCGCATGCGGAGAGAGCGCGGGCGGGGGCGCGGGACCGCCGCCCGCGTGCGGCCGCGCCGGCGTCTTCCTCCCCTTCTCCGCGCCTCCCGGGCTGCGCGAGCCTCCGCGTCCATCTCGCTCGCGGCTCGCTGAGCGCCCGCAGGCTGGGCTGCGCAGGATTTCGCCGTCCGGGCCCCCGACCCCCCGCCAGGCATGGGCGGCGGCGGGAGACAACGAGCCCTGGGAAGGACCGGACCGCATGCATCATCATGGCGGCCCGCCGCCCCCGCCCCTCCGCCTGTGTGTGTGTGTGGTGGCTTTGCCTTTTTTTTTTTATATTTGGCCCTCCCCCAAAAAACTTTGGACACCCCTGCTTTATGGGAATGCTTATTATATGAATGTATGAAACAAAATCATTAAGAGGGAACTGTAGATACATTATCCAGAAAAAGAGTGCCAGAACATCCCTAGGTACTTGGCAAAACCTTTGCTCTGTTATTTGTTCAAAGGGTGGAAAGATACAGTTACTCTCAGACTGTCTGCTACATGGCAGACAAAGAGCTAACTCAATCCTGTGAAGTTTTACTCATCTCCAGGAAGGAAGGCCGTTGCCAGTGTTTAACAGACAAGACAGCGAATCTACTGCTAGAAGTCTATTTGCAACCTCTTCCCTCAGCAAGATGCCCAGGGGTCCCAGGTCAAATAAAGGGACTTTGAAATAGATAAAAGACTGCTTGCGAATTCAGGGAGAGACACTGACTGAGGCTCAGACTGAGAGGCGGAGGCTACAGGACTGCAGACTGCGTTGCTCTGGCCTGTCCCAAGGCTGGAGGGGGGCGGGTGTGTGTGTGTGTGTGTCTGGGACAAGTGGGACCACCTAAACTTTCAAGGAAGGTTTAGGTAAGATAATGTGCAGACAGACCTTTTGTTCTTTTAACCCCGTCCTCTGTTTATTTCATTCCTATGGATAAGTAATACTTTAAAAAAAAAAATAAGCTATTCTCTGTCGCTGCATTTTCAGAGTGGTCAAAGGCTCCCAGCGCAAAGTCAACAGCAGGTGCCAAACACAGCTGGACCTGCTGAGGGAACACAGCTGGTGAGCAGGGATACTGTGACCTGTGGGGCCAGTCTAATATTGGGGTGAAGGGCAGAGCTCCCTGCTTAGCTCTGTCACTAGGAAGGAATGAACTAGTGAGGGGGCAACGGTATAGCTCACCCTGTGCCGTGGCAGCCATATTCTTCACTTTGGGTGTCATTATTAAGTATCGCTCTGATTCAATCAGTTTTAAAAAGAGACACAATAAAACAATATTTTTTTAAAAGATCTTTTTACAGTTTACAGCTAAAATATATCAGAGAAGAGTTAAATAAAGAAGAGACAAGACACACACTCCTAGGTAAATTTAGACTTTTTAACAAAAAGAAGCCATCTGACTAATGACTATCCTGGGGCTTGATTCATGCTGACGACCTCAAAGTAAGGATGAGTTCTAGGGATGTAAAAGGTTAACCAGTAAGCATTAGGCTTACCTGTTAACCAAAGTTAACCATTAATCCCGGCAGGCCACCGTCAGGAGGTACCCCAGCCCCGAACACACCTCGCCAGCCCCCAGCCCCAGCCGCGCCGAACCCCAGCCCCCCCCTCCCCCCCGCCGCTACCACGGTTAACGGTTAACTGGCTAAAGGAAATAGTTTTAATCGTTTAACCGGTTAACTTTTTTAACCAATATTTCCATCCCTAGTGAGTACGCCCATTACCAGTTCATTGAACCATCCAGTCCCTCAAGTTTTCACCTGCTGATCTGTAAGAAACGAGACTACTCACTTCTCTTCTTCTGCTCTGCGTTTTTCCTCCTTGACTCGCTCTCTTTCTGCACTGACTACATCTGCTGCAACTTGCCTGAGAAGCTCCATCATTACTTCGGTCAAGAGTTCCTCTACGGTGGCATCAGAGGCACTGCATGAAGAAAGGCAGTGGTTTTGTGTTTTTCTTTTCCTTTAACAACACACTCCAGCTCAGACCCATTTTTGTTTCCTAAATCTATTTAAATCAGACATATCAAACACTGATTTGATAGCAAAGACGACTACCCACTCAATAGAAAGGATGAATGGGTTGACTGCCCATCCAGGACCACTAAGGCAACTCACTGATCAAAATTCTTGGCACTCAGCTTGTCAGATACATTCCTGGCTACTGCGTATCAGCTCCAATTAATAACTTGCCAGCCCACAATTACAAAGGTGGGAAGAAGTAAGGACTAGTGGATTTTCTGTAATAAGATGACCATTTATGGTAAGAAAATCTCTCTCTTTCACCCTTAGGGATCTCATTATAGTGAAGTTGAAGCTCTGCTTTAATTAAGGTTGAGTCACTGTTTACAAGACAACTATTGTAAGTGCTCTAAAACCCACATGCTTGTCTTGAAATATGTTGTGCCTCATTAAAATACAGGGCAGGGTTAGTGGTCCAAATTTTGGAATCATTTGAGCAAGGGATTCCTGTGATACAGCTATGACCCTAAGAGTACCCTAATGAAACATGACATACTACTGTCATGATATTTAGCTAACAGGTGGCATTGTAATATATCACTGGAAAACTAATAACTCACAGGTCATTAATATACTTGAATGATGTATGTGCAGTGAACCCACACAGAACTTCACAGATGTGCTGGAAATGTGACTAAAATGTGTTTAAACCAGGCATGTCAGAGGGATTGAGAGAGATGTTTTCTCCAGACAAAGGAAAGAGGCCACCATCTCAAACGAGGTATGGCTGCAGAAAGAGATCATTTGCAAAAGCTCCCCAGCAGGGGAGGAACCAGCCTGGAGCCGACACCACACAGCAGGGAAAAGAAACTTTACCTGGGGAGACCTTTCAGAAGAATACATTTCAGAGGTTTACTGGTCTATAAAAAGAGGGGAAGAGAACCCCTAAGTTATCTTTCACCTCAGGAGACAAAGGAACCGAGCACTTTGAGCTCTGTGAAGGGTCCTGGCTACAAAACTGATCAGTCATGTTGGAAGAAAGGAGCGGTGAGAGAAAACTTCTTTGAACAAAGGACTCTAATTTGTTAAGTTATAGAGAAGTCTTACAAGTGTATTCTTACTTTTGTTTATTTGTAACAATTTCTAGCTTAATTCCTTCTACCTGATATAATTTAAACTGTCCTGTAATTAATAAACTTACTTTACTTTTACTATAAACCAACTCAGTGCTTTGACAGAAACAGCGTGTTTGCTCACTCCAGTTAAGGTAATAGGCTGCTTGGCACAGTCTCTGTAAAGGAGCAGCAAACTTGATAAGGTTTTGTGGATGCTACAATAAGAGGAACTGAGCACTACAGGGAGAGGTCTCTGAGGAACTCAAGCATTGGGTGTCACCTGCTAGGCCTGGTCTGGATTGGCAGAGTGCTGAAGAGCTGGCTGGCAAGCAAAGAGGCTGGTGTGTCAGGGAGCTGACACATCACTCAGCAGAAGCAAAGCTCTCACTTACTGAGGCTGAGAGGGGTGATCCAGTGGCTCACAGTTCTGAGAACCCCAGCAGATTGTCACAACAGTCTCTCTAAAAAGGTATATGTTTACAAAATCACCTGCTTCTGCTAACCTTTTTGTCCATACCTGGTGATCAAACTGTCACTCTGACCCTCTCGAAGCTGAGCTCACCCACTCAGAGTTGATATCAGCTAGTGCATAGTTCACTATTCCAACATGGAATGACTCGACAGACAAACCAAAAAGTGAAATGTGCACGTGCAGCAAGACTAGCGCTCTGTTTGCAGGCCGGCTGGTGACCCAGTAAGTGAGTGGCTAAAGCTGACATGCTCTGGCCACTGAACCTGAGCTCTGGCATAGCCACTGAGGGGACAGCCCTCCCCTGGATAACGACACTGAGTAGCATCAGAGATCATTCAAATACTGTTTTTGAAAACCTAGTTTGATTAATAGAACTTTGATGAAGACCTGGGTTTCCACAAAGTGTAGTTCTTCTGTGATTCCTCAGCAAGTAAGGACTCATCAAAGGGACCTTTGCTCGCTGGGAAGCACTGACAGGACAGAACTGTAAGGGGGGTGGGGGAAGCTGGGCATCTCCCCTGCCAACAACATGTTTTGGGGGGCAGGGGTAGTGGGCACCACAGTTCCCCTTCAGCCAGACTGCGGCCACAGGGGTGAGAGCTAGTGCCTGCTAAGTTACTGATTTGCCTTGGGGTTGCAGCTGGGACCCCTCCAAACGTCTTTGCCTACTTCCCATGGTTCTCAGTGACCGTGGGGCAGTAGAAAGGAGGACAAGACGAGAAAGAAGGGAAGGAGTGCTGAAGAATTCCCCAAGGTCCACAGCATTCGCTATCAGATCAAAGCAGAACCAGCACACTGAGCTACTTCTGTGGCAACAGAAAGAGCAGATTGGAGCTGAAACACAGTAGCCTGGATTATGTAGGGAAGTTGTTTGGCAACCGAGAATTTTGCTCAATGTGATGCCTCTGTTGCCCTGGATGGATGGAGTTAACCCAATAGTCCTTTCCAGACTAGTGGACTGACTGCATATGGTTTTCACTCAGCCTAATCACTTGGACCTTAGAACTATCACAGCCTACAGTCGGGAAGGACTATCAAGGTACTTTTTTATTTTTAAATATACACACAAGATACATTTCAGGACAGAAAGTGTCATTTTAAGCATGGAGAGAGAACCAATACTGGCCCTATCAATCCTGACATTATCATCACTTTAAATAAAAATAAAATGAAAATATCCTGCCACTTGGACACCTCCCCCTCCCCAATATAAATGACAGTTTGTCATCTTCAGCTAGTCGCTAGTAAGGCAAAGTGACACCTAGATGGTGACAGGCCCCTAAAATGTCAATAATAGTAATAAACAATTGCCTTTACCACATAGCTGCAGTCACGTAAGCTGCTCCTGTCTTGCCGATTTCTCTGCACTCTCCTTTGAGAACTTCATGCACCAGGCCTTCCAACACTTCTGCAATGTCCTACAAAGATACTGAGAATGAGTGTTTGATATTTATACAGCATTGCACATAGGTGTCATTTGGGGGAAGGACTCTTTAGAACTGGTGAATGTATGTGGCTGGCAGTCAGAAAACCTATCTTTTTACTTGTAAACAGAGCAAACAATCTGGAAGTCGAAACAATATGGAACCCCACTATGCCATTTCGCGTCACTATCAAAATAACAGAAGTGTAAAACATTAACCCCACTAAAAAAGAAAAGCAACTCCTGAATTAAACCTGCAAAAAAGAGTATAACACATAAGTAATTGATTTTTCTTAATATCTCAAATGTAGTATTTTCATGTATGATACGTTTTTCTCCAAGGGGTACAGTTTCGATGGTTAATATTAATAAAACGAATCTAATTTAATTAAATAGCTACTTTCATTTCAATGGACTCGCCTTACCCTTCACTGAAATGCAGCCACATCTGAGGTGGAACACAGCAGCAATAGCACTGTACCAGGCAGCTTTACACAACAGTTTAGGATACTCATTGAAGAATCCCACCAAATCCAATTAAAACTGCAGGAGGAAGTGAGGGCACATCACACAGAATCACCCAAATCAGTCACTGGTATGTGTCCATGACTCAAAGTCAACACCCCTACTCTTGCGCAAAGGACCTCTGGTTTAGGTCTCATCTAGAAGATGACACACTGCTATTCTGGGGACTGGTTTAGTACGTGACTCACTAAAAAAAAAGTGCCACCTGCTGAATCACGATCAGTAGTTTTCGCACCATTGTAAGTTTTCATTAGAGGTCTCCCATCTAAACACTGACCATACGCAATCTTGCTTAGCCTGAAAGATTTGACAAGGTCATAGTAATAGGTGACATTTTCAGCATGGCTCATCAGACATTCGGCTCCCATTAATAACTGGAACCAAGTTTCCCCAAATGCCGCAGTGAAACTGTACCCAAGTTTCCCTTTGTTTCTGAAAGTTTGGGATAACAATTATCTGGAGCAGCGACTTTCTCTGGTCTCTATGATCTTAATACAAAGATTCAGAAACAGGAAAGAAATTGTCCAACTCCAGTATTGACAATTATGTAACAAAAGGGCCACTGAAATAATATTCAATATGCATTTCTCCAGAGCTTGTGGTTCCTAGGAGCAAGGTCTCTTACCAGGTCTGTGAACAGAGGCTGAGGTTTTGAAGGTGGAAGCTCAGGCTGCCCAATCGGCTGAAAGGGGGACTGTGCAGCAAGGGGCAATGGCGCTGGAGGACGAGGTAACAGTGAAGGCAAAGGCTGAGCTGGAGGCTGGACTTGTATCACTGTCCCTTCGGACTCCACACCTTTCTCTTCTAGCCTTCCTTCTGCAGGAAACATCCAGCCATTAACAACAACCAAACCAGCAGCAGTCTGCATAACTTTGAACTGACCGGAGTAATTCTCTTCAAAAGTTGGCTTGTTTGATAAATCACAGTCATAAATATGAGCTCTTATGAAGGCTCAGTGCACTGTAATTAACGGTAGACATTCTAGTTTGCATCAGATTACACACTGTATTAACTGAGAATTTATTTATGATGCAAAGACTATTTTAAGGACTAAGAAGGAATGAGCTTGGCACTTACACGTGCACGCTTCCTTCTCTTACGCACACTGAACACACAGCCTGTTTTAGGGGGTTATGGTTAACCAATATGATATTTTTGTATTTTGTCTGTCTGATACTGCAAAAGCGTAAACTCTATTTGCAACTTGTCTGCAAGGAGTTCATTACATTCTTGAACCAATTCTCAGTTTATTAATCATTCACAAGCATTTTGCTGCACGTGTTCAGGATTCAAGGTTCGACTTTTGTTGGTTAGTTTCTGACTGGAAACAAGGTATGGTTTCTACTCCCTGACTGGCCGAGTGAAACTTTTTAGAATCAGGTTTCACTACAAACACTCAGGGTGGGGAGCTCAAAATTTGATTTCCATTAATACATTTGCTGTTTTGAGGACACTCTTGCCACAAAGCTTGTTTGCTCGAATACATGGGGAAAGCAGCCACTGAAGCAAGTTGTGGTTTCTATTTCATTGACCATCCATGCAAAATTCACACAGCTTTAACCCAAGTAAATTGGGAAAAACCAACCAAACAAAATGTGACAAGACCTGAGGTCTCTGAGCAGCAGTTCAGATGTTGTCTATGTCCACCTGCTCTTACCTGTCACATTTACACTGGCTTTCTGGATGCTGCTGGCTGGTTCCCCAGCAGTGCTCCCTCCTGTGTACTTGTTCTGCCCATTGAAGCTACATACAGGTACATGGTGAGGTACTGGAGGTAATGCTCCTCCATTTACAATTTCTCCAATGGATGCAGTTAGCTTCTGCTTAACAAACAATGACTTTCTTGGTTTGGGCAATCCTTCAGACTCCAGGAAAGCTAAGCGATTCAGCTCCACATAACTAGTGGAAAAAACCAAACAAGCAGACAATCAGTGTTGTGACAGCTGGAGCCTGTACAAATCCTGGAGGACACAGGGAATGAGGTAAAACAATCAGATTTATTATTGTACTTTTCTTCACCCACCTGATTTTATAATTGTTAAAAAAAAACACTATTAACTTCACTGAAGATTACTTCTGTTTTGTTTTACTAAAAAAGCTTAAAATATGACAGTGGATGATAAACACAAAACAACAAGTGGTTTTAATGAAAGCTTTCCACACTCTCAGTACTCCTGGGAGGATTCTGTGCCACTGAGCACGCACAGAATTCATGTCCCCTGCAGATTTCTTTGCTTCCCCGCAGAAAAATAACTTTCTGACAGGGAAGCAAAGAGCAGTCACATACTACTCCCTAGCAGCGCAGGTACATTGTTTCAGGCACCAGGAGCAGCCGCTGGAGAGGTAAATCACTGTGGGGCTGAAGAAACCCCAGCCAGTGGTGGCTTCTACCCTGAGCCAGGATCAGATGCTAGTCCCATCTGAGCTGAAGGCAGGAGAGCATGGGACTTCCTCCTCCCCTGCAAGGAGTGGCTGGGGCTGTGTCAGACCCACCCCAGAAACCTCCCCCAGTTGCAGGAAGCTCAGCATCCTCTTCTGCTTCCTGCCCCCATCGCTCCTTAGCTGTCAGGGAAAGGGTTAACTGTACGGGGAACTGCTCCCCCATCCACTCAAACCCCATGCATCCAGACCTCCCATATCCAGACACCCCTGCCAAGCCTCACCTGGTACATCCAGAACCCCACTAGCCATCCAAACCCGGATCCCACCCACCTGAACTTCAACCCCTGCAGCTGGAGCCACCCTGCACCCTGCCTCTGGAACCCCACACCCCTGCACCCCCACTGAGCTCCCTGAACTCAAACCCCCACCCTGATGCCCCATCCTCTGCACCACACTGAACCCACACATCCAGACCCCCATGCCACTGACCCAACTAGCTGAACCCAGACCCCAACCCACCAAGCCCCACTCCACCAGCACCCAGACTCCCGAGACTCCCTCACACCCTGACCCCTCTGCTGAGCCCCAACCACCTTCACCTGGGAGCCCCTACAAAGTCCCATTGCCCCTGCACCTGGAACCCCGCCAAACAAGCCTCTGTGCATCCAGATCCCCCCCACACTTGGCCCCCCCACTGAGCTGCCTGCACCCAGATTGTCCCACACAGAATCTTCTCACCCCACACCTGGATCCCCCTCACTGAGCCCCTCCACACTTGGATCCTGCCTGGTTGAGCCTGCCTGCCCCACACCTGGTGTGCCTGGTGCAGAGGGGCAGGGCCAGGCCTTGTGCTGTGTCAGGGTTGGGTGCAGCCTCACCACTGAGTCCGTGTCCCGGGGGCGGAAGGGCTGCAGGGTGAGCTCCCACCTTTGTGCAGCCAGTGGCCTGTGCTCCCAACTGCCATGCTGGAACCTCTGCATTGATTTATTAGCAAATAAAACTTGCAGAATTTTAAAATATTGTGCACAGAATTTTTAATTTTTTGGCACATATTTTTTAATATTTTGGCACAGAAGGCCCTCAGGAGTAGTCTCAGAATATAAAAGCACTTTCTGCAGGTATTAGATATTGACTGTAACTTCACTTCTCCCACTGGACGAGTCCTAGCCTCAGAAAAGACTAAAAAAGAAAAGGCAACTTTTCCACGGGGCTGTGTACTTCCTATACTTTGCCCTAACACAGTGCCGTTCATTACACCACATGCCATGCAGCATGCCCTTCCCCTACCGCAGCCCAAAGAGGCCTTCAGAATGAAAAAAGCATATACAGTACCGTGTACACTATCCAAGCACTAGCTCAGTGAAACCAGGGCTCAGATGAGGCCAGGTTGGCCACCCAGAACCCCCTTCCCTCCCGCCCCCCCCCCCCTTTTTTTTTTTTTTTTGAGATTGCCATCTTACTGGGCTTACTTTCAAAAACAAAACCCTAGTTCTCATGGTCGTGTCTATACTACAAAAGTTGCACTAGTGTAACTAAATCAATTTTAAATTGATCTACTTCTGGTGCAAACATCAAATGCAGATGTGTTTAAAGTTTAATTCAGTCATTTACTGAAGCAAGCGAAACCACATTAAAACACTAATTTAGATCCTTCTATTTTTGCTGTACAACCTCCAGATTCAAGGCAGAACTCTCTCCCAGCTTGCCCAACTCGCAGTAGATCAGCCACTAGAGTTACTGACCAGCAGTGAAAGGTGCTCCCTCCCAAAGGCTGGGCCGGCTGCCTTCGCAGCACAGGGTGCTACAAAAGATGACCTTCAAATACATATATTTATAAAAACAAATGTACTCTAGGATTATGTAGTTAACGCCCCAATGTCCCTACATGAAGGGTGGGATTTCCCAAAGTGCTCAGCATTGGCTTAACCCAGGGGTTCTCAAACTGAGGGTCAGGACCCCTCAGGGGGTCACAAGGCTATTACATGGGAGGGTCGCAAGCGGTCAGCCTCCACCCCAAACCCCGCTTTGCCTTCCGCATTTATAATGGTGTTAAATATATTAAAAAGCGTTTTTAATTTATAAGGGAGGGCCGCACTCAGAGGCTTGTTACGTGAAAGGAGTCACCAGTACAGAAGTTTGAGAACCACTGGCTTAACTCATTTTCCATTTACATCAATGGTAAAACAGACCCTGACTTCAATGGCGGCAGCAGGGCCAACATTAAACACTCTGGAAAGTCCCACCTTACATCTTAGCCTGTGTTCTGAAGGTTTCTAATGACACAAATAGCGTGTTTGGGTTACCAGGAACATTAAGCACAGAATTTAACAGTGACTGGATAGTTACTTCATTTAGAGCTGCAAGTCACCTTTAATTCATGCAGCTGAGGTTTCCCGACAATCTTCTGCGTATTTTACTAACCACTACTGGTAGTAATGTGACAAAGCAGTCTGCCTTGTTAGCTCTAGCACCACTGGAAGGGACAGATTTCACGGCCAGAAGGGACTACATTGTGATCAGCTTGTCTGAGCTCTTGTATAACAAAAGCTAAAACTTCCCCCAAAATAATTCCTTTGGAAATAGAACAGATCTTTACAAAAAATAAAAATCCAGTCTTGATTTAACTCCTGTCTCTTTCCTGTTGCCAAGCTGCAGCTCTCCTCTTGGATCAAAGCTGTGTTTGTACAGCAGCGAGCACAACAGGACCCTGAACGAGGTTTATGGGCACTAACAAAAATACAAACTCTCCTTGCTCTTACCCATCGGACACACTCAAGCCATAGTAACTTATGAAATCGGTGGCTTCTTCGCAGTCTCTAAACAGTAGCATGCGAACCAAGTTATCCAGAGGAAAGACAGTGGATCTCTGAGTGTTCACAGTGTAGGCAATATTGAGAGACTTGAGAGCGTCTCTGCGTATCTGGGGGGAAAAAAAGCCAAATAGCTGTTAAACTTCTGGAAGACCTCATAAACTATGTATTAGACAGAGCTGCTCTTCACACCTAGAAAATTAAGAGGGTACTGTCAATAGGACAATCAGTTTTGAAACATTAGCCATTACCACCACCTTCAAGCATTCAAGTGGAAAGAAGTGTTTATATTTCATTTTCTTTTCACTTTTTGCACTGTTTGCTTTTTAGCTTTTACTCACTGTGAACAGTAAGCCATGCCTGGCCCCTTTCAAGTGTTCTCTTTTGTTTCTCATGCACTAGCACAAGTGCCTCAGGGTTTCCAACACTGAAGCACGGACATTTCCCAAAACAAGTCAAGGACCGTCTCTTTGTTCTCTGCTTGTATTGTGCCTAGCACAATGGGGCCTGGTCCATGACCTGGACTTCTAGGCACTATGACAGTACAAATAATGAGAATAAATGAGACCCCAAAATAATAACAAAAAAAAACAACCCAGAAAAGGTTCCATATTTTGTGGGATGTAAAATATATCAAATTTTCCAATGGTTATGCACTCACTCTGAAAGCAAACCTGTCTTTTAATGCTTTTTCTATTTTGCATTGTGGTGGAAAGGCATTTTGGTTGTTTCCTTTCTAAATCTGAGGTTTTTCTTAAATAATACGGCAGGCAGAACTATTAGGGTTTAATAGATATGCGCTGGGATTTGTGCTCTTTGAATCAACCCCGGCCCACACTGTATTATTAGATACTGGTACAGAAGAAACAAACTCCTTTTTCTCACCTGGTTGAAGTAACAGTGTAAGAGACAAGCATTCAGATAGGAAGCTGCTCGCACCAACTTGAAAAACCTTACAAAATTATTGCTGTTTAATGCAGCAAAGGCTTGAACTGCAAATCTGACCTCAGATGAGTTTCGGACAGCAGGTTGAAACTGTTGCACTTCTCTGTTGAGACAAGAAAGATGGGAGTTTTTCCACCTAAACTTTAATGACCTTAGCTGAACAGCGATCTCTGTGAATGTATTTTTTAAAATGGCCACTTTTAAAACACTCACACAATTAAAGATGCCTTGATAGCATAACTCTAATGCATTTAAATTAAATTAGTAGCAGTATCCTTTCGTCATTTATGCTCTTATGTAATAGTTCAATTAGCATTAACATAATGGTATTGTTGTTATGGCTGGGGAAGTGAATTCATTTTAAAATGTATGTATTTGGTCACACTCTGAAAAAAGAATCCCATGACTAAAGTTTTGTGCTTTTCTCAGCCCAAAAGGTGAGTTTTGAGTTACTTGCACATGGTGAAAAGAAAAAAGAAAAAGGTAGTATTGAAGCACTTAAAGAAATTTAATATTTTTCTAATTTCAGTTATTAGATATTCAAACAGACATTTATTCAAATGTTTATATTCAAAGGTTAGGTATTTTCTGGGTGAGGAAGAAGATTTTAGTAAATTCCGTTCACCCAGTTTGGGATTGGTAAAAAACCGAGGTTCTCTTTTTACTAAAATAAGTTAACGCTTTACGACAAACTGCAGGAAAAATGGCTGAAGTTTGAAATTTGTCCCATAAATAGTCCTTATTGAAAGAAAGTGAAAGTTTGAGAGGGTTGGGGTGAAAATGAATATGTTTTAGGCAACTGAAAAATAAGTTCTGAACATCTTCACTGAGCATCTGCAGAGTACAGAAGCCCTGCCCCTTTTATGACATCACTGCAAATTTCCCCAGTCCACCCTGCACTGCTGTTGTCAGGACGCACAAGGCTTGCATTAGACACACGCAGGAAAATCTATCTCCACACCTTACTCACAACCAGTGCCTTAACACCAGCAAAAACGCAGATTACAAACCTTGCAGAGAGAGCAGTTGTTAGGGTTTCTCTGTAATTTTTGTTCCATTCTGTGATATTCGGCAAATTCTAAGCTTACATGTAAAAATCTATAGTTTTCATTGACAATGATACAGCCATCACAATATAAATCAATGTGATGCTGACCTGCTAACCCAAGACATACAGAAAACTACCTCCAGTCCAACTGTTCCCAGCAAAGGTTTGAACGTGACCAGTGTTCCCTCTAAATTTTTTCTATCCATGTACGGAATGAATTTTATGTGCAGCACTGAGGGAATGTGCCGATGTGCACTACCAGTAGAAACCAAAACCCAAGATATAATATACTTCTTTTAAAAGTTACCATAGGATAATTACTCCAGCCAGGACAAGTTAAGCATTTTAGAACTCACCTCTCAAAGAATTAAATTTAAGCTTAAGAGAGAAATAAAATTATGAAATGCACAGACCAGTCAAAAAATTCAAACAACACACTTTGAAAGAATAAAATTACAGAGAATATATGTGCATTGCAGGAGGTACTTCTTGGTACTAACAATGCAAGTTTGTGTTGGGAAGTGAGTGTGAAAGAGGCAGAGAGTGAGCGTGTGTGTGTGTGTGTTCGTTCAGACTGCAGCAGCCACCAGCAGCTCCCTCTAACTCCTGAGCTCTGTCCCCCCCCATCCCCGTTCTGCAGAGATGGGGTACACGGGCAGGGGGGTTGGGGAGGAGAGACCCTGACATCAGCGCCCCCCCCACCCCCCCATATCCCCCTGCACAACAAGCAGCTGGCCAGAGGCTCCAAGGCAGAGGGCAGGAGCAGCGCGGCAGCAGGGGGAAGGGGCACCTGAACACAAGTTGCCGGATGTGCACGGCACTTGACTGACTCTTGTGCGCAGGGCCGGCTCTACAGTTTTCGCCGCCCCAAGCAGCGCGCCGAATTGCCGCCCTGGGCGGGGCAGTCCGTGTGCCCTTAGGGCGGCAGGCGCGTTGCGGTGCGGCGGCAATTCGGCGGCAGCTTCTATGTTTAGCTGAAGCCGCCCCGGACAGCTAAACATAGAAGCTGCCGCTGAATTGCCGCTGCCGCGGAAACGCGCCTGCTGCCCTAAGGGCACACAGACTGCCCCCCCCCCCCCGTGCCGGCAATTCGGCGCACTACTTGGGGGCAAAACAAGGGGGACTGCCGCCCCTTGCAGACTGCCGCCCCAAGCACCAGCTTGGAATGCTGGTGCCTGGAGCCGGCCCTGCTTGTGCGAGTGCACAGCTTAGAGGGAACCCTGAAAGTGACCCTCACCCACTACATTTGCCTCATTGAGAGGAAAAACAAAAACCTAATGGGAATGATTCAAATGCTAAAAAGATTAGAGCATAAACAGTTTCTTTCTTCTCTGCTCTCTCAAAAGTAAGTTACAGGAAATAAAATGCAAAAACTGAATATAGATAACGTTTTCACCTCTCTTAGCCAGATGTAACATCTCCATGATGACAATTTGTATTTTTAAAAATGTAAATGTAAAGCCTTCAGCTAAGACTTTCTAAATATGAATTCTATATTATAAAAATGTTCTGGAGACAAAAGATGAGGCAAGCGTGACAAGCTGACAATTCACCTGAGAATATCCCCCTTGTTGAGATTCAGCAGCACATTGTAGCCTCTGAACTCTGCTTCACTCTTGCAGTAAATACCCTTATTAGCCAGGTCCTGGTACATCTCCTTCAGGCTCTGCAAACATTTAGTCATGTTCTCGTTGTTGATCTTGGCATCAAAGGAGGACATGGGCTCCTCACACAAGTGGTGGGCACAATGAATATGAAAACGAGTGCACTTCTCAATCAAGGATACTGTTAGAGGGTCACAAAGATGTTGCTGGGTTATATCCTGGCCAGAAAGAAAAGCAAAACATTTGTAAATTTAGCAATAGTTACAAACGTAGCCAAATAGATACGTCATTTTGAATTCCAGCTGGAATTCATATTTTATATTTTTCACACAAGCATTCTAGAGAAAACTCTTTCATTTTGAAAAGATGAGTCTCTTTTTTACTTTTTGTTTAATTTTTAAACTGCCACGGGTGTATTTTGGATTCTAGCTGTCAAGTGGGTCCAAGTGCCAAGGCTTACCTTTCTTATTCCACGTGTCCTATTCCATACAAAGTCATACCACTCTCGGTAATTCCCTTCCCCTTGGTCCATGATTTGGATAACTAAATAGTCCATGGTCATGCACAACACCTCTGAAGGTCTCAGTTCATGGGGCAAGGGCTCCTCCTGGTCTGCCGAAGACCTGCTGTATTCCTTTATTGCAGCTGCATGGTTTACCTGAGAGAGCAGGAAGAAAGCAATCAAAGAAACACAGAGTGTACATCAAAATCCTGAGTATTAAGTTGACCGTGTTAACATAACTATTGCCAAATATCTACTTTCAGAACAGAGTAGGCTATTGAAAAAGAGTTTGACATTGTCCACGCTAGTGGCCAAACCACTATCAACCCTTGCTGTAGAGAACAGTATCTTTTACATAAGAATGGACATATTGGGTCAGAACAATGGTCCATCTAGCCCAGTATCCTGTCTCAGATAGTGACCAGTGCCAGGTGCCCCAGAAGAAATTATCAGAACAGGGCAATTTAGAGTGATCCATCCCATCATCCAGTCCCAGCTTCTGACAGTCAGAGGTTTAGGAACACACAGAGCATGGGGCTGTCCCTCTGACCATCTTGGCTAATAGCCATTGATACATCTAATCTCCATGAATGTAGCTAATCCTTTTTTGAACCCAGCTGTACTTTTGTCCTTCACAACATCCTCTGGCAATGAGTTCCACAGGTTGACTGTACATTGTGAGAAGTAGTACTTCCCCTTTTGTTTGTTTTAAACCTGCTGCATATTAATTTCATTGGGTGACCCCATGTTCTTTGAAGGGATAAGTAAACACTTCCCCATTCACTTCCTCATACCATTCATGGTTTTAAGAAACCTCTATGATATTCCTTTCCCCCCCCCCCCACCACAATCATCTCTTTTCTAAGCTGAACAATCTAAGTCTTTTTAAACTCTCTCCCCATGGAAGCTGTTCCATACCCCTAATCATTTTTGTTGTCCTTCTCTGCACATTTTCCAATTCCAATATACACCTCTACCTCGATATAACGCTGTCCTTGGGAGCCAAAAAATCTTACCGTGTTATAGGTGAAACCGTGTTATATTGAACTTGCTTTGATCCACTGGAGTGCGCAGCCCCGCCTCCCCGGAGCACTGCTTTACTGCGTTATATCCAAATTCGTGTTATATCGGGTGGCATTATATCGAGGTAGTGGTGTATCTTTTTTGAGATCAAGTAACCAGAACTGCAGAGAGTATTCCAGGTGTGGGTGTTGCATGGATTTATATAGCGGCATTAGGGTATTTTCTGTTGCATTATCTATCCCTTTCCTAATGGTTCCTAACATTTGGTTAGCTTTTCTGACTGCCACTAAACATTGAGTGGATGTTTTCAGAGAACTAGCCACAGTGACTCCAAGATCTCTTGCTTGAGTGGTAACAGCTAATTTAGACCCCATCGTTTTGTATGGATAGTTGGGATTATGTTTCCCAACGTGCATTACATGCATTTATCAATATTGAATTTCATTTAGCAGTTTGGGGCCCAGTCTCCCAGTTTAGTGAGATCCCTTTGTAACTCTGTGCAGTCTGCTTCGACCTTGGGTAATTTTGTATTATCTGTTAATTCTGCCACCTCAACGTGCATCCCCTTTTCTAGATCATTTCTGAATATGTTGAACAGCACAGATCCCAATACAGATTCTTGAGGGACACCATTATTTACCTCTCTCCACTGTGAAATCTGACCACTTGTTCCTACCCTTTGTTTACTATCTTTTAACCTGTTAAAGATCCATGAGAGGACTTTCCCTCTTATCCCTGCTTACAAGACTTAGTGAGCGACCCTGTCAAAGGCTTTCTGAAAGTCTAAGGACACTCTACCCACTGGATCACCTTTGTTCACAGGTTTATTGACCCCATCAAAGAATTCTAATAGACTGAGGCGGCATGATTTCCCTTTACAAAAGCCATGTTGTCTCTTCCCCCACAAGTCATGTCCATCTGTGTGTCTGATAATTCTGTTCTTTATTATAGTTTCAACCAATTTGCTGGTTCTGAAGTTGGGCTTGTTGGCCTGTAACTGCCGGAATCACCTTTAGAGCCTTTTTGAAAAATTGGTGTTACATTGGTTACCTTCCAGTCATCTGGTATAGAGGCTGATTTAAGTGATAGGTTACATACCACAGTTAGTTCTGAAATTTCATACTTGGGTGAATACCCTCTGGTCCTGGGGACTTCTTATTGTTTATCAATTAGTTCCAAAATCTCTTTTATTGACACTGCAATCTGGGGCAGTTCCTCAGATCTGTCCCCTATAAAGAATGGCTTCGGTGTGGGGATCTCCCCAAAGTTCTCTGCAGCAAAGACAGATGCAAAGATTTCATTTAGTTTCTTTGCAACAGCCTGGTCTTCCAGGAGTGCTCCATTAGCACCTTGACAATCCACTAACTCAAATGACTGTTTGACAGGCTTCCCGCTTCTGACGTACTTAAAAATATTTTTCTGAAAGTTTTTGTGTCCTCAGCTGGTTCTTCAAATTCTTTTTTTTTGCCTGCTTCATTATTATTTTACACTGGTCTTTCCAGAGTTTATGGTTCTATTTTCTTCACTAGGATTTGACTTCCAATTTTTAAAGGATATCTTTTTGCCTCTGCCTCTGTTACTCTCCTTTTTAGCCAGGGTTTCATTTCCTTTTGATCCTCTTACCTTTTTTTTTTTTTTTAAATTTAGGTATACATTTAGTTTGAGCCTCTATTATGGTGTTTTTAAATAGTCTCCCTGCAGTTTTCAGGCATTTCACCCTTGTCAATGTTCCTTTTCGTTGCTGTTTAACTCATTTGTGTGTAGGTCCCTTTTGGAAGTAAAATGCTACTGTGGTAGGTGTATTTCACATTTCCCCCCTAAAAAGATGTTAAATTTAATTACATTATGCTCACTATTACTGAGCTGTTCAGCTATATTCACACCCTGGACCAGATCCTGTGCTCCACTTAGGACAAAAGCAATAACTGCCTTTCCCTTTGTGGGTTCCAGGACAAGCTGCTCCAAGAAACTGTCAGTTATGGTGTCAAAAAATGTTAGCTCTATATCCCTTCCTGAAGTGACATGGACCCGGGCAATATGAGGATAGTTGAAATCTCCCATATTATTGCCTTTTCTGTGTTTGCAGCTTCTCTAACCTCCCTAAGCATTTCACAGTCACTGGTCAGGTGATCACAATCATCCGGGTCAGGAGGTTGGTAGTATATTCCTATTGCTATACTCCTAGTATTGAAACATGGAGTTTCTATCCATAGAGATTCTATGCACAGTTTGATTCATTTACAATATTACTTTATCTGAATCTATACTTTCACATGCTTTCTTTCAAGGACGATAAGACCATTCCTGAGAAACTAAATGAATTCTTTCCATTGGTCTTCACAGCTGAGGATGTGAGGGAGATCTGAGGAACTGTCCCAGATTGAGGTGTCATTAGAAGAGGTTTTGGAACAAATTGATAAATTAAACAGCAATTAAACAGCAGGACCAGATGGTATCACCCAAGAGTTCTGAGGAAACTCAAATGTGAAATTGCAGAACTACTACCTGTAGACTGTAACCTATCATTTAAATCAGCTTCTGTACCAAATGACTGGAGAACAGCTAATGAGACACCGATTTTTTAAAAGGGCTCCAGAGATGAACCCTGCAATTACAGGCCTCAGAGGCCTGTAAGCCTGACTTCAGTACCGGGCAAACTGGTTGAAACTATAATAAAGAACAATATTGTCAGACATATTGATGAACATAATTTGTTGCGGAAGAGTCAACATAGTTTTAGTAAAGGGAAATCAAGCCTCACCAATCTACTAGAATTCTTTGAGGGGGTCAACAAGCATGTGGACCAAGGGGATCCAGTAGATATAATGTATTTAGATTTTCAGAAAGCCTACATCAAGGTACCTCACCAAAGGCTCTTATGCAAAGTAAACTGCCACGGGATAAGAGGGAAGGTGCTCTCATGGACCGGTAACTGGCTAAAAGATAGGAAACAAAGGGTAGGTATAAATGGTCAGTTTTCAGAATACAGAGAGGTAAATAGTTGTGTCCCCAGGGGTCTGTACTGGGACCAGTCCTATTCAACATATTCATAAATGATCTGGAAAAAGGGGTAAACAGTGAGGTGGCAAAATTTTCAGATCATACAAAATTACTGAAGATAGTTAAAACCCAGACAGACTGCAAAAAGCTACAAAAGGATCTCAAAACTGCGTGACTGGGCAACAAAATGGCAGATGAAATTCAATGTTGATAAGTGCAAAGTAATGCACACTGGAAAACATAATCCCAACTATACATATAAAATGGCGGGGTCTAAATTAGTTGTTACCACTCAAGAATGAGATCTTGGAGTCACTGGCTCTTGTAGCAGATGATAGAACAAGGAGTAATAGTTTCAAGTTGCAGTGGGGGAGGTCTAGATTGGATATTAGGAAACACTATTTCACTAGGAGGGTGGTAAAGCACTGGAATGGGTTACCTAGGGAGGTGGTGGAATCTCCTTCCTTAGAGGTTTTTAAGGTCAGGCTTGACAAAGCCCTGGCTGGGATGATTTAGTTGGGGATTGGTCCTGCTTTGAGCAGGTGGTTGGCTAGATGACCTCCTGAGTTCCCTCCCAACCCTGAGAGTCTATGATTGTGGATAGTTCTCTGAAAAACAACCACTCAATGTGCAGTGACAGTCAAAAAAGCAAATAGAATGCTGGAAATAATTAAGAAAGTGATAGATAATAGGACTGAAAGTATCATGTTGCCTCTGTATTAATCCATTGTACTCCCACATATTGAATACTATATTGAGGTCTATAAAATCATGACTGGTGTAGAGAAAATAGATAAGGAAGTGTTGTTTACTACTACTCATAACACAAGAACTAGGGGTCACCAAACGAAATAAATAGGCAGTATGTTTAAAACAAATAAAAGGAAGTATTTCTTCACACAACACATAGTCAACCAGTGGAACTCCTTGCTAGAGGATGTTGTGAAGGCAAAGACCATAACAGAGTTCAAAAAAGAACTAGATAAATTGATGGAGAATCGGTCCATCAGTGGCAATTAGCCAGGATGGGCAGGAATGGAGTTCCTAGCCTTTGTTTGCCAGAAGCTGGGAATGAGCGACAGGGGATGGATCACTTGGTAACTCCCTGTTCTGTTCATTCCCTCTGGGGCACCTGGCATTGGCCACTGTTGGTAGACAGGATACTGGGCTAGATGGACCTTTGCTCTGACCCAGCTGGGCCATTCTTATGTTCTTATATAGTGCAACTCCTGTACCAGCCTGACCTACTGTGTCAGTCCTATATATTTTGTACGCTGGTATTAACATGTCCCATTGATTAGCCTCATTCCACCAAGTTTCTATAATGCCTATTAAATCAATATCTTCATTTAATGCTCGGCACTCCAGTTCGACCATCTTAGTATTTAAACTTCTAGTGTTTATATATTATACCAATTGTCCCCCATCTGTCATTTCTGCAGGTAGGGCCATCACTACTGACTTGATGGTATTTAATTTATTCATATAAAGGCTTTTGTATGGTTCCCACCATTATAGTATTTGAGCACTTTGCAAATTATAATGGACAATTCTCACCGCACCCCTGTGAGATTGGGCAGTGCTATTATACCTCTGTTTTAATGGTGGGGAACAGAGGCACAGAGAAACTAAGTGACTTGTTCAAGGTCTTACAAGGAGTCTGTGGCAGAACTAGGAACAGAACTGTGATCTCTTGAGACCCAGTCTAGTGCGTGAAACACAAACCATCTTTCCTCCCAAAAGATCCAGAGTGGCTTCAGTCACAGCTACGGCACTTCTCTTTGTTGCCTGAAGAGAAGGCTGCAGTGGTAACAGGGTGAGCAATAACTGTTTTGAGAAGGGAGAAATTCATCCCAAAATCAGCAGGGTGTCTTGTCAAGTACATCAGGAAAAAGTAGCATTCATCCCAGAATGAAATGGTGTATAAAAGCCCCTGGTCTCCTGAGACACACACATACGTGTCTTCGTCAGATTCAGTGGGATGAATGAGCTCTTGCTTACACCACAGACAAGCCAAGCTTCTGTATTTGGACTATAGGAATAAAAACGGATCAGGATATAGTATAACCAAATGCACAAATACAAAATAGGAGATAACTGGCTTGGCAGCAGCACTGCTGAGAAGAATCTGGGAGTTGTGGTGGATCACAACCTCAACATGAGTCAGCAGTGTAATGCTATTGCAAAAAAAAGCAAATGCAATTTCAGGTTGCATTAACAGAGGCATAGCATGCAAGTCACAGGAGGTGCAGTGCTGGTTAGGCCTCAGCTGGAGAACTGTGTCTAATTTTGGTCAGCAATGTATAGAAAGGATGTAGAGAAGCTGGAAAGGATCCAGAGGTGAGCGACAAAGAAGATCAAAGGTATAGAATGCAGACCATACGAGCAAAGTCTGAAGGAACATGTGAAAAGATGGGAGTTGTCCTACCAAGCGGGGGGTGAGTGCTAATGAAGACAACTCAATCAGTGTGGATGTGGCCTAATCCCAACAGTTGACAAGAAAGTGTGAGTATCAACAGAGGGAAAATTACTTTTTGTAGTGACCCAGCCCCTCCCAGTCTTTATTCAGGCCTAATTTGATGGTGTCCAGTTTGCAAATTAATTCCAGTTCTGCAGTTTCTCGTTGAAGTCTGTTTTTTAAGTTTTTTTTATTGAAGAATGGCCACTTTTAAGTCTGTTATCGAGTGTCTAGGGAGACTGAAGTGCTCTCCTACTGGTTTCTGAGTGATACAATTAGCACTGACCCCCCACTTGGTAAGGCAACTCCCATTTTTTCATGTGCTGTGTATTCATACCTTCCTACCGTATTTTTTACTCCATGCATCTGATGAAGTGGGTTTTGGCCCATGGAAGCTTATGCCCAAATAAATGTGTTAGTCTCTAAGGCGCCACAAGGACTCCTTGTTGTTTTTGCTGATACAGACTAACACGGATACCCCTCTGAAACCTGAAGGAACACGGTATGTTTAGTTTGGAAAAGAGGAGATTAGCAGAGGACAATTGAGCAGTCTTCAGATACTTGAAAGGCTGCCATAAAAAAGATGGAGAAAACTTGTTCTCTCCTCCCAGAGGGCAGGACAAGAGGCAATAGGTTCAAACTACAGCATAGCAGATTGAGATTAAACCTCAGGGGAAAGTTTCTAACGAAGAACAAAGGACAATGGAACAGGCGCCTAGAGAGGTTGTGGAAACTCCTTCCCTGGAGTTTGCAAAAGGAGGATGGATGGCTGTCTGTCCTGGATGGTTTAGACACAACAAATCCTGCATCTTGGCAGGAGGTTAGACTAGATGACCCTTGCGGTCCCTTCTAACCCTTTTGTGACACTATGCCCCATATTCTTCATGGAGATATATTTATGATATGGCATAACTAAATATGTTTTATGCAAGATGGGTCACGTGAGATATCATTGGAAAGGTTATTATGTACTGACTATGATTATCCTATTTGTATGGATGTATCATTTCTGTATCTGAAGTTAGGAATATTGACTATGTAACGATTATAACTGTGTTTGCATATGGGGAATGCCCACTGTGCAAAATGCAATCAATCTGGCTAGTTAATCAATGGGCCATTAGGGAGAACAATAGGACTTTGAAGATGCTAATCTCCCACCTTCCTGAGAAGCTTCCTGGGATGCTGCTTTGAGGTTGCAGCGTCATGTGATCATGTCACCTGGTACTGGATTCCATCTTGGACTACTAACATTTCTCCACGGAGAGGGAAAAAAAATCACACAGAGACAAAGGATTCCGGCTATATGTAAATCCTATTTAAGGCCAGGAAGTGAGGTAATCAGGGTTGGTTTTTCACTGAATCCCTGCCCAAGATGACTGCTGGGAACACCTAAGACTGATCTGGGGAAGGGAAGAACTGGATCCAGGCTAGAAGGTGTCTGGCCTGTGAATATCTGGAATTCTAAGCTGCAAGCAAAAGAAGTTGGTCTTCAAGAATCTCTGCAACCTGCTTAAAACCACATTTCGGGAGAAAAATTACTTCTTGTGGCCAGTTTCTTTAGTGTACTAAGCTTAGTTTGTGTGTTTGCTTTATTTGCCCAACTAATCTGCTTTGATCTGTTTACTATCCTTTATAATCACTTCAAATCTGATTTTGTAGTTAAGACACTTGTTTTTGTTTCCTATAAACCAGTTTGTGCAATTCATAACTGGGAGGCAAAAAGCTGTGCATCTCTTTCTCCTCACTGAGAGAGAGGGTGATTTTCATGAGCTTACGCTCAACAGATTTGGGTGCAGCACAAGACAATACCATTTGGGGTTTACACTCCTGGGGGTGTGCGCACTTGAGTGCTGGGCAATCCCTGAACTGAGTCTTCCCATGCAGAGCTGTTCTCAGTGTCTGTGTCCTTTTGCAGCTGGGTGCTGCCTTACCTGTGTGTGTTCTGGAGGAGGCTGGAGGGCCTGGCTCAGCAGGACAGGGCAAGGGAGCCCAGGCTGGAGGAACAGGCGGGCTCAGTGGGGACCCCAGTACATCAGGTGGCACTCCGGGGGAGAGGGGGCAACCTGTCACACCTGAGTCTATAATTGTTACAATAACCTATTATCAATTTAAAAGAGAGCATTCCCCCTGTAACGGGGAATTTTATACACCTATACTGCAGCATTGGAAAGGGTGTTGCTATCTGTGCGTCTACAAACATGGGATTTCTTTATAAAAAACCCAGTTCATATTTAAGTTCTGGGATCTAGAGTCCTTGGTCCCTAGAAATTTTCATCAGAATTAGCCAGAGATATATTGCACAGTGTACACAGCTTAATGGGCGATTCAATGACAGCAAATAAACAATCACAACAGCAGCAGTCAGTACATAGAGGCTGGTACCTTGTCAGATCCTGGGACCACTTCAAAGATACTGAGCTGGTTCCTCGTCTCCCTCATATAGCGTTCTTTTTCAGGACACATGTCTGGGCATGTTCCAACAAATGTTTTAGCTTTGCCTAGATCAGTCCTTTTTACTCGAGCTAAACAAGTGTTACACAAAAACAAGTGTTAAGTGCCCTGCTCGTTCATTTCCAGCTGATGTACATCACCCAGCTATAATCAAATCAGACTACAGCCCTAGGTATGCCACGTTTCAGCAGGAACCCAAACATCCACTCTATTATTTACTATTAGGAGAGTGCTGACAGTGCGCTGTACTGAACAAACAGAGGGTAACATGGTCACTTTCTTAAGGAGCTTACAGTCTATAAAGATCATTCAGCCACAAACAGTGGGTGACCTGACAGAGGAGTCCTCTGCTTCAGTGACTTTGCATTTATCACTCTATCTAGCCCCGTGGTGGGCAACCTGCGGCCCGCGGGCTGCATATGGCCCATCAGGATAATCTGATTGCGGGCGGTGAGACATTTTGCTGACAATGACCGTTCACAGGCACGGCCCTCCGCAGCAACTGGGAGAAAAAGGGGTAGAGGTACTCTGGACTAGTAGTTCTCAACCTTTCCATACTACTGTACCCGTTTCAGGAGTCTGATTTGTCTTGTGTGCTGCAAGTTACACATCTCTTAAAAACTGCTTGCTTACAAAGGTCAGACATAAGTGTCACAGCACGCTATTACTGAAAAAGTGCTTACTTTCTCATTTACCATGTAATTATAAAATAAATCAATTGGAATACAAATATTGTACTTATACTGTAGTGTAAAGTATATAGAAACAAGTCTACCTAAACAGATCAGTCCCCCTGACAGGAGGAGAAAACCATGCTATTTTATAGGCTGTTCTATGCATCACACCCATCCACCATGGTATCTGAGCATCCAGAGTCTAACCTCTTTGGTTTCATACGCAGACATTACTCTCATTTACCTGACTCGAGAGTCCCTTTCCAGCACAAAAAAGATTTTAAATAATGTAAGCAGATTTCATAATACTTTATTGCCTAGTTTCTCTCCCTAGTAAAGATAGAGAGATTGTGTTGATCTCATCAGACAAGGCTAATAAGAATTTAGCTAATACAAATGTACTAATGGGGAAAAACTCTACAAAATTATAAAATAACATTCTAACATTTCAGAAGTGAGATGCCATTTTTATCATAAACTAGTTTTATTAAATACAACAAAATAAATGAAAAATAAAGATAAAAGTTTACCCTCTTGGGATCTGAGCTCATGTATATTATTGTCATTTGAGTAGTTGACCTGGCCCTCCTAAAGATGCACCTTAATAGATGTTGAACTTCTAGATTTGTAGGGTCTTATTTTAAACTTGGATTCTCAAGAGTGAAAACTAGGATACGAGATTTGCTATGGCACATCAAACCATTGGTCCATCAGGTCCTACCTCTAGTAGTGGCCAATACTGGATGCCATAGAAAAAGGCTACGTTTTGACAGAGAAAGAATTTCTTCCTAGTTCCTACAGTTTGATAATCCTCATCTACACATGCATAATTACAAATGTTACCTTGTCTCATGATTTTATCCCTTTGGTCCAGAAGGCGATATTTGTCTTCAGAGGTCTCTGCCACTGAGCCTATCAGGTTACTGAGAGAGGATGCTGATACTGCCAAACCCTCAGAGTTCTGCCCTTCAGTCGCAGAATCAAATGGGTCTGCCTGAAACTGCCGCGACTTTGTAAGAGCAGATTTCTTAGCTGGAGAACTAGAAATAAACAACAAATTTGATCAGTGATACACTACTGTACACTGTGAAAATAAAAGGGACTGCAAGCCAAAGAGAATATAAATTTGCTTGGATTTCTACCCTTAATGTACATCTCACTTTGTTGTCTAAAATGATTATGGAAATGTGATGCTATCAACGTTATACTTCTGTACATTACAGTTATGACTGTCAATGCAGTCTTGAGTATTTAGACAACTCATTTACATAAATGCATAATTAATTTCAGTGGCAGTTATGTATCTAAATCCCCTAGACAGTTCTGAAAAAAATCTCAAATTTGGACAGCCATTGGACATAATATTTGCAGCAGTTTTATATCAGTATACAGTATGATAGTCTGTATCTGTTCCTGCTTGTGATCAACTGTTTTGTATAATACTAAATAACTAGAGTGTTTGGCTAGTCAAATCGCTTGACGGACTATTTAGTCTTGAATAGATGGTATCTTACATGTTGGAATGCTACCCAGAAACACAACAGGTTGTTCCATTAGGACCATACTCCGTACCAACACAAATATATCAAGAGACTATGAAAGGCCCAATCCTGCAAACATTTTGTAAGAGTTGATTATACAACAATTAATTTTTATAAAAAATTAGGACAGTATTTACAACTGAGATTTATTTGCATAGTGAGCTTCAAGTTTTAAAATGCAGCTGAGCAAAATGAACTGCCACAATCATTTAATGTACAACATTTTATTTTTCTCACCCCACAAAACAGAAGTGGCTGAAGGGATTTTGCTCTAACAGCTAAGGAAAATTCACCTTTGGGAAGAGAACAAGCTTGGAAAACTTCAGCAAGCTAATGGTTTGTGATCTTAACTATAGCGGTTGTTATCTAAGCCTATTACAATGAAAAGAACAGAAGAGCAGTTGCTTTATGGTCTTATAGCCAAAACAGTGTGAGGCCCCATTGGGGAAAAAAGCCACAGATATATAACGTAACAGGCAAATTAAATAAGGCATCTTAAGATCCAAATCATGCATGAAATCAGAAGCGTTGCTGCACATATAGGGAAAATAATCTGTTCAGCATATGTGTCAACCTTCAAATTGTAACACGACCAAGAAGCTCCTAACACACTCACATTCCAACCGGAATGAACAACAGTGAAGGTAAACAATAAATATACAATACAGTTAAAAGAACTTATCTGAAGCTGCAAACAAAACTGCCACGAATAAATGGGAACTTTGATTTTTTGTTTCTTATTTATTCAATACAAAATGATTGTGGTTACTAGACATACATTCTGATAGGAAATTCTTGTCATGGAAAAAGTCTCTATCAGCCAGTCTCTTAGGGTACGTCTAGACTACCCACTGTATCGGTGGGTAGCGATCAATTTCTCGGGGATCGATATATCACGTCTCATCTAGACACGATATATCGATCCCCAAACGCGCTCCTGTCGACTCCGGAACTCCATCAGCGCGAACGGCAGTAGTGGAGTCGACAGGGGAAGCCACGGACGTCGATCCCGCTCCGTGAGGACGAGAGCTAAATCGATCTAAGATACTTCGACTTCAGCTATGCTATTCACGTAGCTGAAGTTGTGTATCTTAGATCGATCCCCACGCCCAGTGTAGACCAGCCCATAGAGAAATGAACATACCTTTTACTAGACGGGTTCCTACTGGCGGAGGGTCTTATTAAAGATTTGCAAAGAGGGGAATGCTGATAGTTTTGTTCATCTTTGCTTTGTCTGCCTTCATCTTCATCAGCCTTTTTCTCCTTAGATGAAAATTCTCCCTTACCAAGACCTGAATAATATACCAGGTGAGATCAGATACTTGCCAAATCATGCAACTGACATTTTAAAATGTACTTCTTGAAAAATGTGTTCTAATTTGTTTTAATTTTATTTCCTTATGGTTTTAGAAGTCACAGTCATATGAACTTATACAGTGTTTTCAAGCTATTTTGCATTAGATAATGTGTCATGCACAAATCCAATTCCACAATGTAGGACTAGGAAACTTATTGGTTCTATTGCAAACTGACAGAATGAGACACTACGATCCATACTGTTATGTAGTTCAATATGAAACGACAAAAGGTTTATTTAGCAATAACTGTAGTTGTTTGGCAAATCAGGAAATGTAAAGCCTGATTATCTGAATTTTGAATTTCCCAAATTTTGGATGTTTCCCAAATCAGAAATTTGTACACACATGAATTTTATCAGAAATTGTGATTACTGAAGTGGTTTGAATGTCTCCCAAGACATTTGGATAATCAGGTTTACCTGTACAGACTCATTCTCGGGTGCATGTGTCCTCAGAACTTAAATCTGAACCCTGTGGAAAGCTGGGGCCATGTGCACGCTCTTTGGCCGCAGCAGCACACATCTGGTATGTTAGCAGTTTGTTCTGCTAAAATGATCAGAAGTGAAATAATTTAAGATGAAGCCATGGTCACCATCAGGCTCCCAAGCTGACACCGTAAGGAGATGAGCGTGGGCCAACAAGCCCTCTCAGAGCTCCAGGGAGACACCACTGCAGCAGTTTGCAATCGTTTCTTGTGGGCGAGTTTAGGGCTGTGGAATGAGGAGGCAACACTTTTAGTACTGGTGTTTGTCCCAGCGTTACTCAAATGCAGCCACCAGGGGCTTTTCTTGCAGCCTCGGCCTCCTGGGCAGTGGTTTGGGCGAGCGGGGGGCAAAGCAGGGGCCCCTCCCCAGTGGTTGGGCCCCACCTCCCTCTGGACGAGCAGTTAGTGAGTTCCCCACCTTCCCAGGAGTGGTGGGGTTGGGCTTCAGCCCTGGGGTGCGGGCAGCAGACTCCAGCCACGGGGCTTTGGGCTCTGTCCCCAGACCCCATCCCCTGGGTGTGGGGCTTTGGGCTCCGTTCCCTGGCTGTGTGGTGGCAGGCTCTGTCCCTGAGCTTATCCCGCCATCACCTCCGCCCCCCTCTGCCTTCCCCAGTGCCCCACTGCCCCTGTACCCACCTCCCCATCCAGGGCTTAATTTGTCCCCGGACTTGCTGGGGCTGAGTAAGTCTGCTGTGAAAAGTGATATTAACAAACATACAAACATCACTTTTCACAGCAGATTTACTTATCCCTAGCAAGCCTTAAAGAAACAAAACAAAAAAACCCACAACAACGCAAAAGAGCAAAGGAAAGAACAAGAGAAACAGACAAGAATGTTCAAAGCCCCTTATTCGTGTTTCTAGTCTGGTTTGGTCCAGTACAGAATAGAGACAACTGTACATTATTTATATTATTGAGTCTGCAAAAAACCAAACAAACCCTACACAGATACATTATAATGATTTGGACATGTATATGTGCATATTTGTTTGTTTTTTCTAAAAGTTAATTAAGTATTTTAGGAAAAATTGTCAGAGTGGCCACCAGCAAGAATTGGTGGCTGCACCCTGAAGCCACCAACAACTGTTTTGCGAGAAACCCCGTGCAGAGTACCACGTAGTGATACTCAGATCCTAGGCGGATGTTTACAATAAGGTTAACTAGACTAGAGTGTTTTGTTCCATGGGAACAAAGCTAACATGGGAGGTATACTTCCAAACTGGACCACCACCTGAGGGAGCTGTTCATTACGACTCATGTCTGACAGACCCATACAAATCTATGACATTTAAACACGTATTTTAACTGAATACACCAGAAGAGAAAGACGTAACTAAGTGACCAAAACATGAGGAAAGGAGGGACAGGAAAGAAACTGAAGAAATCAGCACCATGGCTCCTCATGTAACCTTACAACAAACATTAAATTCAGCCAGGGAGAGTGTATCTTCCCCAGAATTCAGCTTTCCAGATGGCTCCTAGTTTGCAAGAATACTAGAAGGAGAAAACACCATCCCTTTTATTATGCAGATAGTTCTCAAATTAAAATTTTACCCAACCAATGTAAAAAGTTTATTTTGCAGCATGAGGCTCTTGCTACTCATAAAAGCATAATCTTAGGAACGTTCACTACAGCTAGTGCCTAATCGCCTGGTTATCCATGGATGCTTTATAAAGGCATTATAGCTTTTAGGTGGGACAGTTAAATTCAAGACCTACGTTTAATCCTTTGGGGGCGGGGGGGAGGTGAAGTAGGAGGACAGCAGATTAGATATCTAATAGGAAAGGCTATGTCATGGATATTTTTAGTAAAAGTCATGGACAGGTCACAGGCAGTAAACAAAAATTCACAGCCAGTGACCTGTCCATGACTTTTATTTGGGGGGAGAGGGGACACGGCCCTGGGGGCGCTACGGGTTCTGCGGGGAGTGGGAGGGTGCAGGTACTGCCGGGGGTGCTGGAGGGATTGGCAGGGCTGGGGCAGGTTCCCTCCCCAGCTCCTGGGAAGCGGTGACCTCCAGTTCCTAGCTCCATGTGCTGCCTCCGCTCCATCCCAAGCCCCAGTTCTGCAGCTCCCGTTGGCTGAGAACCGCAGCCAATGGGAACTGCAGGGGACAGCGCCTGTGGACAGAGGCAGCACATGGAGCTAGGAGCTGAGGGAGGGGAGTTCCTGTTGCCCTTCTGGAGAGACCTCCTCAAGTAAGCACTGCCCTGCACCCCAATGCCCAGCCCTGAGCCCCCACAAAAAAACTCCTGCTGTTGCGGGGTGGGGGGACCGAAAGGGCCCCAGCAGCAACTGGTGTGACTGGCCCAGGGGCTGCCCGAGCTGCTCAGGCAGCTCCTGGGCCAGCCGCAAGGGCCGCTGCAGAAGTCACAGAGGTCATGGAAAGTCACGGAATCCGTGACCTTCATGACAAACATGGAGAATTAATAATAGATGCTTGGAAGAAAACCACTCTCACTTACTGACCATCGTCTGATGAACAATTTCTGACTGTAAAAAGCTGAGGGTTAGCAGACACCACCAAGAATTGCTTTATTTTTTAGTTTTTACTCCAAGTACATTCATCTTATTTTCTTACAAACAGACTGTAAAAATCAGATGCTGTACATGAGCACAGCCTTTGCATTTGGTGCCCATCACAAAGGGAGAAACAACCATAGAAACAGTGTTTTACTTTAATTCCAATCTGGTGCAAACAGGTGCCACACCACTGAAATCAACTGATTGTCACCCTCTTATATCATGCCTAGAAGAAACACAGAAAGTAAAAGCTTACTTGTTTTCTTCTTATGCCAAAATGTTACTATATCTTTGTGTAACCCTTTTGCCTTCTTCCTTGCCTGAGCAGCGCAGGCCTGAAAAAAAGCATGCAATGCCAGGGACAATTAGCATCGGAACAGGATGTAAAGAAGCCTACCCAGCATGTACAAAGATATGTTTGCTTGTTTCATTGGGAGTTCAGTCATCTCCCTAGATGTCACTAAAAGCCCAAATGCCATATGTGGCGAGCAGACTGCCCCAGAAGCTTGCCTTGTGGTGGAGGTCACATAAAGCTGAGGTCTGTGGTACCCTAATAAGTATCGTATCAGGCTGATATCTCTCGAGACTAAAGGCCTCTTTTTAACCGCAGAACAGGTACAGCATGTGCTAGCAACATAGTCTGCCCCATGCTGTCCCATCAATATACCCCAGTCCTGATCTGATGGGATCACCTTTAGTGGTTAGAATATAGTCTCGTCTCCAGATGTTGATTCGTTAGAGCAGAAATCCATTAACTCCAACACAGTGAATGGCTGTACACATCCCAAACATACATCTAGCTACTACACATCTATTTTTAAAATTTACATTACATACTCACATGATCAAAAAAGTGAATAATAGCCAGCTTTTTGCTGCGCCTGGTAAGGACGCGCTGGACTTTCGCCTGTCCAAAATGCTTCTTGAGCACATTTGTGTCATTAAGGTAGTCAGGGATATTTTTGCACTGGATTGCTGTGAGTTCACTTGGCGATACGCCACCAAGACTGTCCACACTCTCGCTGCTTCGATTTCGACGTGAAGGAGTCACAACAGCAGAATCTGAGAGAAAATGTTGAAAGAGTGTGGTTTCTTATTTTGGATCTCAAGAAAGTAGATGTTAAATCAGAAGTTTGCATTAAGCAGGGGTACTGACACCTGCAGCACTTATTTACACTGTGGATTAGTTAATGAAAACACTAAAATAATTCAGTGTTAAGATTGAAATTTTGGATTAGCAAAGCAAGGAAATTCAACGCTCTCATGGCAACATTAACTAGCCCCCTGTAACGAAGAGTCCTTTATTACAACTGGCAAAGTGTGCAATTACGTATTTTAAAAATATTGTTCAGCTATGTGGAGCCATGAGAATGGACTAAGCTATACACAATCACATACAGCTAGTTATGAAGTGAGATTAAATAAATTAAGATGTAAACAGGTTCTCTTGTGCATATGTAAAGACAAAAAACTAACAAAATGCAATGTATATTTCATAAAAAAGCTACATTAAAAGAACATTAAGACTGCAGAGTGAAGCACTCAAAATTCAGGAAATGTTAGGCAGCCTTACATCCCACTGTTAATATACATTATGATGTAGTCCTCTTTACAAAAAGCCACATTACTGAAGAAGGCGGTGGAGGAGAAGAAAGCGGGGAAGGGAAGAAGAGAGACAGAATAAGGAATGAGATGGGGAGGTTCGCAAAGGAGGAAATCAAGACATCTCTGAATTTCCAGGGAAGCTTGGAGGTGTCAGGGTAGGAGGGGATGGAAAGGTTACACAGAATTACTATATAAATATTTAGAAAGTGCTAATTATCAGGTGCCAGTGCAAAGATTAAGACAGGGGTTCTCAACCAGGAGTCCAGGGCCCCCTGGGGGGCTGCGAGCAGGTTTCAGGGGGTCCTCCAAGCATGGCTAGCATTAGACTTGCTAGGACCCAGGACAGAAAGCTGAAGCCCTGCCACATGGGACTGCAGCCCAGGGCCCCCTAACCCCGGCACCCAGGGCTGAAGCTGAAGTCTGAGCAACTTAGCTTCGCGGTGCCCCCTGTGGCACGGGACCCCGGGCATTTGCCCTGCTTGCTACCCCCTAACGCCAGCCCTGGCTTTTATAGGCATGTCATAAACACAGCGATAAGCGTAGCATAAAATCTCTCCTTGGCAGCTGTGCTGAATCACTTTACCTGTAAGGGGTTAAGTAGCTCAAATCATGTAGTTGGCACCTGACCAGAAGGACCAATGAGGAAAGAAGATACTTTCAAATTGGGCAGGAGAGATTTGTTTGTGGCTCTCTTTGTGTTGTTCCCTCTCCAGACAGAGAGAAAAGCCAAGCAGGGACAACATCTCCTGAAAATATACCTGGAATGATCCATCTAAAATTACAAAAATTGTAAGTAGGCAAGGAAATGCATTAGGTTATCTTTTGTTTTGGCTTGTGCATTTTCCTATGCTACAAAGGTAGTTTTATTCCTGTTTTTGTAACTGTGAAACTGAGTCCAGAGAGAAATCTTCTATGTTTTAAATCTTTTATTACCGTGTAAAGTTACCTTCCATCCTGATTTTGCAGGTGTGATTCTTTTACTTTTTTCTTTATTATAAAGTTCTTTTAAGAACCTGATTGATTTTCAGTGTCCTAAAGAACAAGGGTTTGTTTGGTCTGTGCTCACACTGCTAACCAATTGGTTGGTACATTATTCTCAAGCCTTCCCAGGAAAGGGGGTGAAGAGGTTTGGGGGGATATTTTGTGGGGATAGGGACTCCAAGTGACCCTTCCCTGAATTTTTATATAAAATCACTTGGTGGTGGCAGCAATACTGTCCAAGGACAAGGAAAGGAATTTGTGCCTTGGGGAAGTTTCAACCTAAACTAGTAGAATATAAGCTATGGGAGTTTTTCATGTGGGTCCCCATAGCTGTACCCCAGAGTTCGGGGGGTGAGGGGAACCCTGACAACGCAGAAAATCAGTTGCTGTGGCACAGCTGGGCCGTGGAGTTTTTATAGCATGTTGCTGGGGCCTCAGAAAGGAAAAGGCTGAGAACCTCTGGGTTAAATAGTACTGTACTGATGGACTTGCAAGAGCTCAGTTTTCTTTCTCCTGAATCCCCAGAATGAGGAAACAGCATGTACAGAGCCATGATGAGGGTGGAGGAAGGTAAAGCAATAAGGTAATTAGGGATGGAAAAGGGAGAAGGGAAGAAAGCAAGAGAGAGATACTGAACAAAAAGAGAAAACTGGATGGAAGAACCATATGACTTTGCCATGGAGTGGGAACACGAGGGAGAAGAGGAAGGTGAGATAAAAGCACACACAGGAGAATGGGAGACGAGAGAGAAATACAAGACAGAACTCCGAAAAACAATCAACCCTGCAAAACAAAAATCAAACGCCAAGTACATTATCCAGAAATTTCTGCCTGAAGAGCAGCACATTAGTTTATTATGCATCAGCTTAAATAAACTAAGCATAGCAAAACATATGCCTCGATTGGCTTAAATACAATTGCAACCACAAAAGGAGTTGAGAGAAGAGATATGTGCCCTATACACTTCTCAATGCCATTTTTTAAACAGTAGCAAGCTCACGTTTTCCTTACTGACCCACAACCTCTATTAAACGTCAGTCATTTTCAACCCCTGAGAAGAGTAATTAACTTAATTAATGCCACAGAGGTGAGCCTCCACTACACCAACACTTGACTAACCAAAGGAAGAAGCATCTGTCTTCACAGTGACCACCTCAGACAATTTAGAAGCAACACTGACGTACTTGAAAGCATGCGCTGTTTAATCCTCTTTAATCACAAGAGCAACAATCGCAAAGGGCACCTCCAGGGTAGGGTGTAAAATGAAATCATTAAGTCTCCAAAAAGGAAAACAAAGAATCCCTTGGAAAAGCAAACTTTAAAGAGAGCAAGCCATCCTGTTAACTTCCACTACCCATGCGTTCATTTCCACTACCTGATTTATTGAATAGTGCTGATTCCTAGCACTTACCTTCCTTAGTTTTCGCTTCAGTTTTCTCTTTACAATCTCCCTCTTTTAATGGTGCTGAGAGCCGTGGCGCTGCAAACAGAGACTTGCTTGCTCCCAACATCTCTTCATTTTCTCCAGATTCTCCAGATACTCTTTCCTTTTTTGACTCTTTCTTAACACGTCCACTATCTTTATTGCTTTTTAGCACATCCTGCAGTGTTCGGCTAAACAAGCCAGCTGCTCCACGTGGCCGGCTTAATCGAACAGGTCGCTTATCTGGAGGATAACCACTCCTAGATACAATCTCTGACTCCTCTGCAACATCATAATCCCGCCCTCTTGGGGAACGATCTCGTTCCTCTTTTCTTTTCATTCCTTTTACAAGGCTGGCAAGTGGCTCACTCTGAGCTTCGTCATGTTCTGATTTAGTCGTTATACTGACTTGGAAGTTTCCTCCTAAATCCAAGGACCCAGATGAGCTAGAAAAAGAAGTGAAGCTACTGCTGGGGCTTCCAAAGAGCGGCTTTGTTCCTTTTCTGTCATCCTCTACTGTTTTGCTTGGTACAGAAGAGGCAAAGGAAGATGGCAAATTACTGCTGCTAGCTGGTTTTGAAAAGCTGAAGTTTGTACTGGTAGTAGAGCTACTGGTCTCTTGAGAAAGGCCAAAAGGGGCCAGTACTCCAGGCCCACTACTAACTGGATGGGAAAATGTGAAAGATGTTGTTGGGATGATCTGGCTTTGTGTTTTCTCTGGCTCAGAACCAGCACCAAAGATTGGTTTAAATATTGCATTTTCTGGTGTTTTAAAGCTGATTTCTGATCCCGCAAAGCCACTACTTGAAACGTCTCCAGATGTAACTCCAAAGTTAGACGCATTCTGAAAAGTTCCAAGGTTAGTAGGTGGCTTAAAACTAAATCCTTGGTTTCCAACAACAGAGGAGCTAGTTGGTGCAGAAGATGCCACAAAAGTTGTAGGTTGTCCAAGACCATAAGTCTGTGTAAACCCAGGGGGTGGCCCAAATCCCAAGGTTTGCCCTGAAGCAGGATGGCTTAATCCCGAAGGCTGAGTAAAGCTGGATGGCTGGGCAAACCCAAGATTCTGTACAGCTCCGCCACTGCTCTGTCCAAACATAGAGGGCTGACCAAATCGAAATGGTGTTTGAGCTTGAAACATTCCTACGGAACTATTAGAAGGTGCTTGGAAAACAGCAGGCTGCTGTCCGCGAAAAGGACTGTTAGGGTTCATCTTCAAACGTAGGAATTAGTGAGTATCTGCCAAAGAGAGCTCATGCCTCGAACATCTGCTAACTTTCAGTTTCCAGCCAGTCATTCGAGTAATCTGAAATACAAATGTGTAACATTACATTACATTTTCTAATTGGTTTCCATTTATAATAGGGAAGTTCAGCCAAGAAAATTATTAATTGCTTTATCCTACATCTTTGCAACATCCTATTAACTTTTTACTATGTTTAAAAAAATAATTTATTCTTGCATCTTGTTTTCTCTCTTCTGTGGTTTCTAATCTGTGAAATAACAGTTGTTGGGTTTATGGTGGCCTGTACTCTACAGGTCAGAGTGGATGATCTGGTGCTCCCTTCTGGCCTTAAATACTACTGCTCTATAACTTTTTAACTCATCCTATGATTAGTCAGTTTACTTAATAGTCTTGTGAGGGACTTTTTGAAAGTCCTAATCTACCAGTTCTTTATCCATTATTTTGCTGATAACCTCAAACAATTTGAACATATTGGAGAGAGAGAATGTCCCTTTACAGAAGGCATACCATTTCATCCCCATTGTATCATATTCATGGGTGTGTTAAAATTGTCTGTAATTGCTCTACAACCATTTAACCTGGCACCATAGTAAGGTTCACTACGATTGCTTCTATCGCATATCTCAAATATAGGTATTACTCTCCAGTCCTGTGACACAATAGCTGAATGTGGTAATAGATTAGATAGCTTTGTTAGTAGCTCAGTCACTTTATTCTTAACTTCCTTCAGAACTCACGGATGTACCATCCAGTCCTGATGACTTAACGCTATTTAATCAGTTTGTTTCAACACCTTTTCTTTTGACAGCTCAGTCTCTGACAATGCTTCGTTCTTTATTACCTGAAGAGAGTAGGTCAGGATAGATATCTCCCTAACATCCTCTGTGGTGAAATGATTTAGCTTCTCTGAAATGTCCTTTTCATCTTTAATTGCTCCCTTTATTCCCTGGTAGTCTAGTGCACCACTCATTTCCTTACAGGATTCCCAGTTCTGATATAACTGAACAATTCTGTTCCATTTGCTCATTTTCCAATTACTTTTCTAAATACCTTAGCCTTCTTAAACCATAAGGTGGAATTTATCTACTGTACATGTGACCATTATGTACAATTAAGGCCCTGATCCTGCACCTGGATCCTTGCAGGCACTTTTACCCACAAGGAGGTTCTGAGTGGGTAGAAAGGTCTGCCCATACAGATCCAGATGCATGATCAGGCCCTAATTTGTTAACATCAGCGCTGACACTAAGGATTTTTTTTTTCCAATTTGGACTGTAAAGGCTTTGTGACTATCTGCCTTTAAAAAAAAAAATCTAGTGTAGGGTGTTAGCTTCAGGTACTACCTCTTCCCTGAAAATGTTATGCTTCATTTTACTGCACTTACTGATACTGAACAGATTAACTACTTTTGAGCCATTTCCTATGCACTACTTTCAAGAGACTGCTGCACGCGAAAAAGGAAGGAAGTCTGAGCAAAAAGCTATTTCCCAGAATAATATACGGTAGCTACTCACTCCACGGAGCAACCAGGCTACAGCTGGGCCAGAACTAATTCCCTGGCTCTGAAACTCATCTTTCCATATGGGACAGGGCCAGACCTAGCAGCGTGGACGCACCTGAATGTGGGGCTTAAAATCATTTCCCGTAAATCCCTGGCGTCCGGATTGAACCTACTACAGAAGCCGTAAATTCAAAGCGCAGAGGTGCCTCCGTAGCCCTCTGCCCACGCAGCCTACCCTGCGCGTTCATCTCAGCGCTGCCCCCCGCTGAATGGGAACTGCCTGTGCAGAGAGGGCAGGTGTAAAGCGAACAAAGCAGAGCAATAATTCACACGCAGCCAAAGGCGGGTCCCCAGGCCCGTACCGGGGCAGGGGAACGGGGACCGTGCCTGGGCACAGGGGAAAGGAGTCTGGGGGGCGGGGTCAGGGCCCCGGGCCGGGGCGGGGGGCGGTGCCCACAGACAAGGGCCAGGGACTGGAGAGGGCTGGGGAGGGTCGGTGCCTGGGCAAGGGACTGGCGAGGGGGTGGTGCCTGCAGACAGGGCAATGGGGGCAGCGGGCAGGAGCCAGGGAACGAGGGTGGGGGAGAGGCTGTGGCAGGTGGGTCAGTGCCCAGGCAGTGCCGGGGGAATGGGGCAGTGCCCGGGGCTGGGGTGCGAGGGGCCGGTGCCCACGGGCGGGGGCGGGGAAATGGGGCCGGGGCAGGAGCCAGGGAACGGGGCGGGGAGGGGCTGTGGCAGGTGGGTCAGTGCCCAGGCGGTGCCAGGGGCGGGGAATGGGGGCAGTGCCCGGGGGCGCGAGGGGCCGGTGCCCACGGGCGGGGCGGGGAAATGGGGCCGGGGGCAGTGCCGGGGGCGGGGAATGGGGCTGGTGCCCACAGCCGGTGCGGGGAATGGGGGCAGTGCCCGGGGGCAGTGCCGGGGCGCGGGGGCCGGTGCCCGGGGGCGAGGGGCGGGGAAATGGCGCCGGGGCAGTGCCGGGGGCGGGGAATGGGGGCTGGTGCCCACAGCCGGTGCGGGGAATGGGGCGGTGCCCGGGGCTGGGGGCGCGAGGGCCGGTGCCCGGGGCGGGGTTGGGCGCTGAGGAGGCACCGGGCTCGGTATCACGCGCCGCGGGAGCCGGTCCCAGGCCCCGCCCCCATCTCACCGGGCCGGGTCACTAGCAGAGCCGCCGCCGCCGCCATCGCGGTGCGCGGAACCGGATGTTTCCTCCGCGCGTGCGCACCGGCTGGGCGGGCCAGGACTCACCCGCTTCCGGTCCGCGCTGCTCGGTTCTGCCCCGGGACCGGCCGCCGGAAGCCCCGCCCGGTGAGCGCGCGCGGCAGGGCGGCGGGGGCGGGCTCCAGCCTGGCCGCGACCCGCGGGCTCCGCGCGGCCGCAACCCCGGGGCCACGCGTGTCTCAGCGCCCGGCCCGGTACCGCGCCCAGCCCCGTGGCGCGGACCGAAGGCGGGTGACCGGGGGCCCCGTTACCCCCCACCCGTCCCGAGTGTTACACGTGCCGCCTGGGCGCCCGAGCCGGGAGCCGGTTCCCCGGGGCGGCCGCGGGCGCGGCAAAGCCGCTTTTCTCCCGCCTGGGCGCTCCGTTCGCTAGGCAGCCCGAGGCCTCGCCGGGCAGCCCCGCGCCGCTGCCAGGCGCCGGCTGAGGGAAAATGGATCCTGTCAGTAACGAGTCCGCCACCACGGGTGCGCCGGGCAGGCGGAATGGCAGCTGCCCAGGCAGCCTTCACCCTGCCTCTCCCAGCCTCAGCGCCCGGTGTTACTGCTTCGTCATCTCTTAACATGGGGTTTCGCTTGTGTAATTCTACATACTTTTATGCTGCCCCCTCTTCTTTGCGTCCTCTCTGAGGTAACAAGCCCAGCGTTTCCCATCTCTCCCCATACACGTTTTCCCAGGTCCTTGATCATTCGCTCTGTCCTCAGACTCCCTCTCTAGTCTCTTTCCTGAGATGTGAAAGCTGCACTACACAGGAGGCCTCTCTTTATCCAGTGGACTTGGGGGTAACCGTGCATGAGGGCGACTGTAACCCTTCCTTATCTGTGCAGTTTAGGTACTTTGAGCCTGGCCTGGAGGGTCTCTCTCTAAGGGGAGAGGGTTGTTTCAGCCTCCAGGCGTATGCTCCAGCATATTTGCTGAGATTGCCAATGTGAGGTAGACAGCTACCAGCTAGCTTTAGCTCATCTAATGTATGTGATGGAACAGACACAGGCTGGTTACTGATAGGACTAATTTGTTCTAGATTTGAAATGGTAAGGGGATTGGATGGTTCAGATGATTGGCAATAGGCTATATAGGCTGATTTGTCGAGATCAAAGCAACTGGCCTCTAAAATTACGTATTTTACCCTCCACCACATCTTTGTCTATCCTTTCCCAGATCCTAAAGCAACAATAGCTACTGGATTATTAGTTGCTACCACTGCTAATATTCATTTTTAAAAATTAATTTACAGGGCTCCCTTGAATAGTTTCTAATGAGATGAGTTTAGTCATTCGAAATCTGCAGAAAGTCATCCCCCTCAGGCGAATCCCACTTCGCAGAAGAATAGAAATCCTTCAGAAGATTTTGGACGTGCAGCAGTTCGACCTGGGCATTATCTGTGTTAATAACAGAAACATTCAACTTCTCAATAACACCTACAGGCAAAAAAATGTCCCCACTGATGTGCTTTCCTTCCCTTTTCATGAGGTAAAATTGATTTTTTTCCCCTCCCCCTTTCTTCTCCTTTCCACAGCTACTTTCTTGGTCTGCCTGACACAACTGACTTCTTTGCAAGCCATTAGAGAAAGTACCCTAGCCCTTATTAAATAAATCCTAAAGTAATTTGATATCATATTTCATTGCAGTGGCTCTCTGTGATGATACACTAGGACATAGTGGTGCTTCGGGGGATCCCAGACATGTTGTGGAACTTGATGACCTGTTTCAGGGCTCTCAGAGGGTATCTTCTTTGAAAACATCTTCAGCAATCCTCATTAGATCTTTTATATGTTCTTCCTTCCATGGCTCCATGAATGCATGAAAGCAGAGCCATGAGTCAAGTTATACATACACTGCCTGTTCCCCAGCATTTCAGAAATTCGACTCCCACAAGGCAGCTGGCAGCAGTTAAAGTGTCACTACTGGGAAGCTGAGAGTAGACAATGGGATGGAGCACTTGATGACTAGCTGTTCTGTTCGTTCCCTCTGAAGCACTTGGCACTGGCCAATGTTGGCAGACAGGATGCTTGGCTAGATGGACCATTGGTTTGACCCAGTATGGCCATTCTTATGTTCCTGAGTGTTTTGCCTTTTTTTGGTCAGTGTTGTTTAAATCTTCAAAGTAACCAGTAAGAAGTTTGATTATTTACATTAGGTAACTTGTTGATAATAACTAAATGTCTTTCTGTTGCTCCCTTATGGAAGGCAGACAAGTGTTAAAAAAAGGTACAGGCTCACCCATTTGGCTACCATCAGGTACTAGGTATAGGGAGAGAAGGCATTGGAAATATAACTTTTCCATCAAATGTACATGTTTGAACACTTTTGGATCCCATTTGATTTCTGCTGATATGAGAACAGTAGAATTGCTCACCTAGGTTCATAGGAGTGGCAAAAATATTTCCTAGGTAAACAATAATTAGCTAAAGAATTCCTCCGTTTTTGTCACATTCAGATCTAGTTTTTAGTAGCTGTGCTATGTTGACGGCTAAAGGTGGTGTTATTTATTTAGCAGAACTCTGGCCTCTAATGGGATGTCTGCACAGCCTGGGGGAGCTAGCCTTGCAGTCAGAGTTGTCAGACGTGGGTTAGCAAAGCTCATGCTAGCACTCTAAAGAGAGTGCAGGCAGGAGCTTGGGTTCTGAAGCCTAGGGAAGTGGGATAGACTTCCGAGCCCGAGCTCCCACCCCAGCCGCAACTTCAAAGCACTGTCGACACAGTACTTCTCGGGGAATTCTGCACATCTGCGCACACAGAATTCCTCTATATTGCTGCGTTCATGCTGGCTGTTCTGGTGCCACAGCAGCCTCTGGTGGGCAAAATGCAGGACTGCAGTACTTAGGTAAAATGTATTTTATGCAGGAAAATACAAAATTCTATGCCCAGTGCTGCAGCATTCGCCCAGGAGTAGAGTTCCTCACAGCACACTGGCTGCTGAGCCAGGTTAGGACAGAGTGGGGTACGTAGGATTACTGGGGTTCAGAATGGCTAGTGGGGGGGGACTGGAGCATGGGCTCAGGAGTTAGTGAGGTGACAGAAAGGGGAACTACACAAAAATAAGGAGGTTAGTTAAACACACATTAACAGGTACAGCACCAAAAGTAAAATCCCTGGAAACAGCATGGAAACTTTAAAGACACCATAATAGAGGCTCAACTTAAATGTATACCTCAAATTAAAAAAACATAGTAAGAGAACCAAAAAAGAGCCACCGTGGCTAAACAACAAAGTAAAAGAAGCAGTGAGAGACAAAAAGGCATTATTTAAAAAGTGGAAGTTAAATCCTAGTTAGGAAAATAGAAAGGAGCATAAACTCTTGCAAATGAAGCTTAGTAATAAAATTAGAAAAGCCAACAAAGAATTTGAAGTACAGCTAGCCAAAGACTCAAAAAGTAATAGCAAATACATTTTTAAGTATATCAGAAGCAGGAGGCCTGCTAAAGAGCCAGTGGGGCCACTGGATAATCAAGATACTGAAGGAGCACTCAAGGAGATAAGGCCATTGCGGAGAAACTAAATAAATTCTTTGCATCAGTCTTCACAGTTGAGGATTTGAGGGAGATGCCCAAACCTGAGCCATTCTTTTTAGGTGACAGATCTGAGGAACTGTCCCAGATTGAGGTGTCATTAGAGGAGGTTTTGGACCAAATTGCTAAACTAAACAGTAATAAGTCACCAGGATCAGATGGTATTCACCCAAGAGTTCTGAAAGAACTCAAATGTGAAATTGCAGACCTACTATCTGTGGTTTGTAACCTATCATTTAAATCAGCTTCTGTACCAAAGGACTGGAGGATAGCTAATGTGATGCCAATTTTTAAAAAGGGACCCAGAGGTGACCCTGGAAATTACAGGCTTGTAAGCTGACTTCAGTACCGGGCAAACTGGTTGAAACTATAGTAAAGAACAAAATTGTCAGACACATAGATGTACATAATTAGTTGGGGAAGAGCCAACAGGAGTTTTTGTAAAGAGAAATCATGCCTCACCAATCTACTAGAATTCTTTGAGGGGGTCAACAAGCATGTGGACAAGGGGGATCCAGTCGATATAGTGTACTTAGATTTTCAGAAATCCTTTGACAAGGTCTCTCACCAAAGGCTCTTAAGCAAAGTAAGCAGTCATGAGATAAGAGGGAAGGTCCTCTCATGGACCGGTAACTGGTTAAAAGATAGGAAACAAAGGGTAGGTATAAATGGTCAGTTTTCAGAATGGAGAGAGGTAAATAGTGGTGTCCCCCAGGGGTCAGTACTGGGCCCAGTCCTATTCAACATATTCATAAATGATCTGTAAAAATTGAGGTGGCAAAATTTGCAGATGATACGAAACTACTCAAGATAGTTAAGTATAAAGCAGACTGCGAAGAGTTACAAAGGATCTCACAAAACTGGGTGATTGGGCAACAAAATGCCAGATGAAATTCAGTGTTGATAAATGGAAACTAATGCACATTGGAAAACATAATCCCAACTATACAGTAACTCCTCACTTAACGTTGTAGTTATGTTCTTGAAAAATGCGACTTTAAGCGAAACGATGTTAGGTGAATCCAATTTCCCCATAAGAATTAATGTAAATGAGGGGGTTAGGTTCCAGGGAAATTTTTTTCACCAGTCAAAAGACTATATACATACATATGTATGTATGTGTATATACACACACTCACAGTATAAGTTTTAAACAAACCATTTAATACTGGTACACAGTGATGATTGTGAAGCTTGGTTGAGGTGGAGGAGTCAGAGGGTGGGATATTTCCCTTACTGCTAAATGATGAACTAGCAATTGGCTGAGCCCTCAAGGGTTAACTGTCTCACTCTGCAAGGCAGCAGGAATGGAGGGAGATATGTGCATTTCCCTTAAGTACACTGCTTTGTTAATTAGATCAGCTTGCTGAGACTGCAGCTGCTGCAAGCTCCCTCCATCCTGAGCCCTGCTCTATGGGAGATGAGGTAAGTGGGGTGCAGGAGCAGGAAGGAGGGGGACACCCTAACATTAGCACCCCTCTTTCCCCCTGCCCCCAGCACAGCAAGCAGGAGTCTCGGGGAGCACCTCCAAGGCAGAGGGCAGGAGCAACACATGGCAGTGCGGGGAGGGACACAGCTGAACTGCACAGGGAACTTAGGGGAGCAGGGAGCTGATAGGGGGCTGCCGTTCCACCCTGGTTCCAAGCCCCCACCAGCTAGCTGCAAGGGGCTGCTGTTCCTGCAAGCAGTAGACAAAGTAGGTGGCTGCCAAACGACGTTAGAAGGGAGCATTACACAACTTTAAACGAGCATGTTCCCTAATTGATCAACAACAAAATAGCGCTAACTGGGACGACTTTAAGTGAGGAGTTACTGTACATATAAAATGATGGGGTCTGAATTAGCTGTTACCACTCAAGAAAGAGTTCTTGGCGTCACTGTGGATAGTTCTCTGAAATCATCCACTCAGTGTGCAGTGGCAGTCAAAAAAGTGAACAGAATGTTGGGCGTCATTCAGAAAGAGATAGATAAGAGAAAATATATTGTCTCTCTATAAATCTATGGTACGCACACATCTGGAATATTGTGTGCAGATGTGGTTGCCCCATCTCAGAAAAAATATATTGGAAAAGGTTCAGAAAAGGGCAACAAAAATTATTAGGGGTATGGAACGGCTGCTGTATGAGGAGAGATTAATAACACTGGGATTTTTCAGCTTGGAAAAGAGATGACTAAGGGGATATGATAGAGATCTATACAATCATGACTGGTGTAAAGAACGTAAATAAGGAAGTGTTATTTACTCCTCATAAGACAAAAGCTAGGGGGCACTAAATGGAATTAATAGCAGATTTAAAACAAACAAAAGGAAGTATTTTTCCACACAATGCACAGTCAATCTGTGGAACTCCTTGCCAGAGGATGTGAAAGCCAAGACTATAACAGGGTTAAAAAAAGAACTAGATAAATTCATGGAGGATAGGTCCATCAATGGCTTTAGCCAGGATGGGCAGGAATGGCGTCCCTAGCCTCTGTTTGCCAGAAGCTGGGAATGAGCGACAGGGAATGGATCACTTGATGATTTACCTGTTCTGTTCATTCCCTCTGGGGCACCTGGCATTGGCCACTATTGGACCTAGCAGATGGACCTTTGGTCTGACCCAGTATGGCCGTTCTTATGTTTGACAAATAAAATATGCAGAATTTTGCAGAATTTTAAAATATTTTGTGCAGAATTTTTAATTTTTTTGGCGCAGGATTCCCCCAGGAGTAACAGCTATTTTTAGAATGCTAGTGCAAGTCCCACTAGTCCAAGTCTGTCACCTGGGCTAGGAGGCTTGCTGCCATGGGATGTGTCGGCCTACCCTAAGCAAGTCAAGGACGTGTAAATTTTACACTAGTGCTGGACCTATACGTGTTGCCTGACACTGCACATAGCAAATGTTTCACAGCTTGGTGATTCATCCTTTGGATCATACAGTCAAATCAAAGTCCCTTTCTGTCCATTTCTGGTTACTGTCCTAATGGAAGTTAAAGAGCCCCTAGCTAATTTCCTCTATCAGTAAAAAGCCTTTAATGTCTAAGGTTCCATTAGCATGAACCACCAGTGCTGTACCAGTGCCTAGCTCATTACTTTGTAACAACTTTGGGAAGCCTGGAGGATGAAAAGTACTCTGTATAACCAGATTCTCACCTCTGTTAACTTTTGGAAGGGCTTCTCTATTTCAGAATCTGAAAGCAGGTGAGCTGCCTCAGCCTAATTTTCGGGACGAATACAATCTCGGTGATGTTTTCCTAGGAGTAGAGTATATCTATCAGCAGTGCCAAGAAAATGGGGAGGATTACTACAGCATTCTTACAGTAAGTGTTTGCTTACTAATACGGATTTCTCATCACAGACTTGATTTAGGAACCATGCTAATATTCTCTGGTGGGGAGGGTTTTTTTTGCAGGTTTATGGACATTGCAAAGATTCATCGACAGAAAATGTCCTGAATCCCAAACCTATAATGTAAAGCAGGGGTGGGCAAACTTTTTGGCCTGAGGGCCACATCTGTGTGGGGAAATTGTGTGCAGTGCCATGAATGTAGGGCTGGGGCAGGGGTGCAGAGTGCGGGAGGGGTTTGGGGTGTGGGCTCTGCTTGTCCTGGCCCTCCACTGCTCCCAGAAGTGGCTGGCACCACGTCCCTGGCCAATGGAAGCTGTGGGGGGAAGTGCCTGCAGGCAAGGGCAGCGCACAGAGCCCTCTATCTCATAGAGCTGGAAGGGACTCTGAAAGGTCATTGAGTCCAGCCCCCTGCCTTCACTAGCAGGACCAAGTACTGATTTTGCCCCAGATCCCTAAGTGGTCCCCTCAAGGATTGAGCTCACAACCCTGGGTTTAGCAGCCAATGCTCAAACCACTGAGCTATCCCTCCCCCTGTGAACTAGCCCTAGTTTTATACATCAAGGAACAAAGAATGTAGGTTACACTTATGCAATGGAGGACTCTATCCTGGGAAGCAGTGACTCTGAAAAAGATAGAGGGGGGGTTGGTGGATAATCATCTGAACATGAGCTCCCAGTGTGGCACTGGCAAAAAGGACTAATGTAATCCTTGGACGCATAAATAAAGGTATCTCAAGTAGGAGTCAAGAAGTTATTTTACCTGTCTATGTGGTACTGACGCAATTGCTGCTGCAACACTCTATCCAGTCCTGGGGTATGTCCACACTACCCGCCGGATTGGCGGGTAGCGATCAATCTGTCGGGGATCGATTTATCGTGTCTCATCTAGATGTGATAAATCGATCCCCGAACTCACTCCCGTGGACTCCGGAACTCCACCAGGGCGAGAGGCAGAAGCGGAGTCGATGGGGGAGCCGCAGCTGTTGATCCCGTGCCGTGAGGACGGGAAGTAAGTCGAAATAAGATACGTCGACTTCAGCTACGCTGTTCCCGTAGCTGAAGTTGCGTATCTTACATCGACCCCTCCTCCACCACCCATAGTGTAGACCAGGCCCTGGTATCCACAATTCAAGGAGGATATTGGTAAATTAGAGAGGATTCCAAAAAGAGCCACAAGAATAATTAAAGAATTAGAAAACATGCCTTATAGTGATAGACTCAAGGAGCTCAATCTGTTTAGCTTAACAAAGAGAAGAGAAAATGTTGTTAGTAGAGGGCTCTATAATCTAATGGATAAAAACATAACAAGATCCAGTGACTGGAAGCTGAAACTAGAGAAATGCCAACTGGAAAAAGGTGCATATTTGGTTAACGGCAACTTAACAATAGATGTAGTGGATCATTTGACATTCAGTCTTGATTTAGAGCTGTTTTTAAAAAGATGCTGTACCTCAATCAAAAACTTATGGACTTGCTTTGAGAATTATTGGGTGAAATTCTATAGCCTATTACACAGGAGATCAGACTAGGTGATCTTAATGGTACCTTCTGGCAATAAAATCATGGATATGGAATTCAGGGACTTAGTGCAATTCTTTTAAAGATAAGTTTGATCCACCTTTTAAACATAGCAAGAGCGTAATGTCTTTCAGTCCCTGCTGCAGGTCCCCATGTTAATCTTGCAGTCTAAGGCCTTGTCTGCTCTGCCTTTTGCCGACAAAACTCTGCAGCTTTTGGAGGCAAATCAGTGGAAGTGTACACACTGCAATGCCACTTTTGACGACAAAACTGCCCTGTTTTAGTGACAAAATGAAACCACCTCGATGAGAGGCATAAAGTTTTTTGTGGCAAACTTAAAGCAACAAAGTGTCAGTGTAGACCAGTGGTGGGCAACCTGCAGCCCATCAGGGTAATCCACTGGGGGGACGCGATACAGTTTGTTTACATTGACCGTCCACAGGCACGGCCGACCGCAGCTCCCAGTGACCGCAGTTCGCCATTTCAGGCCAATGGGATCTGCGGGAAGCAGCGGCCAGCACCTGTCGTCCTCCCCCTGCCTCAGGGCTGGTTGCTTCTGGCAGCTGTCTGAACTTAGAGACAGCATGCGGACACACTCACTCTCCCCCAACACACACACACGCCCCCAACACACACATTCTGTCTCCCCCGCCACACACACACTTCAGTTGAAAAGCAGCTGTCAATCTAGTAGGATGCCCATGGAAGGATGGGATTGAGAAACCTGCATCATGTGATGTTGTACCTGCCCCATGAGGCATTGCAAACCCTTCCCAAAGGACCCCGTGGCCAGTTGGACAGTGGGATTGGTACCCACAATGCACTGCTCTCTATGCAAGAGCTGCTAATGTGGATGCACTCTGCCGACACAAGGAGCATAGTGTGGACATGCAATAGCGGTTTAATTAAAGTGGCATAACTTTTGCCAACAAAACTCTGTAGTGGAGACATAAGCCTTAAACTTTCTGATCTCTTTAAAACTGTTTTTTATTTACTGTTTCATCTCTGTTTCGGGGAGAGGAAAACGGTGAGTTTTGCCCCAAAGAGGAAAGCGATGCTGAAGGCAAGAATGCTTCTTTATTTAAACCTATTCTTGTGTACCCTCATGTATCTTCTGCCAGGGGACATAAGTTTGATTTACTGAAGTCATAGAGCAATTCCCTCCCTTGTCCCCAAGGCTCTGAGTGCCCAAATTCTAATTGAGGTGAGTGGGAGCTGTATTATTCAGCACCTCTGAAAATGACCACAGATCCACTGGTTCCGTAAGTGGGCATAGCTCCATTTGAAATCAGCGGACTGATAACTTGTGAAGATTAGAGTAGGTCTTCCCAGTTGTCTTCCCAGTGACCCATCTGATTATTTTGTCTTCCCAGTGACCCATCTGATTATTTTGATTAGCACCACGTGTATTTTCTTGGACTTGACCATAGATAAGATATTTTACCATTTGAAAATGTCCTTTTTGATTACAAGAGGTTGAAGACAAACTTGTGGCTGACTTGCCAGAGGAGGCTATTATTACAAACACTGTCCTCTGGAATTTCTGTTTTCTTTTGGTTGGTGACTTGAGATATAACCGGTTCTTGTACTTTTTGGAGTATTAACTGGTTTTCCTCTGAAAGTTTCCCAAAAGCAACAGAATATATATAGCTGACAACATATGAGAAAGCTAGACTATATTCAGAAGATTAAAGTTAGTCATTCTTGCAGTTTTTCTGTTCTTGCCTCCTCTTCCCATCTCAGTACAAAGTATTCAAGGACCATGTGCATTAGACCATTGATCTTCAGGTACTGTCTAGTAAAAGTAGTTAACTTTATTACTGTCACTTTCTTTGTGAAGAACTGTGCTAAATATTGCAAGACAGCACCTACATACTACAGTGATGCACACGTGAATAAATGTTTAGAGATTTGTAAAATACTAAAACCATTTTTGTTTCCTTGGACAGGTGACTGCAGCTCATGGACTGTGCCATTTGCTGGGATACCAGCACAACACAGAAGCGGAGTGGGAGCAGGTAAAAGAATGTCCTTAGCTAAGCCAAGATAGAGAGAGAGAGAGAGAGAATGCCCAAAGTACATCAGTGACGGTACATCAAATTCAAAACCTTATTGTAAATGCAGAGACATTTTCCTGACTATTCATATATATTGTTGTTGAACCTTCTAACCCTGATGCTCTCAGAGGCACTTTGCAGCCAGTCATTCATACATACATTCAAATCATGAAAGTAATAGTGCAAAGTTCTAAAAGTGCCTTTCATCTTAGAGACTCCTCAAGAACTACATCTGTGTTTAAAAGGGTAGCGGGTTCAAAAACAGGCCCTAGTATGGACACTTTCAATCTTAACTGTGGAGACACAACTGTGCCTCCATGGGGCAGGAATCCGTGCAGCAGCCATATAACACTTCAAGGCTACAATACTTTAGGAGAGGAAGTGGTTTAAAAATATCTAATTGAAACTGTAGCTGGAATTTTAGGAAATAATGCAGTGCAATTATGTATAGCCTTCCATCAGAGCATCTCAGAGGTGTTATCCTCATTTTACAGATGTAAAAACAGACAGAGTTTTAACTATTTGTGCAAGTTCACACAGAAGACTACTTAGAGTGGTGAACAGAACCTAGTGTGACAAAGTCAGGCCGGATGGCTGCAAGAAGGTGTGGGAAGGCAGATATGTAAACTCTAGAATGTTAAAGGCCCTCTTCCCTATCAGCTGAGAGGGGGTTACCTCAGGTCAATTAGGAACACCTGAATCCAATTAAGGGCTACTTGAGACCTTTTAAAGCCCCTCTCCTTACTAGGCTAGTGGCACAGGGAAATAAGCATCTCCAGGAAGAGGCTGTGCTCCTTCCCATAGGGGAAACAGAAAAGCCTGAGTGCCTGCCAGGGGAAGGACTGACTCCCCAGGGCAAACCACAGGACGATACCCTACCCCAGTGAGGAGGCGGGGAAGGTATCTCCCTCTGTAGTAGTGTCTAGTGAAACAGTCCCTTCTGTTTGTTGGAGGAGCACCTCTTAGACCTACCCTGAGGCCTACCCAGAAAACACGGCCGGAGGAACACAGAAGGGGGAAGACAAAGATGGCCCCAGTGCAGCAGACAGGAGTTGATTTAATCCAGGCCCATCTCACCAAAGGAAGAAGTGCTGAGGCTGGGGAGACAAAGAAGGTGCCTTGCAACCCGCGGTCTGGCCGTTCCTTGTTCTGACAACCAGAATATGTGTATTACCTCCCATAAGCAGGTGTGATTAACCACATTGGAACCTTGCCAGAACATCAGGATTAACACCTTTTTCTGGTGGAAAAAGGCTTATAAGCTGTTTAATAACCCGTCTAATCAGGGCCTGCTTTTTACATCTTTTCTGAAAATTGGGACCTCCAACAGCCTAATGCCCTAACTCCAATTTGGGGTGTTAGTTTGATACTTACTCAGGGGGAAGAATCGCCTATTGCAGCAGAAGTTGATTTAGTTGGGAATTGATCCTTCTTTGAGCAGGGGCTTGGACTAGCTGACCACCTGAGGTCCCTTCCAACCCTGATATTCTATGATTAAGTAGCCACCACTGCCTGGATTTCCTTTGGTTTCAAATACGATTACTGACTAGGTTTGTGAGAGCTGACAAGATCGTAGGCAGAAGTTGCATGCTTGCAGGCATAGCTCCAGTTTTCTTAATGAACCATAGCTAAATGTGACTGCAATCAGTGGGAACTAAGGACAGTCAGCACCTCACAAGGGTACTGTGTATCTGGAAGGACTGAGCACTAGAAGTGCTTTGGAATCCTTGAATGAAAGGGTCTGTGTAAGGGCAGTGTAAGAGCCCAGTCCTGTAAATGCTTATCCATGTGAATCTCTGTGTGCTCATGTGAGACGTCTTATTGAGTTCATAGGTAACATTCCTCTGTAAGCATGTGTTTAAAGGGAAAGGCATGATGCAGTTTCAGTGCCCATTCTTGTAAAGTGCAGTTCTGGTCAGAAATGTGACTGTAAATATGGCATAGTGGGTTCTGGATTGATTGTGTCTCACTGATTCTGTATCAGATGCGTGGGTGGATGTCGGGCAAAGACATGGTTTCCTGACTGCCAGCTCTGCAGACTCAAACTGGGCTCTTTCCTTCTCATTTGGTCATCACAGTACTTATTTTCTGCCAGAGAAATTATGTACTACGTGACATCTGTGCAGCCCAGTTGCATGAAGAGAATCCAGCTAACTTCATCTTAACTGTATCAGCTCTGCGGTTACTTTTGTCCATAACTCATCTGTTACGACTTTGAATTCACACACGGACAGATCTGTTGAGTAAGAAGTTGCCATTTTTACATAGTTTACTTTTCGGATTAGAACAGCACTTTACCGTCTAATGCTTAAAATTATAAAGAATGTACATGAAGGGAAAATGAACATACTTATTGAGTTTTTTCCCCCACCCTTATAGATGTATCAGAAGGAAAAACAAATTCTTGAGGAGCTAAATGGAATCACTGGTGCAAACCTCCAGCCACTGACTAAAAACCATTTCTGATCCCATCACAAGAAAAAGAGAGAAGACCCAGAAAAAAAAAATCCTTACCCTACTAAGAAACCAAGTAGCATAGATACAACTAACTTGTGTATTAAGTGATTTATTTAACAGATATCTATGTTAACTTCATATAGTGTCAACAGAATGCTCTACATTGTAGTGTGTAATAAAATTCAGCCAAACAGTTTCTCTCTCAAGCAGAGTGCAGTTGTATATGTAACTTGTAACCAGCAATGGACTCCAGTATAAAACAACACAAATGTATGTTGAAGTATCTACTGGAGACCCACAGAAGCAGCTGAAAACTACAGTGGAATCTGTATTTCAATTCATTAAATTGTTCAAATATAATCTTGTGTCCAAGATCTGAAGTTGGCTTTGAAAAAGACTTGAGATGAGAAAGATGCTACCTAGAGAGTCTTCCTTTGAGGTTGGTGTATCCATATAAAAGTAACAGTAATTTAAATAATAATTTCATGCATGAGTTGCTGTAGAGCTCCACAAGAAATTTTCTTCTTGACCTCAGGTAAGTGTGTTAACTCATTTAGGGCCAAAATCTTTGCGTATTCAAAGTAAAAAGCACCTAGCATCTTTATCCATAAGTAGTCCTACTGACTTCAGTAGGACTATTTATGGAATAATGTCCTAGTTAACATGACTAGGGTATCGCAGTCTGGTCTTGATTTTGCAGGAAGTAGTACTGTTGCATCCACTCCTTTCGAATATTTATTTTTCACAGTTGTAAAATCTCTCGTGCTAACTTGCACCTGGGAACGTGTCTCTATCTGCATGTATCAAATCTTAGTTCTGGACACTTTTCAAAGCATACTCATGGACCCTCCTATGGAATCATGTGTTGCCCATCTGGAGCCTGTTTAGAATAATATAACTGTCTTACACACAATGGGAAATCTTCTAAAAATATGGTGTACGTAATACACATGCTTAGGCATGCCCTGAAGAGACTATTACGTCTGTGTCCAACCATTTTCTTGATAGTACCCTGAAGGGGGTTGTGTGTAATCTCTGCTGAAGCTAGGAACTAGCTGAATGTCATGGTTATTGTGAGATGCTTGTACGGGAAAAAGTTTGAGAGATATGGAACGTATAGGATATTATGTTCCAAATCTGTTTGGAGTGAAACCAGTCACCTGAGGAGGGGGAGTCTGAGAGCTGACACAATCAACATAAGAACACTTAGCAGGGGTTGGCAGCCTACGGCGTGCGTGCCAAACACAGCACGCAAGCCGATTTTTGAGTGGCACGCTGCCGTGGTCCCGGCACCCAGCCCCACTCAGCTCCCCCCCTCCCCCGCCCACCACTCTCCCCTGTGGGGGCAGGAGGCAGAAGCTTGGTCCTGCAGCAGCCAAGCTTCCCCCCTCCCACCCCTTCTTCCCCCAGCGTGGTGCTTTCCTGCCCCGCCCCCTCTCCTTCCCTGTGCCGATCGATCGGCTGATGGCCCTAGCGAGGGGGAGGGGGAAGAGCGGCAGCCTGCACGCAGCTCCGTAGAGGCAGAGAGAGGTGGGAAGGGGGTGGAACAGGGCACATCTCTTCCAGCCCCCTGCCATGAGCCACTCAGGGCAGGGTGCTGGGAGCACCCTATGAGCTGAGCACCCCAGCCCTCTGCCCTGACCCCCCCCACCGCCAGCCCTCTGCCCTGACCCTTGAACCACCCCCACACACAGCCTTCTGCCCTGCACCCCTCATGCCCCCCAGCCCTCTTCCCTGACCCCTGAACTCCCCCACACCCCTACTGCCCTCTGCTCTGACCCCCACACACACCCAACCTTCTGCCCTACACCCCCCAGTGCCCTCTGCCCTGACCCCTGAATCCCCCACTGCCCTCTGCCCTGACCCCCCCCACACACAGAGCCTTCTGGCCTGCACCCCCACAGCCCCCCTCCCACTGCCCTGACCCCTGAATCCCCCCCACACACCCAGCCTTCTGCCCTACACCCCCCAGCCCTCTGCCTTGACTCCTGAATCCCCCGCCCAGGTCTGGGGTCCCAGCCACAGGCCCCACTCAGCCCGCTGCTGGCCTAGGTGAACAGAACCCCAGGCTGGCAGCGAGCTGAGCAGGCTGGCAGTTCAAGATCAGCATTTTAATTTAATTTTAAATGAAGCTTCTTAAACATTTTGAAAACCTTGTTTACTTTACATACATAATAGTTTAGTTATATAATATAGACTTATAGAAAGAGACCTTCTAAAAATGTTAAAATGTATTACTGGCACGTGAAACTTTAAATTAGAGTGAATAAATGAAGACTCGGCACACCACTTCTGAAAAGTTGCTGACCCCTGACCTAGAGCAATGTAGATGAAAAATGGTTTGAAGGCCAAGCAAGTGGTTTCATTTCCCTAGCCCTGATCTATACTACAAACTTACTTTGGTATAACTGCGTCACCACAACCCTGAGACATGCAGTTATACCGACCAAACTCCCGTGGGGCTGAGGGCTTCGCCCCCAACATAGTTAACCATCTCTCATGGAGGGGGCTGATGGCAGAAACTCTCTGGTAGGTGTAGGTAGAAGCATTACAGAGGTGCACTGAGTAGCCAAGCCCTTAGATGGAGCCTTAAATTAAAAAAAAAAAATCACCTCCAAGATCAACAAAATGATCAAAAATGATTAGGTGTTCTATGAGGGGCTTTACTTCATTTATTATTTTAAGAAAAATACAAAAACAATGCAACGGGCATGACAGTTAAACTAACACCATAGTATTTCTTACTGGTAGCAGGCCAAAGGAATGCAAACCTGTACATCCATTATTTTATAGTTTTAGCATTTTTTTAAAATGTGAACAGTCATATCCCCTTTTCCAGTCAGTCTGGCACTTTGAAAGTGCCACGGGTAAGGAATTGTCCGACCTCAGAGGTTAATAAGAACAATAAACAATGGGCTTAAATTGCAGCAAAGGAAGTTTAGGTTGGACATTAGGAAAAACTTCCTGTCAGGATGGTTAAGCACTGGAATAAATTGCCTAGGGCAGTTGTGGAATCTCCATCATTTGAGGTTTTTAAGAGGAGGTTATATAAACATCTGTCAGGGATGGTCTAGATAATTGTGATGCTGAGCCAGCAAGATTTAAGCAACCGGCAGGCTGTATGACCTGAAAACAACCCGTAAGAATATTTTAGAAGAGTCCTGAAATGGTAAATGGTCATTCCTTATAGATAGTTAACAAACTAGAGTTCTTGATAGAAAATTAGAAGTAGATACTAATTGTACTTGTCTGTGTGCCTATCTCTTGTTAAAGTTTAACAGTGTGATCTATTTAGCTTGTAGATGCTAAACTTCTGTTCCTGTCTAAAATATTTCATTACTATAGTCTATTGATTCAGAGATCAAAAAGGGATTAACAATTAGATGGAACTTGTGGTGTAATATGTCTCTTTATTTCTCTTTGAAGTTTGTAGTAAACTACCTATGAATGTTTGAATGGTGAATAGCCTTATACTCATTAATGCAGCTAGTTATTGGTGTATGTCTAGGAAACAGAGATGTACTTCAAAGCAACAATGTACATTACCTGTTCTTAGGGCCCTACCAAATTCACGGCTGTGAAAAACATGTCACGGACCGTGAAATCTGATCTCCCCTGTGAAATCTGACTATTGTAGGGGAAACCAGATTTCAGAGAGTGGCAGCTGCTGGCCGGGAGCCCATCTGTGAAGGCAGCAGCACTGCCAGCAGCAGCAGTGCAGAAAGTGAGGTGGCATGATATGTGGGGGTCATCACTTCACCGGGGGCAGGGCTGGCCTTACAGGTGGGCATGTGGGTGACCACCCAGGGCCCTGTTATCGGGGGGTGCTGTGGTTACCCCCCCCCCACACACACACAGCCAGTCCAAGACCCCTTTAACTCTCAAGTGCCACGCTCCAGCTGCTAGTCCTGGAGGAACAGGACTTCCTCTGCACGGGGTGCTCCCGAGGCCAGGTCAGACTCTTGGAACCTACCCTGGCTGCAGGAAACTACATGCTGCTGGCTGGGAGTCCAGCTTTGAAAGCTGAGTGTGGCATAGCATGGTATGGTATTGCCATCCTTACTTCTGCGTTGCTGCTGGCAGTGGTGCTGCCTTCAGAGCTGGGTGCCCAGCCAGCAGCTGCCTTCTGGCTGCCCAGCTCTGAAGGCAGCAGCACAAAATAAGGGTGGCAATACTGTGATTCCTTATAATAGCCTTGTGGGGAAAAAAACACACACACACACTCTCTCTCTCGGGTTAGGAGTTCCACTGTTACAAATACTGTGAAATTTCAGATTTAAATATTTGAAATAGTGAAATTTATTATTTTTTTTAAATCCTATGACCATGAAATTGAACAAAATGGACTGTGAATTTGGTAAGGCCCTACCTATTCTTCATCCAAGGAATGGCTGCTGTGATCATTTGCTGCCAAAGGCTTATCATCTGAACTTCAGCTAGAAAGGATCTTTTAGGCGTGATCCTTACTATCGCAGATCTGCTAAAACTTTGTCAGGGGAAGTCTAAGTCCCAAGACTGAGGTCTCTAGGTCGATTCTGGATTATCCCTGCAATTCTTCTGGAAGAATTTGAATAAACTCTATACATGGACTGCCTATTAGACTATAATCAATTGAACCGATTCTAAAAGGACTTTTATAAATCAGCAGCCTCACCTTCTCTGCTATGAAACTGACCTAAGAACTTTATTCATATCTGTATGTACAATGATCTTTTAACATAAGAACGGCCATACTGGGTCAGACCAAAGGTCAATTAAGCCCAGTATCTGTCTTCTGACAGTGACGAATATCAGGTGCCCCAGAGGGAATGAACAGAACAGGGAATCAAGTGATCCATCCCTATCGCCCATTCCCAGCTTCTGGCAAACAGAGGCCAGGGACACCATCTCTGCCCATCCTGGTTAATAGCCATTGATGGACCTATCCTCCATGAATTTATCTAGTACTTTTTTGAAGGCTGTTATAGTCTTGGCCTTCACAACATCCTCTGGCAATGAGTTACACAGGTTGACTCTGCATTGTGTGAAGAAATACTTCCTTTTGTTTGATTTAAACCTGCTGCTTATTAATGTCATTTGGTGACTCCTAGTTCTTGTGTTATGAGAAATAGTAAATAACACTTCCTTATTTACTTTCTCCACACCAGTCATAATTGTATAGACCTCTATCATATTCCCCCTTAGTCGTCTCTTTTCCAAGCTGAAAAGTCCCTATCTTATTACGCTCTCCTCATACGGCAGCTGTTCCATACCCCTAATCATTTTTTGTTGCCCTTTCCTGAACCTTTTCCAATTCCAAAATATCTTTTTTGAGATGGGGTGACCACATCTGCACACAGTATTCAAGATGGGGGCATATGATGTATTTATATAGAGGCAATATGATATTTTCTGTGTTATCTATCCCTTTCTTAAAACTTCCCAACATTCTGTTAGCATTTTTGACTGCCACTGGACATGGAGTGGGTTTTCAGAGAACTATCCACAATGACTCCAAGATCTTTCTTGAGTGATAACAGCTAATTTAGACACCATCATTTTATATGTATAATTGGGATTATGTTTTCCAGTGTGCATTACTTTGCATTTATCAGCATTGAATTTCATCTGCCATTTTGTTGCCCAGTCACCCAGTTTTGTGAGATCCCTTTGTAGCTCTTCACAGTCTGTTTTGGACTTAACTATCTTGAGTAGTTTTGTATCATCTGCAAATGTTGTCACCTCACTATTTACCCCTTTTTCCAGATCATTTATGAATATTTTGGACAGGACTGGGCCGAGTACAGACCCCTGGGGGACACCACTATTTATTTACCTCTCTCCATTCTGAAAACTGACCGTTTAGTCCTACCCTTCGTTTCCTATCTTTTAATCAGTTACCAATCCATGAGAGAACCTTCCCTCTTATCTCATGACTGCTTACTTTGCTTAAGAGCCTTTGGTGAGGGACCTTTTCAAAGGCTTTCTGAAAATCTAAGTACACTATATCCACTGGATCCCCTCAAAGAATTCCAGTAGATTGGTGAGGCATGTTTTCCCTTTACAAAAACTCTGTTGACTCTTCCCCAACAAATTATGTTCATCTGTCTGTCTAAGAATTCTGTTTTTTACTATAGTTTCAACGAGTTTGCTTGGTACTGAAGTCAGGCTTACTGGCCTGTAACTGCTGGGATCACCCCTGGAGCCCTTTTTAAAAATTGGCGTCACATTAGCTATCCTCCAGTCCTTTGCTACAGAAGCTGATTTAACCCAGAACTCATGGGTGAATACTATCTGATCCTAGTGACTTATTACTGCCTAATTTACCAATCTGTTCCAAAACCTCCTCTAATGACACCTCAATCTGGGATAATTCCTCAGATCTGTCACCTAAAAAGAATGGCTCAGGTTTGGGAATCTTCCCCACATCCTCAGCCATGAAGACCGATGCAAAGAATTCATTTAGTTTTTCCTGCAATGGCCTTATCGCTCCTTTAGCATCTCGATCATCCAGGGGCCCCACTGGTTGTTTAGTAGGCTTCCTGCTTCTGATGGACTTAAAAAAAATTTTTTTTTTGCTATTACTTTTTGAGTCTTTGCCTAACTTTTCTTCAAATTGTTTTTTGGCCTTCCTAACTATATTTTTACACTTCACTTATCAGAGTTTATGCTCCTTTCTATTTTCCTCATTAGGATTTAACTTCCACTTTTTAAAGGATGCCTTTTTGCCTCTGACTGCTTTTTTACTTCGTTGTTTAGCCACTTTTTTTGTTCTCTTATAATGTTTGTTAATTTGGGGTATACATTTAAGTTGAGCCTCTATTATGGTGTCTTTTAAAAGTTTCCATCCACCTTGCAAGGATTTGGCACTGTATCTTTTAATTTCTGTTTAACTAACTGCCTTATTTTTGTGTAGTCCCTCTTTCTGAAATTAAATGCTAACATGTTGGGCTGCTGTGGAGTTTTCCCTACCAGAGGGATGTTAAATGTAATTATATTATAGTCACTATTACCAAGTGGTCCAGCTATATTCACCTCTTGGACCAGATCCTGTGCTCCACTTAAGACTAAATCAAGAATTGCCTCTCCCCTTGTGGATTCCAGGACTAGCTGCTCCAAGAAGCAGTCATTTAAGGTATCATGAAACTTTATCTCTGCATCCCGCCCTGAGGTGACATGTACCCAGTCAATATGGGGAAGTTGAAATCCCCCATTATTATTGAATTTTGTATTTGTATAGCCTCTCTAATCTCCCTGAGCCTTTCACAGTCACTATCACCATCCTGGTCACGTGGTCGGTAGTATACCTCCACTGCAATATTACTATTCGGGCATGGAATTACTATCCATAGAGATTCTTTGATACAGTTTGGTTTATTTAAGATTTTTACTTCATTTGATTCTATGCTTTCTTTCACATACAGTGCATGACCTGTTCTGTCCTTCTGGCCTTTGTACCCAGGTATTACTTTGTCCCATTGATTATCCTCATTCCACCAAGTTTCTGTGATATCTATTATATCAATATCCTCATTTAATATGAGGCACTCTAGTTCAGCCATATTATTAAAACTTCTAGCATTTGTACATAAGCACTTAAATTGTCACTTTATTGCTGTCTGCCATTACATGCTTGTAAATTCAATCCTTGAGGGGGCCATTTAGGGATCCAGGGCAAAGATCTACCTGGGGATCAGTCCTGCTTTGAGCAGGAAGTTGGAATAGCTCTCCTGCAGTCTCTTCCAACCCTGATATTCTATGATCATACCCATATTTTATCATCTTCCATCCTCTCCTCCTTACAGGGACATAGAGAATCTCCATTAATAGATCCTCCCCAATGGATGTCTCTGTCCAGATCACATGCTCCTCTGCACCTATTGGCTTTCCCCTAGCCCTAGTTTAAAAACTGCTCTACAACCTTTTTAATTTTAAATGCCAGTAATCTGGTTCCATTTTGGTTTAGGTGGAGCCCATCCTTCCTGTATAGGCTCCTCCTTTCCTAAGTTTCCCCAGTTCCTAATAAATCTAAATCCAAACGCCTTCTCCCTACACCACTGTCTCATCCACTCAGTGAGTCCCTGCAGTTCTGCCTGTCTGTCTAGCCCTGTGCATGGAACTGGAAGCATTTCAGAGAATGCTACCATGGAGCTCCTGGAGTTCAGTCTCTTACCTAGCAGCCCAAATTTGGCCTCCAGGACCTCTCTCCTGTCCTTCCCTATGTGATTGGTACCTACATGAACTATGACCACATAAGTCAATCCAGATGTATTGAGGGATCCACAACCTTCGCACCAGGCAGGCAAGTTACCATGCAGTTCTCCTGGTCATTGCAAATCCAGCTATCTGTTTCTAATGATTGAATTCCCCATAACTATTACCTGTCTCCTAATAACAGGAGTTCCCTCCCCTGGAACTCTTTCTACAGTAACTCTTTCTTTTAAAATAAATGTTAGATTTAGTTAATAAGAATTAGCTATAAGCATGTATTGGGGTTAGATCTGAAATATTCAGTGCCCTAGTGCGTAATGGGTCCGATCTCTTGGGGTTGGTAGAACTTTATATATGGTAAATAGGTTTTAAGTAACCCTCACTATATAGACTTGCTTGTCTGGGTGGGGGCCAAAGGCTGGATTGTTTAAAGGGAATGGTATTTTGGCTTCTTGGTAACCAGTAAAGTATTGGAAAAGCTGTTTTGTTACTGCTTTGGTGAATCTAATTATGAGAATATACCACCATTTCTGGGAATTGTCTGCCCTATTCTTTGCAGTTTGTCCTGATTGAGCATTCTTATAGCCCCTCCAGCGACCCAGGTCACATAATACAGAGCAGGGGACTGGAGTAGACCGCTGGAAGTCCCTTCCAGGCCTATGATGTATGCCACAGCAAGCGAACTCTGCTCACCATTATTATTCCAGCCTTGCCTTGCTAGGGGCAGCAGTAATCACTGGTTAAGGTTGCATATGAAGGATTCCATTCTAACCCTGGGAAAGCATCCCCTGGGGGCTGATCCTTTGCAGTGCTGGGCTTTGCCCCCAGGGGGACTGTTTTAATATTAACAAGCCCTAGGGTGACCAGACAGCAAGTGTGAAAATTCAAGACAGGCGTTAGGGGGTAATAGGAGACTATATAAGAAAAAGACCCAAAAATCGGGACTGTCCCAATAAAATCAGGACATCTGGTCACCCTAACAAGCTGGGGACAGGGGGCTGGAGCCTGCCGGGGGGTGGGAAGATGGGACGTGGCCCGAAGCACCTCTGGGTGTGCGCCCGCAGGCGGGGGAGCGCTGCCCACGCAGGGCTGCCAGGGTGAGGCGAACAGGCCCCCACCCCCAGAGCCGCAAGCGGCAGGGCAGCGGCCGTGGGCCCAGGCCCCGGACTCTTGCTGCGGCTATTGTGCTACTTTATGCTGCCTCCTCCCATCCCGTCCCCAACCCGCACAACAGCCCCAGGGCGCTTAACAAATGTAGCGAAACCCGCCTCAAGCGCCCAGGCCTCGCGAGCGCGCCCAGGGGCCTGGCCAGGCCGCGTGGCCAAGGGCGGCCCGCGGCTCTGACTGAACCACCCGGGGAAGGACGGAGCGACCCGCCCTGTGCGAGGTTACCGGGCCCGTAGCGGGCAAAGGGGCCGCTCAGCGCCGCGACCCGCCCGGCCCCGGCCCCGAGCCCGCCCCTCAGAGCGAGCGAGCGGGGCGCCGCATCCCGGCCCGCCCGTTTGCCTCCCACTGCCCGGAGATGGCGGCTCGGGGCCCGGGCCGCCTCCGGCTCCGGCTGGGCCTGGCCGCCGCGCTCTGCCCCCCGCGGGCCGCCCAGCCGCCCCCCGGCGCCTTCCAGGCCGGGCACGGCGCCGCCTCGCTCCCCGCCGCCGCCGCCGCGGGCCGCCGCCGGTGAGGAGCGTGTGAGGGGCTGCCGGGCCGGGCGCCATGGCCGGGGACCCGGGGGCCTGGCGCGGAGCCCCGCCGCCGGTGAGGAGCGTGTGAGGCGCCCGGGGGCCTGGCCGCGCCGCGCCGCGCCGCCTGTGCAGGCGGGACCCAGGCCGGGCCCCGAGCCGCCCCTGCGCGGGTCCCGCCCGGCGAGCTTGGGCGCCTCAGCAGAGCAGGCCGCGCACGTAGGATGTGGGGGCCCGTTGTCCTGCGGCGCGGCGGTGCGAGCCCGGCAGTGCCGGGGGGGCGGGTGCGACAGCCTGGGAGAAAAGAGCCACTTTCTATGGCGAGAGCAAGGCCGGCTGGAGCGAAGGGGAAACGCGCTAGGAGCAGAGATCCAGCCCCTGGCTGGGGAGAGCCGACTTCTGCAACCTCCCTTTCCGCCCATCCTGTCCTCCCGCACGCCTGGGGCGTAGGGCAGCCGATCCGGCTCCCAGGCTCTCCGCTGCACAGAGCCTTGAGGCAAATGCCCCCGTGAATATTTTCCTTAATATTTGGGCACTTGCCTTGGTCAGGACACAGCTTGGTGCTGTGCAGCTCTGGTTCAGGTTTGTTCATGACCTTAGATTCCTTGCCCCCTTACTGAAGTGAGCTGATGAAATGTTGACTTTGTTTCTATCTGAGGCCGTGTATTGCAGCCTCCTACAGATACTGCCCAAACTACCCTTTCTTTTGCCCTGGAGGTAAGGAGTCATCAGAGAGAAATGGGGAGCCTAGTAAAGTGATTCCAAATTAACAACAGATAAGTTCTCTGTGTAAATGCTTGAAGCCTCCCAAAAGTGATTCTAGGTTCTCACTCTCTCTAGGTATCTTTTGTATGATGTAAATCCTCCTGAAGGGTTCAATCTACGCAGAGATGTCTATATTCGTGTTGCCTCTCTTATGAAGACCTTGCTGAAAAGTGAAGCTTGGGTATTGGTCCTGCCTCCTTGGGGACGTCTTTATCACTGGCAGAGTCCTGACATTCATCAAGTCCGAATCCCTTGGTCTGAGTTCTTTGATCTTCCAAGCCTCAATAAAAATATCCCTGTTATTGAGTATGAGCAGTTTCTTGCAGGTAAAGTACATTTATTCTACTACCTGTGAGGGGTTAATAAATCTTTGAGGGGTTTCCGTCACAAATTTTTCTGTTTATGAATGCATTAGAACAAGGTGTGTACAGTATTACTTTTTATTACTTTTCTATCAGTTTAGTATCCTCAAGCTAATCACCATGAAACTAATCTGAGAAATGAGAAGCAAATTTGAATTAAACAGAAGCACCTCCGTTATATAGAGTATAGGGCCAAGGAAGGCCAGAGGGAAGAAAACTGACAATCTTGTTATCACCTCATTCAGAAGTGGTGACTTTCAACAGGCACAGTATGTTCAGAACCTGATTTTCCTCTCTTTCTAAAGTGTAACTACAGAGAAGCTAGTATGACCAAAACAGGTCATTGTGTGTTTGAGTCTGTTCTAATTTACACTGGGGACCAGAACAATGGCTGGGTAGGTGATTCAGGATGAAGGGAGCACAAAGGGGTTCTGTGTGCTCCTGCCCAAGCTATTTGTAAAACATGAAAATATCTTGTGCTTTCATTCACTTTGAATGAAATTGACTCCATCTGCCTAAATCCCAGGTAATCCTGTTATGTGTGGAGGGGTTTGTGTAATTCATGCTCTTCCCAACTCAGGTTCAGGGTATGGCTACACTTGCAGCTGTACAGCGCTGGGAGTTAAACCTGTCTTTGTACTGCTGAGTAGGGAAAGTGCTGCAGTCTGTCCACACTGACAGCTACCAGCGCACTGTCGTGGCCACATTGGCAGCATTTGCAGCGGCATTGGGAGCGGTGCATTATGAGCAGCTATCCCAGCGTTCAAGTGGTTGCAACATGCTTTTCAAAAGGGGGAGTGGGGTGGAGTGTGACAGGGAGTGTGGAGGAGAGAGAGAGTGGATTTTTGGAGCCGACACTCTGTCAGCAGCTGCAAGTTCCGACCCCCTCCCGCACCCCTCTCTCGCTCACTGAAAGCACCAGATAAGCAGCCTCCCCGAAACGGACCCCTCCCTCCCTCCCTCTCGCACGCTGTGCTGCTTCTGTCCTCAAGCCCCCTTTCTTCAAGCAAACACTAGCTGTGGGCCTTCCAAAGGGAGCTCGTTCACAGCAAACAGTAGCTGTGTTTGTTTTTTTGATAAGCAGCTTCAGGAGCCCGGAGTTCACAACAAAACAAACAGAGGCATCACAACAAAACAAAGAGAGTTATCTTTACTTAAAAGCATTATGGGAAGCTTCCAGAGGTCAGTTACAGCGTAGTAAGATGATTCCCTGTTTACACTGGCACCCCAGCGCTGCAGCACCAGCGCTATTCTCTGTATTCCTCTTGTCGAGGTGGAGTACATGCAGCGCTGTAGCCAGGGAGATACAGCGCTGTATGTGCCTTGCCAGTGTGGACGGGAGTGAGTTACAGCGCTGTAAAGCCACCACCAGCGCTGTAACTCTCAATTGTAGCCAAGGCCTCAGTGTGTTATGCTGCTGTACAAGCCCTCCATTCCTCAAGGGGGGAATTTCACCTTTGAAGGTGAAGGGTCTTGGTCTTTCCAAGTGGCATAGTAGAGTTTTATTTGTTTTGTTTCTATCATCATTGTTATTAAGGATGGCTTTCTAAGATATACTGGAATTTCATTTCAGTCCAGTAGGTGTGCTTTGGTTGACACTGTGATGGGAAGTGTTAAAGCTTGAGAGTTTGTGCCAGAGTGAAAAGAACGAGGAGTACTTCTGGCACCTTAGAGACTAACAGATTTATTTGGGTATAAGCTTTCATGAGCTAAAACCCACTTCATCAGATGCATGGAGTGGAAAATACAGTAGGAAGTTATACACACACACACAGAACATGAAAAGATGGTGGTTGCCATACCAGCTCTAATGAGACAAATCAATTAAGGTGGGCTATTATCAGCAGAGAAAAAAAAACTTTTGTAGTGATAATCAGGATGGCCCATTTCAAACAGTTGACAAGATGTGAGTAACAGTAGGGGGAAGAAATTAGCATGGGGAAATAGTTTTTAGTTTGTGTAAAAACTCATCCACTCCCAGTCTTTACTCAAGCCTAATTTAATGGTGTCCAGTTTGCAAATTAATTCCAGTTCTGCAGTTTCTCGTTGGAGTCTGTTTTTGAAGTTTTTTTGTTGAAGAATTGCAACTTTTAGATCTGTAATTGAGTGTCTAGGGAGCTTGAAGTGTTCTCTGACTGGTTTTTGAATGTTATAATTCTTGACATCTGATTTGTGTCCATTTATTCTTTTGCGTAGAGACTGTCCGGTTTGGCCAATGTACATGGCAGAGAGGCATTGCTGGCACATGATGGCATATATCACATTGGTAGATGTGCAGGTGAATGAGCCCCTGATGGTGTAGCTGATGTGATTAGTCTTATGATGGTGTCCCTTGAATAGATACGTGGACAGAGTTAGCAATGGGCTTTGTTGCAAGGATAGGTTCCTGGGTTAGTGTTTTTGTTGTGTGGTGCGTGGTTGCTAGTGACTATTTGCTTCAGGTTGGGGGGGCAGCCTATAAGCAAGGACCGGCCTAAGGTGACCATATGTCCCGATTTTATAGGGACAGTCCCGATTTTTGGGTCTTTTTCTTATATAGGCTCCTATTACCCCCCCCCCCCCCATTCCAATTTTTCACATTTGCTGTCTGGTCACCCTAGACTGGCCTATCTCCCAAGGTCTGTGAGAGTGAGGGATCGTCCTTCGGGATAGGTTGTAGATCCTTGATGACACGCTGGAGAGGTTTAAGTTGGGGGCTAGGTGATGGCTAGTGGCGTTCTATTACTTTCTTTGTTGGGCCTGTCCTGTAGTAGGTGACTTCTGGGTACTCTTCTGTCTCTGTCAATCTGTTTCTTCACTTCAGCAGGTGGGTATTGTAGTTTTAAGAACGCTTGATAGAGATCTTGTAGGTGTTTGTCTCTGTCTGAGGGATTGGAGCAAATGCGATTGTATCTTGGAGCTTGGCTGTAGACAATGGATTGTATGATGTGGTCTGGATGAAAGCTGGAGGCATGTAGGTAAGTATAGCGGTCAGTAAGTTTACAGTATAGGGTGGTGTTTATGTGACCATCACTTATTAGCACTGTAGTGTCCAGGAAGTGGATCTCTTGTGTGGACTGGTCGAGGCTGAGGTTGATGGTGGGATGGAAATTGTTGAAATCATGGTGAAATTCCTCAAGGGCTTCTTTTCCATGGGTCCTGATGATGATGATGATGTCATCAATGTAGCGCAAGTAGAGGAGGGGCATTAGGGGACAAGAGCTGAGGAAGCGTTGTTCTAAGTCAGCCATAAAGATGTTGGCATACTGTGGGGCCATGCGGGTACCCATAGCAGTGCCGCTGACTGGAAGGTATACATTGTCCCCAAATGTGAAATAGTTGTGAGTGAGAACAAAGATCAGCCACCAGGTGAGGTGACTGTTGTAGGGTCAAAGTGAACTCGATAGATGTAGTTAGAGGTGATGACAATGAGGCTAAAGTGTAATAACTTTATGCTATAATGAAGTTAATTGGACTCTTCCTTCATATAGGCATTACTTGAATAAAACCTCTCAGGTGGCTTTCTCCACTGTGGCATACAGTATACAATAGCTCCTCAGTCCCACCACATAAATTGCCTTTGAATTTTTGTGCTATTTTCTAGACACTAGTGTTATTTTAATGTGATTTCAGTAAAAGTCACAGTGTTCATTGGTTTTAATTTTTGTGTTTTACTTTCGTTACTTGTGATTTTTATTTTTATTTTTTGGTCACTTCTTTGGAAATGTCTTTCCCTACTGTCGCTATCTTTATGCAGTTGAGAAGAAAAAGGTATGCTCTTTCTTGCTCAAAACAAGTCCGCTCCATCAGTGTCATGACACTCATAGGCTTTGGGTCTTGTTTTGTGCTCACTCTGCTGCCTTTTTAGTAAAGCTAAATAAGGTACAGCAATAAATCATTGCAAGTAGATATGAAAATGTCCTGTTAGATCTAGTTGATGCCTTTGCAAGGGCAGAGGACAGTTGTGTGTCCCTTTCTGGATTCTAAATGTCTATATAATTAACAAACCTACCACAAGTGCTGATGAATTGCCTTTTGCCTGAGTTCAGTCTTACTAACAATCTACCCTCCACGAAGTTATGACAATTTCAAGGAAGGTCAAACTTCAGGCCTTGGCAAAATTGAATGTCTTATAAAAATATTTGACTTAATTACTGTGAGTACGTGAAGCGACGTTAATGAACATATATAATTCCAGGTATGAAATACGATCCTCATCCTCAGCGCACAAGCCTAAATAGTTTTAAATATTTTTTTAAAATGCTGCAGTAAAAGCAATTACAGACTGACTTTATCACATTGGTTTGAAAAAACAAGACCACTCTTTAACTGTAAAAGCCCAGAAGACATCTGAAAGATTAAACTTTCATTGTTTTACACTCCTAATTAAAACATACCAAATTTCCCTGATCTTTGTAGTCCAACGTAATAGCCCTTAGGACTTTAAAGACGTGAAAATGGCAGGGCTGGCAATTTTCTTATATTTAAAGAGTGATCAGGACTCAGACTCCAGATTCTGGCATGAGACGACAAGGGCTTGCGGGGAGTGGGTGTAGAAGGAGAGAGAAAAATATTAAATGTAAATGAAAGGGATGGAAGAGGCCAACTCTGAAAATGTTCATATTTTATAATAAAGCTGTAGGGAAAAATAAGCGTGTTTACTTGGTAGCAGCTGTACTTACTCCTAGTACAGTGCTAGAGCCCATCCAGTGCCTGTGGAAGCTAAAGGAGAGATTCTTATGGACTTCAGGGAGAGTTGGACAAGGCCCCTTCTGAGAAAACTCCCTGAGCTGGCCTTTGGGAGCATCCCTGTTGCAAACAGCATGGCCAGCCGGCGCTCAGTTCTCACAAGTGTGCTCTGCAGACCATCTCTCAGGTGAATGACATGCCAGTCTTCTTCTGAGAGTCCCATTGTGTTTGTTTTTAAAAAAAATTATGGATGCACAGAAGAGACTTTGGGGCCAGTAAATCCATTTTCCTCAGTGGAGTTACAACAAAGATGAATTTGGCCCTCCATAGTCAAGATTGTATGGAGACTGTTAGTGTAAGTTATATTTTCTACTCACACCCACACTCCTACATTTTGATGGGAAGGGGCAATTTGTGTGAAAGCTTGTGAGGCTAAAGTAGATTAGGAAGAAGACTTTTTACCTGAGAACTTGGAAACTGGAAGATAAAGTTTCCTTTATTAAGTGGTACCTAGTGCCATTGCCTGTGTATTAAATTCTACAACAGTATCTCAGAATTTTTCAGCCACTTTCTCTCAGCAGAGGAAATATTTAAGTTTCATGTATGACTATAGGTCTGTAACTGGGCTGGCGGCCCACATCTTGGGCATGTGTCTTTTATTTTAAGAAGAGTGAAAACAAGACAAGAAAAATACAAGGGGGGAGGGAGGGATAAAGAGGAGAGAGCTCTGTCCCTTCAAGTTTCAGTCATCCCCTTTCTTGGAGGAAGCCCTCATTGAAAGCCTCAAATTCTTAAGTCATTTTTTGTCAGGAGGCACAGCTGTTGTTTCCACCTTCCAACAACTTAAAAGGGTTACCATTGTCAGCTCCTTTCTCCAGGCCTGAAATCCTAGGCAGTCCCTACAGGCATGGCTTAGTACCCTCCACTGGTACCTTGTTACAAATTTGACACTACCCCAGCAATGTTCGCTCTAATTTTTTACATCCATTTGCGAATGAATTTTATGTGCACCAGTGTGGAGGTGATGTGTGGTGGGGGTGAGGCCAATGGGTTTGGAGTGTGGGAGGGGGCTCAGGGCTGGAGCAGAGGGGTGGGAGGATGAGGGCTCCAGTGGGGGGACTCTGGGGTGGGGCCAGGAATGAGGGGTTTGGGGTGCAGGAGGGGGCTCAGGGCTGAGGCAGAGGGTTGGGGTGCTGGGGATGAGGGCTCTGGGTGGGATCAGGGATGAGGGGTTCAGGGTGCGGGAGGGGGCTCAGGGCTGGAGCAGAGGGTTGGGCTGCAGAGGGGTGGGAGCTGTGGTGTGGGGCTGGGGATGAAGGGTGTGATGCATAGCCAGAAAGGGTTAAGCAGCTTTCAGGCCGATTGACCCAGGGTCAACCATTAGAGAGATGTGAGAATGGTATTTAGATGGTAATTAAGGCCATTGCTTGCTAGATACGCTAGAACTTTGAAATGTATAGCAAATCACCTGAGAATGATGGAAAACGGGCAATTGACTTATGTTAATCTGAGTGGGTAATTACTGGCGATGCTTAGGAAATGAATCTACTTCAAATGTCCTCATGATTGCCTATTGTTCGCCGAATGACTCCGAGCTGTCATGAGAAGGCCGGAAAACTGTATAAAAGAACATTGGGACCTGATCCTGTCATCTCAGATCTGCTTAAGCTTAATCAGGGGAAGTTTGAGTTGCAAGATTGAGATCCCAGTCCTAAACTGGAACACCCTGAATATGGACATTGGACTATAACCTATGGACTAAATTCTAAAAGAACTCTTTGCAACTACAAAGCTCACTATCTCTGCTATGAATCTGAATCTCAAGAACTGTACTCATGTCTGTATGTATACTAATCTAACGAATACTCTCTCTCTTTTCTTCTTTAATAAATTTTAGTTTAGTTAATAAGAATTGGCTGTACATGTGTATTTGGTTAAAATCTGGAATATTCATTAACCTGGGAGGTGATGTGTCCAATCCTTTGGGATTGGTAGAATTATTTTATATGATGAATAAGATTTTCAGTAATCCTCCTCATATTTGACTTGGGTGTGTGGGTGGAGGCCTGAGGCTGGGTTGCTTTAAGAAAACTGTGTTATTGGCTTCTGGGTAACCAGTGAGGTATTATAGAAGCTGTTTTGTGCTGGCTTGGTGAATGTAAGTAAACCTCTACCTCGATATATCGCTGTCCTCGGGAGCCAAAAAATCTTACCGCGTTGTAGGTGAAACCACGTTATAACGAACTTGATTTTGACCCACCGGAGCATGCAGACTTGCCCCCCTCGAGCTTTGCTTTACCGCATTATATCCAAATTCGTGTCATATCGGGTGGCATTAAATCGGGGTAGAGGTATATTGGAATATCCACCAGCTTTGGGGATTTCCTGCCCCATTCTTTGCAGTTCACCCTAATTGAGTGACCTGAGTTGGCTCCCCTGGGACGCTGGTCACAAGGGGCTTGGGGTGCAGGCTGCCCCGGGGCTGCGGCAGGGAGACAGGATCCCAGCCCTCTCTCACTGCAGCAGCCCTGCCTCCCCAGGGGAGTGGTGCCTGTCCCCGGCCGCGGCAGCTCCGGAGATGGTGCCGGAGCCGGAGGAGAGGTGCCTCTCCCTGCCTGCACGGCTGCCCAGCTTAGAGGGAGTTTAGCACCCCAGCCTTACATCTTGGAGGTTTTTTATTTTGTTTTGTTTTTTCTTTCTCTTGTTTTGATGACTTTTCTTTCGTTGTGTCTCCTTCACTCTGATGAAGGTGGTTTTTTTTGGGCATTTCACCTTCCTACAGAAGCCAAGTATTCTCTAGAGTTGATATTCTTCTTCTTAGCCAAGTAAAGCCCCATCATGTACAGTCTCTTCTGAAAAATAAATTCAAACATTCTTAAAAAGCAGTTTTAACAGGCAAATTAGTTCAAAGGAAATGCACTGAATGACAGAAAAAAAATTAATCAAGATAATGCGTAAAAGGAAAAGGGGACATACAAAGGTGATACAAGATTTATTTTTATTATTTGATAAAATGTTTGCTTTGCCCAGCATTCTGAATCTATGGTTGGGATATACCTCACACACAAAACCCAACATCTAGATGGAGGTGGGTAATGAATAATCCCAAGACTCCTTTGGTTTCTATAGATCACCTTACCATTTTTTTGGTAGGTTGACTATAACTGTATAGAATATGTTGGAAATTATGGCAGCTTCTTATCTAAAACAATGCTGCTACATACATAAATCAAGTACACTTCCATGCTGATAGTTACTTTTCTTTGCTTCCTATTCAGAGTCAGGTGGACCCTTTATAGACCAGGTATATGTCCTACAAAGCTATGCAGAAGGATGGAAAGAAGGAACTTGGGAAGAGAAAATAGATGAGAGGCCATGCATTGATCAGCTCATGTACTCAAAAGACAAACATGAATACTACAGGTAATACTTTACAGGATATTGGGCTCCTTCATTTTCCCATTTAGTTCAGTCAGTGAGACACTTGCCTTCCTTCCACATGCAGTCTGGTTGGTTGTTGAACTTGCTCATGAGGATCTGGGTGCTTGAGGCTGATTTTGCTACGTTTGTAGAGAGCACTGAAGCTGTTGTTTTGGTTAGAGGAAGGGATGGTAGGAGGCAGCGTAAAGTAGTACAATAGTGGTAGCAGGATGAAAATTTATATTTCCTACCAGTTTTGTAAGGACACCTAGGAAAATCAGTACAGCAGCAGTCTTATTGCTGCCATATTAGTTGATTGTGTTTTTTCTTTCCCCTGCTTTTCAGTGGGAAAACACTGTGAACAGGTGTGGCTGACCCTGGAAAAGGCACTTTAGAAATATAATTTTCTAGCACAGTTCTTGATTGAAAGAAATGCATTATTGCTCTTGACACCCTCTAGAAGAATCTCAAGGGGCAAGGGTCTGTGCTCAGTTGTTTAATTGTTTTGTTTTTTTCGTACAAGCATTTGCATTCTGCAAAACCAGACATTAATTCTGAGAACTAAAGATTATGGAAAACTTGAAAAATCACCGAGTGAGCTGCTCTTAAAGTTAAAAAGAAGGATTTCTCAAAACTAATCAAGGATTAATGCAGACTAACTTTGAAAACTGTTCCAAATAAAATCTTATAGGCAGTGAGATGAACATCTGAGTTTCTACACAATCACTATAAAATTTCATTTTCACTTTGAAATTAAGCTACTTGATTCTTTACTAATGGAAGAATAATGGCTTCACAGCAGCCTCTGGCTATCCAGCTATCAGAAATTGTCACAGGCGTATTCTGTCACTTATACTAGGAAAGAAGGCTGTTCATTTTCTTTGATATGTGGTCCTCACCATAGTTATCTAGGCCTTTGTTAACTCAGAACTGGTTTACTGTGTAGTGCTCAGGATGGACCATCATCATCTAACCATTTGTAAATCCTGATAGTTCAGAAACCATTACAAGCTCCTCTGTTCTCAAGGGGATCAACAATCCTATAGTAATTAAAAAACTAAAGGTTTATTAATAAATTATTAAGAGGTTAAAACGAATCCTATACATTACAATTGATTTCAGAGTTTGTAGACCAGGATAATAGCAGTGATGTTGAATCTGCTAGCTTGCAATAAGTCTCTCTGGATCATTGCAAATATTGGGGTCCTCAGTCCATTGTTCAAAGCTCTTCTTTTGTTGGAAATCATGGTCTAGAGATGTGGAGCAGGAAAGAGGCAAGAAGTTGATGTCAGTCTCCAGGTTATATCCCCCAGTCTATGTGTATGGAAAGTTACTGTCTCAAACATGGAGTCAGGGAACACACGTTCTACATGCCCTGCTGAGTCACTGGGCCTCCATTGTCCATATGCTCTCTGAGGCGTCCTCTGCAGCGGCCCATTGGAAGAATTGATTCTCCTTAAATGTCTCATTAACCAAGGCTGTAAATCTGTCTTGTGGCTGTTACCCAGGAACAGAACATGTTTGAAATGCAAACACAGAGCAATGATTCATAACTTCATATACAATGATAATACATGCATATAAACAGGATAACAATACTTAGCAGACTATAACATTTCCATTGAAACCTTAAAAATCATACTTTGTACAAGATCTATTGCAATTGTATAACAGTGGTAGCAACAGTGATATAAATGGTCACCTTTCTTTTTATACAGGGTCAGACAAGGGCCTTATAACTGAGTTCAGTGTAACCATGATAGTAATGCGGCTCTGATCTAGTATCTCACCTAGTATTGGGTCCCATTATATTTCTAGCACTTTTTATAAATTGATGCAAGCATTCTGAGAGGCCAGTCAGTTTTTAAAGGCTTGGAATATATTTTATATCAGTGGTATTTTAGTTTTGAACCATGCTAACTGGTCCCACAGGGTATTGTGTCTGCTGGCTATTTGGACTCCAAAAGAGAAGTTACCTTTGCTTATGAATAGGGCTGTCAAGCGATTAAAAATATTAATCGCAATAAAAAAAAATTAAGTTCGATTTAATCGCACTGTTAAACAATAATAGAATATCATTTATTTAAATATTTTTGGATGTTGTCTACATTTTCAAATATATTGATTTCAATTACAATACAGAATACAAAGTGTACAGTGCTCACTTTATATTTATTTATGATTACAAATATTTGCACTAAAAATAGTATTTTTCAGTTAATCTAATACAAGTACTGTAGTGCAATCTCTTTATCATGAAATTTGAATTTACAAATGAAGAATTATGTACATAAAATAACGACATTCAAAAACAAAACAATGTAAAACTTTAGAGCCTACATGTCCACTCAGTCCTACTTCAGCTAATCACTCAGACAAATAAGTTTGGTTACAATTTGCAGGAGATAATGCTGCCAGCTTCTTGTTTACAATGTCACCTGAAAGTGAGATCAGGCGTTTGCATGGCACTGTTGTAGCCAGTGTCACAAGATATTTACGTGCCAGATGCGCTGAAGATTCATATGTCCCTTCAGGCTTCAACCACCATTCCAGAGGACATGCGTCCATGCTGATGACTGATTCTGCTCAATAACGATCCAAAGCAGAGCAAACTGACTTTTTTTTATCATCTGAGTCAGATGCCACCTACAGGAGGTTGATTTTATTTTTTGGTGGTTCAGGTTCTGTAGTTTCCACATCTGAGTATTTCTCTTTTAAGACTTTTGAAAGCATGCTCCACACCTCATCTCTCTCAGATTTTGGACAGCACTTCAGATTCTTAAACCTTGAATTGAATGCTGTAGCTATTTTTAGAAATCTTATGTTGGTACCTTCTTTGCGTTTTGTCAAATCTGCTGTGAAAGTGTTCTTAAAATGAACATGTGCTGGGTCATCATCCGAGACTGCTGCAACATGAAATATATGGCAGAATGCGGGTAAAACAGAACAAGAGACGTGCAATTTTCTCCCAAGGAGTTGAGTCACAAATTTAATTAATGCATTTTTTTTCTCCATGAGCATCATCATCATGGAAGCATGTTCTCTGGAATGGAGGCTGAAGCATGAAGGGGCATACAAATGTTTAGCATCTCTGGCTCATAAATACCTTGCAGTGCTGGCTACAAAAGTGCCGTGCGAATGCCTGCTCTCTCTTTCAGGTGACGTAAATAAGAAGCAGGCAGCAGTATCTCCCGCAAATGTAAACAAACTTGTTTGTCTTAGCGATTGGCTGAACAAGAAGTAGGATTGAGTGGACTTCTAGGCTCTAAAGTTTTACATTGTTTTGTTTTTGAGTGTAGTTATGTAACAAAAAATTTACATTCGTAAATTGCACTTTCACTACAAAGAGATTGCACTACAGTACTTGTATGAGGTGAATTGAAAAATACTTTATCATTTTTACAGTGCAAATATTTATATTAAAAATATAAAGTGAGCACTGTACACTTTGTATTTTGTGTTGTAATAGAAATCAATATATTTGAAAATGTAGCAAAACATACAGAAATTTTATAAATTTCAATTGGTATTCTATTATTTAACAGTGAGATTAAGCACGATTAATTTTTTTGAGTTAATCGCATGAGTTAACTGCGATGCACTATCACTATTTGTCATATTTTCAATAGGACCTATTTATTCCTCTGGATTATATCAAGTACACCTCTACCCGGATATAACGCGACCTGATATAACACGAATTCTGATATAACGCAGTAAAGCAGTGCTCTGGGGGGCGGGGCTGCTCACTCCGGTGGATCAAAGCAAGTTGATATAACACAATTTCACCTATAACACGGTAAGATTTTTTGGCTTCTGAGGACAGCGTTGTATTGAGGTAGAGGTGTATATATTGTGACCTCTGTATATGACAAACAGTACTTTTGATTACAAACTCCAAGCAAGATGGGATCTCTATGTTTCTGTCAAATTCTGTAAAAAGTTCTAGCTGTGCAATTCCTGGATTGTTTTCCTGTCATATATTTCAGATATCATTGATTAAGGATCTGTTTTTATCATTAAAACTGATTTCTACTTATAACAAGTAAAGTCCTGGAGGGTTCTCATAGTCCTGAAGCATCACTATGACACCACTTGTCATCACCCTTGATGCTCCTGGATAAGTTAAGATTCAGGAGTTGAGAGAGAACACCTTATTCTCTCTGGGAGTCTAGTCACTAGGAAAGGTAGCTGTTTAGTTACAAATAAAGGGGCTTACAGATAAAAGGCTATCTAGGTTGTCAGGAGGAAAGCCTCTTCATTTTCCCCAGAAAACACAAGAAGTCTACTAGGACAGATCTGAAATCAAGCCCTTTACTGTACGCTCGTTTGCTTGTGTATACTCTGCCTGTTATGTGAGTAGCGGGTATCCAGCCCTGCGGCCTCGAGATGAGCATCTGAGTCTATTTTCTTTTGGTTCTGTGTGGTATATAATAATCTGCAAGTGTCTCTTTCAGTGACAGCAGAACTGCCTCTGGTGGTTTGTGTGTGTTGGGGGCGGGGCCTAGGACTGTGACCTGAACTGGGTGCTTCCCCAACTCCTTGTTACAAAACTAGATTGAAACCTGAAAAAAATAAATTATGGAAACTTCCGCCTGTTAGCTACCACTCTCTTACCTTGGTGGCTTTTAGAGATGCCGAGTCAGTAGTCATTGGGCAGAGCTCCACTCAGTACTGCCCGTCAGCCAACTTGCAAACAAAAGGCCTTGTGCTAGTCATAGAGCCATCCTCTGCCACTGCCATAGTCACAAAAGAACCGCTGCATATGATTATTGTTTAGAAATCAGTCTAGCGTGTGAACAGAGTAACATGATGGAATGCAACTGAGTTAAGTCCAAAGCAGAATGTGAAGAGTTACAAAGTGATCTCATGGGCAGATGAAATTAAATGCTGATAAATGCAAAGCAATACACATTGGAATACATGATCCCAACTCTACCTACAAAATGATGGGGTCTAAATTATCTGTTACCACTCAAGAAAGAGATCTTCCGTATTTGAAGAGAAGGTTAAAGGAAAGAGACCCAAGTATCAATCCTGCGTTGCATCAGAGAAAACGAAGATTTTCTGGATAGAAGTCAGCGTTTGGTACTGCAGGCACTACATGCTGAAGAATCAGAGAGAGCAGTGCAGAATGGGGAAGAAAATTGGCAGCATGTGACCTCCAGACGAAGAAAGGTCTGAACCCATGTACCCCCAATGCAGATAGAGGTAAGAAACCATTTTCAGGCTCTCTGCACAGGTACTATGTCGGAGAATGGTTTGGAAGAGTCATCTGAGGGAAGGGATCAAAAGGAGACCCCATTGGCAGGAAAGGCATGGGATGCATTTTCATAGGGATGGGGGTTCCACGACCACCAATCCTAAGAGGAAGAGAGGGGTGGTGGTGGTTGGGGACTCACTCCTAAGGGGGATGGAGTCATCCATCTGTCATCCATACCAGGAAACTCGAGAAGTGTGCTGCTTGCCTGGTGCTAGAATTCAGGATGTGACAGAGTGTCTGCCAAGACTGATCAAGCCCCCAGACCACTACCCCTTCCTACTTCTCCACATTGGCACCAATGATACTGGCCAGCATGACCTTGAGTGGGTCACTGCAGACTACGTGGCTCTGGGAAGAAGGATAAAGGAGTTTGAGGCGCAAGTTGTGTTCTCATCCATCCTCTTTGTTGAAGGAAAAGGCCCAGGTAGAGCCCATCGAATTGTGGAGGTAAATGTGTGTTTGTGTGTTGGAGAGAGCGCTTTGGATTTTTGACCATGGGATGTTGTTCCAGGAAGAAGGATTGGTAGGAAGAGATGGAATCCACCTAATGAAGAGAGGGAAGAGCATCTTCGCAGTCAGGCTTGCTAACCTAGTGAGGAGGGCTGTAACTGGTTGGACTCTCCCCTGCGGCGCCTCCTACTGGTCGTCCTCGGGAATTAGCTCAGTCCAGTGTCCAGAGTGCCCTCTGCAGGCCGGTGATCCGCCTTCCAGCTACTGGCCCCCGTGTCCCTCCCTGGACCCGGTGCCCTTTTACATGGGGTGCTGCCCCCTGGCAGTAACCCCTTTCCTCTCAGGGTCTTCCCTCCTCAGGGAACCCCCACCCTCTATCCCCACCTTGCCTCAGTGTATGGCTACTGCCAGTCATTGTCTAGCCCCACGTCCTGGGGCAGACTGCAGTATCAGCCACTCATCACTGGCAAGGAGGGTTTGGACCTGCTGCCTTGGCCTACCCCTGGGTTACCCCCTGCAACTCCCAGTACCTCTTGGCCTACTGCTAGGCCGCAGCCCGGGGCTTTCCAGGCTAGAGCTCCCCAGCTCCTCTGCCTTTCCCCAGCCCTGCTCCACTCGAGGTACCTTGTCTAGCTCCTTGCAGCCAGGCCTTCTCCCTCTACAGCTAGAGAGAGACTGACCGGGCTTCTGGCTTCCCTGGCCTTCTTATAAGGCCCTGTTGCTCAGTTTGAGGCGTGGCCCCAGCTACAGCCACTTCCCCCAATCAGCCCAGCCTAAATGCTGCTTTCTCCAGCCACAGCCCCTTCCCAGGGCTGTTTTTAACCCCTTCAGGGCAAGAGCAGAGGTCCATCCTGCTACAAGGGCTTTAAACTAGGTTCGCTGTGGGATGGCGACCTAAGCCTGGAGGTAAGTGGGAAGTGGGATCACCCTGACACCTGCTGGGAGAGCAATACAGCGGTGCACAGACAATCCAGGAAGTTTTTGTAGAGTGTTGAGGACAACTTCCCGATGCAAGTGCTGGAGGAACCAACTAGGGGCCATGCTCCTCTTGACCTGTTACTCACAAACAGGGAAGAATTAGTAGGGGAAGCAAAAGTGGATGGGAACCTGGGAGGCAGTGACCATGAGATGGTCGAGTTCAGGATCTAGACAAAAAGAAGAAAGGAGAGCAGCAGAATAAGGACTCTGGACTTCAGAAAAGCAGACTTTGACTCAGAATTCAAGCAGAACTGATGGGCAGGATCCCCTAGGAGGCCAGTATGAAGAGGAAAGGCGTCCAGGAGAGCTGGCTGTATTTTAAAGTCTTACTGAGGTTGCAGGAACAAACCATCCTGAAGTGCAGAAAAAATAGCAAATATGGCAGGCGACCAGTTTGGCTTAACAGAAATCTTTGGCGGTTGTGGGGACTATAGCCACCCCAACATTTGCTCCCCCTGTAGCAGTTGCCACTTTCCAGCTGCCCACCTCTGAAGGCAGAGCGGAGAGAGCAGCAGCAGCTGCTGGCTGGGCTTCCAGCTCTGAAGGTGGCAGCGCTAGCAGCAGTACAGGAGTAAGGCCAGGCAGGGGGCCGCAGTGCCCAAGTACAGTGCCTGGCCTGTGTCTCTGCCTGCCAGGGCATGCTGCCCATGGCACATGGAGGGTCTGGAGCTCACCACAGCTGGCCAAACTGGCCCACTCCGGCCTGGGCTCCTGGGCCCCACCTCCGTGATTACTGCTTCCCCTCCCAGTGACTGTTACTGGCTGCGAGCAATCGAAGGGCGGCAGGGAGCTCAGGAGCAGCTGCAGTCCTGGCTGATGGCTGGCGGGGAGAGCAGGAGGGTGGCCGGAACTCACCTGAGGAGGCGCAGGGGGTGGGGCCACAAAGAGGGGCAGGGCCTCGTGTGCACCTCCCCGATTTTCTGTCTAGCCCACCTCAGCCCCTGGACTGGGAAGAGGCTGGCACTGCCTCTGTTAGGAACAATTAGGAAAGGCATAGATAATAAGACAGAAAATTTCATAATGCTGCATATAAATTATAAATTATATAAACCCGTGGTACTCCCATATCTTCAATACTGTATGCAGTTTGGTCACCCCATCTCTAGGAATATATATTAACTGCAGAGAAGGATAATAAAAATGATTAAGGGTATGAACAGCTTCCATATGAAGAGAGAGTAAAAAGGCTGGGACTGTTCTGCTTGGAAAAGAGACAGCTAAAGGGGGGCTATGATAGTGGTCCATAAAATCATGACTGGTGTGGAAAAGGTGAATAAAGAAGTGATATTTATCCCTTCACATAACACAAGAACCAGGATGAAATTAATAGGCAGCAGGTTTAAAACAAAATGAAATACTTCACACAACGCACAGGCAACCTGTGGAACTTGTCGCCAGAGGATGGTGTGAAGGGCAAAACTATAACTGGGTTCAAAAAAGAATTAGATCAGTTCATGGGGGATAAGTCCATCAATGGCTATTAGCCAAAATGGTCAGGGATGCAACCCCATGCGCTGCATTCCCCTGAACGTATGACTGCCAGATGCTGGGCCTGAACAACAGGGAATGGATCACTTGATAATTTCCCTGGTCTGTTCATTCCCTTTGAAGCATCTGGCATTGGCCACTGATGGAAGAGATGGACCACTTGGCTGTTTTTATGTTCTAATAAATTAGATATGCTTTTGTTTAGTTTGTTGGTAAAATTACCAACTTACTTTCATATAAAACCTGGTAACTTTAGCTCTACAAATAGTTACTTTTGGTCAGGAAAAAAGCTGTTCCATTTTTTTTTAACCTCAATAATAACAAAATATACTCTGAAAATCATAAAATATCAGGGTTGGAAGGGACCTCAGGAGGTCATCTAGTCCAACCCCCCACTCAGAGCAGGTCCAATCCCCAGACAGATTTTTGCCCCAGATCCCTAAATGGCCCCTCAAGGATTGAACTCACAACCCTGGGTTTAGCAGGCCAATGCTCAAACCACTGAGGTATCCCTCTCAAGAGAACTAAATCAATCATTATTGCACACAATGATATTATAAAGATATATTCTTTTTTTAAGGAGTACATGTACATTTTTGTTGAGACCAAAGACTATTTTTTCCTCTAGAATGTGCTGCTAACTAATCTTACCGTACAAAGCAAATTCATATTAAACTGGTGATGTATTAATTGGAGACTTTTTTACTATCTTACAGGGGATGGTTCTGGGGTTACGAGGAAACACGAGGCCTAAATGTTTCTTGTCTGTCTGTCCAAGGATCAGCCTCTATCATAGCTCCTGTTCTTTTGAAAAACACTTCAGCACGGTGAGTTGCCTCTGTGTTATTTTTGTGTGTGTTCGCAGCTAGGAGAAAGGTGTCAACAGCTTCTGGCATGTTACACTATGATGGTATCTCCTCCCTGGAGAAGTATAGTTCATTAGAAATGTTATAAAATGTCTGGCATAAGACAGGAGGATGAGATAGACAAGTCTTTCTTCGGACAACTAACAGAAGTTTCCACATCACAGGCCCTGGTTCTCATGGCGGACTTCAATCACCTGACATCTGCTGGGAGAGCAATACAGCAGTGCACAGACGATCCAGGAAGTTTTTTGAGAGTGTTGGGGACAACTTTTTGGTGCAAGTTCTGGAGGAACCAGCTAGGGGCTGGGCTCCTCTTGACCTGCTGCTCACAAACAGGGAAGAATCAGTAGGGGAAGTAGATGTAGGTGGCAACCTGGGCAGCAGTGACCATGAGATGGTCGAGTTCAGAATCCTGAGAAAAGGAAGAAAGGGGAGCAGCAGAATACGGACTCTGGACTTCAGAAAAGCAGACTTTGACTCTCTCAGGGAACTGATGGGCAGGATCCCCTGGGAGGCTAATATGAGGGGGAAAGGAGTGCAGGAGAGCTGGCTGTATTTTAAAGAAGCCTTATTGAGGGTGCAGGAACAAACCATCCCGATGTGCAGAAAGAATAGCAAATGTGGCAGGCGACCAGCTTGGCTTCACAGAGAAATCTTCAGGGAGCGTAAACAAAAAAGGAGGCTTACAAGAAGTGGAAACTTGGACAGATGACTAGGGAGGAGTATAAAAATATTGCTTGAGCATGCCGGGATGTAATCAGGAAGGCCAAAGCACAATTGGAGTTGCAGCTAGCAAGGGATGTGAAGAGTAACAAGAAGGGTTTCCGCAGGTATGTTAGCAACAAGAAAAAGGTCAGGGAAAGTGTGGGACCCTTACTGAATAGGGGAAGCAAACTAGTGAGAGATGATGTGGAAATAGCTGAAGTACTCAATGCTTTTTTTGCCTCAGCCTTCACAGACAAGGTCAGCTTCCAGACTCTGCACTGGGCAGTACAATATGGGGAGTAGGTGAGCAGCCCTCAGTGGTGAAAGAACAGGTTAACAACTATTTAGAAAAGCTGGACATACACAAGTCCATGGGGCCGGATGCAATGCATCCAAGGGTGCTGAAGGAGTTGGCTGATGTGATTAGCTGATTGGGAGTTGGCCAATTGGTGATCGGGGGAGGTCCCAGATGATTGGGAAAAGGCAAATATAGTGCCTATCTTTAAAAAAGGAAAGAGGGAGAATGCGGGGAACTACAAGCCAGTCAGCCTCACCTCGGTCCCTGGAAAAATCATGGAGTAGGTCCCCAAGGAATCCATCTTGAAGCACTTGGAGGAGAGGAAGGTGATCAGGAACAGTCAACATGGATTCACCAAGGGCAAGTCATGCCTGACCAACCTGATTGCCTTCGATGATGAGATAACTGGCTCTCTGGCTATGGAGAAAGCAGTGGCTGTGATATATCTTGATTTTAGCAAAGCTTTTGATACGGTCTTCCACAGTATTCTTGCCAGCAAGTTAAAGAAGTATGGATTATATGAATGGACTATAAGGTGAATAGAAAGCTGGCTAGATTGTCGGGATCAATGGGTAGTGATCAACGGCTCGATGTCTAGTTGGCAGCTGGTATCAAGCGGAGTGCCCCAAGGGTTGGTCCTGGGGCTGGTTTTGTTCAATATCTTCATTAATGACCTGGAGGATGGGATGGATTGCCCCCTCAGCAAGTTTGCGTCTGACACTAAACTGCAGGGAGAGTAGATATGCTGGAGGGTAGGGATAGGGTCCAGAGTGACCTACACAAATTGGAGGATTGGGCTAAAAGAAATCTGAGGTGGTTCAATAAGGACAAGTGCAGAGTCCTGCACTTAGGATGGAAGACTCCCATGCACTGCTAAAGGCTGGGGACCAACTGGCTAAGTGGCAGTTTTGTGGAAAAGGACCTGGAGATTACAGCGGATGAGAATCTGGATATGAATCAACAGTGTGCCCTTGTTACCAAGAAGGCTAACAGCATATTGGGCTGCATTAGTAGTAGTATTGCCAACAGATGGGGGGAAGTGATTATTCCCCTCTAGTCGGCATCGTTGAGGCCACATCTGGAGTATTGCATCTGGTTTTGGGCCGCCCACTCCAGAAAGGATGTGGACAAATTGGAGAGAGTCCAGCAGAGGGCAACAAAAATGATAAGGGGCTGGTGCACATGACTTATGAGGAGATGCTGAGGGAACTGGGCTGATTTAGTCTGCAACAGAGAAGAGTGAAGTGGGATTTGATAGCAGCCTTCAACTACTTGAAGGGGGGTTCCAAACAGGATGGAGCTCGGCTGTTCTTAGTGGTGGCAGATGACAGAAGAAGGAGCAATGGTCTCAAGTTGCAGTGGGGGAGGTCTAGGTTGGATATTAGGAAAAACTATTTCACTAGTAGGGTGGTGAAGAACTGGAATGGGTTCCCTAGGGAGGTGGTGGAATCTCCTTCCTTATAGCTTTTTAAGGCCTGGCTTGACAAAGCCCTGGCTGGGATGGTTTAGTTGGACTAGATGACCTCCTGAGGTCTCTTCCAACCCTGATATTCTACATTTCTATGATCAGAGCTCCAAATTATAGCTGACTTGAAGTCTAAAAATGCACAGATTTTTTTCCATAGTGTTGGTTGCTGCTGTTTGTTTGAGCATCCTTACTGTATTTAGCATAGTACTGAACAAGGAGATAAATACCCTGCCCACAGTCAATTTACAATCTGAATACACACTTACTACACGTGATATTATTGCCTCATTTCTCAGCCCTGCTCACTGCACTCACCTTGATTGTAGCATTTAAGAGGAGGTAGCCATAATTTGGGAACATCCTCTGAGGCACCTGTGCAAAGCAGCAGTCCCAAGCTCCCTCCGTCTCTCCCTGTTGAGGTAGATATACCTTGTTTTCATCTTGTCCTCAGCTGTCTTTGCAGCAGCTCTTTGATCCGCTGTCAGGAGTGAACTAACACAGCAGGCTTGGGAGGCAGAGCTGCAATATCTCAGATTTGTTGTGTTTCCGCCCTGTCCACTGTTAGAGATGGGGCTGGGCAGACCAAGAAATTCATGTCCATTTCTTTCCTAGCAGTAGGTGATGTCCTACCAGCAGTAGCCTGATGGGAGGACAGCTGAGGTTAGTGGCACTGTAGACCGATGTCCCCTTCTCTAGAAGTGGAGCAGGAGGAAGCTCAGGGCCAGTTTCTTTCCATTTGGTTGCCCTGAGCTCCCAGGAGCAGTGCTTAACCTGCCCTCATCCAGTGCCTCTTTCCCAACCAGATTCTACTGCCCCCCCCTTCATCTTCCATCTCTTTTGTGGGAGCAGGTTGTCTCCTCCCTCTCACCATGTTCTATGAGGTGCCATGAGTCAAGAAGGGAAATAATTACTTGGACATTGCAGACTCAACAATTATCAGTATGTTGCTGATTTCACAAGTAAAGTGAAAACTGTCTCTCCTTCCCTCCCCTCTTAACAAGCTGACAAGACATAGGCATGGGTTTCCTGATGCTAAGTCGTCAGTTATATTCAGTAATACCAATAGTGTATCTATCTTTTATTTATAGGCCTTTCTGTAGCCACCATCATCCAGTATTTGAGTACTTGGTAAATAATGAATTTATACCTATAGCAACCCTGGGGGTTAAGAAACATAACTATATCTATTTTTACTGCCAACTGTTGAGCAGTGAGTAAGATCAACATTTTCAAAAATGAATGCTAATTTTCAGATGGCTGATTTGAGTTGCTTTGGGCCTGATTTTCAGAGGTATAGCTCGCCTGCTGCTTCTGTCCATATCAATTGGAGCTGCAGAGTTCAAAGCAGGTTCAAAGTTAGCACCAAGAAACACTGGCCACTTTTGGAAAATATCACTGCCTGAGTTGCCCAAGAGGATCTGTGGCAGAGCTGGGAATGGAGCCCAGGTCTTCCTGCCTCCCATCAAGTGCCTTATCCAGGAGGCCATCCTCCTTCTCCGTAAGAGGCACTCATGAAGAAGCACCACAGATAGTGATTTAACTATAGTAGATGCTGTCAGGCACCTCCTGGATCAACATACACGATAGGTTTACTAATAACCTTTAAATATAACCAGGCAATATTAGAACGTAAGTGACCTGCATAGAGACATCTCTGATTGGCTTTGCTGTTGAGGTAACAGTAGTTATAGAATTTGTACAATGAGATTAACACACACAGAATGAGTTTACTTTAATCTCATAGTTCAACACATGCTGTTCATAAAAGGACACACTAATGGAAAGATAAATATAGTAAGGCTCAAGGCTTTTCTCAACTTTCATCTTCACATTATCCTTCCGTGTGTAGATAAATACGTACAGTTCCCCCAGGCTGCGATGGGAGTTGCATAGTATTAAAGTACAGAACTGGTTCTGTATGTATTAATGTTGGCTTTAACAGCATAATTAGCAATCCAAAATACCCCATAAGTCCTATGCGAGCCAGTAGTACAAGCAGAGCTTTAACTCTCTTGTGTTTTCTCTCTTTAGGATGTTTACAATTTTAACCTCAATCTTATATTAACACATTTCACTTTTTTCTTTGAAAATGGTAAGACTAAAACTAAACCTTTACTGATTTTACTATAAGATTCTATGGATCTGTATTTGAAATCTTATGCACCTGTGGTTTCACAACAAAGTAACATCACAAAACCATACCTATGCAACTAATGAAAGTTGATATGATGCACGTTGTTATGTAGTACTGTAAGTAACAATTTGAAATTGTCACCTATGTGTCTAACATCTGTTTAGTTTTATACAACTTTGTTTCAAACTAGCTGGGAGACTAATCCTAAGTAAGGACTAGTCAGCCACAAAATATAAACTTGTAAAAGTCAGCTGCCATGTAATATTCAAAGATCTTACATTTGTTTATAGCAGGAAATAGGGAGAGGTTGTGATTGGTTTGGTTTTGTTACTCTTTCATAACTCAGAAATTTTTTTCTTCCAGTTTATTTTAAATCACCTTTGGGCTGATACAAAACTTGGTCAATTTAAGCTAAAACAGAACCTTACCATAAGTTTATGAACAGGTTAAAATATAGATAATTGTGGCCCCATGTGTTTCTTGATTCTGCAGTCATGGATTTTGTCACAGACACTACCCCTCTGCCACAGAATTGTTCCCAGAATCTCAACTTTTGTTTAAAAACTGAAATTAAATATCTACCTTGTATGGTTCAGAAGACAACCTTTCAAATGTAAGCCAAGCATAAATGATGCTGTGTTATCTTCCTGAGTTTGTAGAAGGCCTAAAACAAAGACTGTCCGGGATGTGAACTGCTCAATTGGATTTTAACTTTGATACCTAATGACTCAAATTTAAATGTTAAGATAAACTATTTACCTGCTTATCATTTTAGTAGAAAAACTTCTGTGGGAGTTGGATCAAACTTAGTGTGCTCATTCTACAAACCTAAACGACTGCCCATATATTTCTGGCTGCCCCAAACTCTAATCTTGATTTTAAAATGATCAGTGATGGAGAATCTCCCACACCCCTCAGCAAGTTGTTCCAGTGGTTAATTGTTCTTACTGTTAAATATTTACATCTTATTTCCAGTTTTGAATTTGTCCAGTTATTTAGTGGTAGTTTACTCAGTGTCCTTTAAAATGTACAAGGGTGACCAGATCCTCTCTTTATTGGAGATGTTCTCTTGTTTGCTTCCTGAGGGCTGGTCCTGTCACACAAGGGGCTCACAAATGTTTTTAGAGTATAGACTGTACCTTAGAGAGATGTGTTGTGGCTCACTCCCTACCCTGTCCACAAATGTAGACCCCTCGTCCTCCCACAGAGGCGCAGAATTCAGGAGTAACGCTTATAGTAGCTGCCAAGGGCTACGAGGGGACCGCACATGGTACTCCTGACAGAATTCTGGGCCCCTGTGGGGACACAGAATTCACATGGCCCACATATTTCTGTGCCCCCCTCACAGAAAAATGCACAAGAAATCTGGGGGTGGGACATGTGCCTCTTCCCTGGCAGCCCAGGGAGCGCGTCTGTTCCAGAGTGCCTGGAGCAGCCTCAGAGACGCAAATCACTGCAGGTGAGAGGAAGCTTGGCATACATGCCTGCAGGGGAGACGTGATCACCGTAAGAGGCCGGGGCTGGGCGTGCATGCCTGCCAACAAGCAGGAGAGACTCTGCCCTCTTGCTTTCTACTGGGGCTTGCAGGGAGCGTGGTGGGGGTAGGTCTTTTTATTATCCAGGAGGAAGGCTCTGTCCTGGAGGCAAAAATGTAGCAGCCTGCCTGTTTGTTAATTGATCTCATTCTCTGAGGCAGAAATGTAGCAGTCTGCCTGCTTAATAACATTGTTAATGTTCCTATTGTTAGATAACTGTTGCTATACTTAGTCAATTCCCCCAGGAACATAAAACCTGTAAAAGTTTTAAGGTCCCTATGTTGCCAGAGTAAAGGAATCAGCTTGGAAGATCTATTGCTTTTTCACTTTTTTCCTGTGCCAAAGTCGCACAATAGGGTAGTTTACAGCTCAGGATTTATTTTATTTACCCATTTAAAAAAAAAGACTTTGAGGGCAAATAAAACATTTACCAAGCAGTCTAAAAAATGTCAGGACTATCAGAAGCAAGCACTTCCCAAAGTACCCAGCCAGGTCCAGGACAATTTGACTTTCATGTGTGAAAGTCTGAGCAATTTAAAATGAGATTCTACTTTTTTTTTTTTTTTGTATTCTGTAGTATAATTTAAATGAAGATCCAGGATTATAACTGGAATGCAGGGTATTAGCTACCAAGTATTTGTAAATTAACTTTCATGTATTTAGTAAATGCTGAATAGTTATTGTGGCTTTTTTTTTCTGTATTGCAATTTAAATAAATTACCAAAACAATTGAAACTGATGTGATTATATTGCATTATTTTGACAAAATATGCAGAATTTTTAATTTTTTGGCAAAGAATCCCCCCAGGAGTAAAGTGCCTACATGGGACATAATATTAGGAGAGTTTTTATTTATATTTCATTACCTTAATTAATTGTAGCAGTCAGGGGGGGGGAGTGTGGTTTGATTTTTGGCCTAAAACCAGAGTTGTTGAGTCAATCCTTTGAGGGGGGGGGGAGGGGGGGGGGGGGAAAAAAATCAGTACTTGGTCCTGCTAGTGAAGGCAGGGGGCTGGACTCAATGACCTTTTGAGGTCCCTTCCAGCTCTAGGAGATAGGTATATCTCCAATTATTATTATTATTATAATGAGGAGAGCCAGCACTGTGTGACAAGACAGCCCTTAGTGGTCCCTGGGCCACAATTTGGAAATGCCTTCCTTATACCAAATAAGCTTAGCGATCTGTTGCTGTAAATACAACATGCTGAGGAAAGTGTTTCACTCAATGTTTACTATGCACACAGAGGGCAGTCTTTGCTTCCCTCGCTACTGTATAAGGAAACATAGTAGTGCAAGTTATATTTCTAAGGGAATTGTACTCAACTTTATGATTTTTAACAGGTCAGTGATGTTAGACAGAGCTGAAAACCTCCTTCATGACCACTACGGAGGGAGAGATTATTGGAATGTGAGTATTTTCTAATTAGCTTCTCCAGATTTTCTATTTGATATTAATAAAAACCTAGTATTGACTGTGTTTGTTGCTAATGATTTTGCTGTGAAGTCCAAGAAGCAGCCAATCTCGTAGATGATCTGTACGTTGTATATTGCCAGCTGATGGAGCAGGATGTGTCAGACATATAGAATGTTCATGTGCTCCTGCAAGGAGCTCTCTGTGAGGGGACTTCTGCTCCTGTTTGGAGCACAGTTGAAGTCAGTAGGATGCTGATCACAGAGCTCCTTACAGGTACAGGCCTGAGACTATAAACATTTCAGGTGGGATTTTCCAAAATGCTTAACAATGTCCTAATTCCTGACTTCATTGGGAGTAGAGTTAGGTCAACCCCGAGTGTTTCAGAAATTCTAAACCACAGCCTTTTAATGGGAGGCATCAAGGTTGGAATGTTAAGGTTTTCATCACTGAATCAGTGGTTGTGATGTGATAGACTGAATGTTCTCTATTTTCCTGTTTCTTGTGAAGCTGAACTAGATTTATGTACACAATTCAGAGAGTACAGTTCAGTTGGTATGGGTGCATGAATTTCTTAGATCTAAAAATCTAGCCAGGTTTGGTTTACAGATGATTACAGTTGCTTTCTAATTTTCAAGAGGAGGTGAGCTTGCTGGAGAGAGCAAACAAATTATGATCCTAGGCCTTGATCCTGCAAACACACAGGCGCTTGACTTAAACCCATGAGTAGTACCAGTTAGCAAATTATTTTCTTGGGTAATTCAGAAAAAATAAACCATGAATTACTTGTGAGGGAAAACTTCCCCCATAATAAAGAGATGCGGATGGATCATAATTTCTAAGACTGAATACTAATCTGTAAAAAATAGGACATAATACCCATTTGTGTCATAATGTATCTTCTCTGATACAGGCACTGTAGACTTTTAAGGCCTAAATTTGCTTGATTAAAATTCATAATCTGCTGGAGAATGTTCTTACTTTAAACAGTTTTTTTAATAGCCATCAATTTAATTAGAGAGATGTTTACCATATGAATTCCCTTATCTTCTGGAGTAGTGGTTCTAGCTGTGTTAATTCCAGCTGATATCCTAGATATAGATGTATAGACAGAGAATTTGTGAAGATCTGATGCAGCAAAATACTGTACAACAATATTTGCCATATATAATACAATCAGTAACAAAGGATATTTTCAGTCATCAAGAAAATTGGTATTAAAATGCAAATAATAAAAATATTAAATTTAAATGTTAAATATTTTAAAATGCTTGTCCCATTATGGCTGGGCGGTTGTTTGAATAAATTGCTTTATAATTTTTTAATTTTTTTTTGACAGTATCTGGTCTTGTGAACTAGACTCACTTGTGATAAAACATCTGACTTGATGCTGTTTCTTGGTTTTATCACAGTAGCAAAATATAGAAGAGGAAAATGATCCCAGTGCATGAGATTTGAACTTGTGTGGGGGTTACAGCGCAGATATCCAGGTCCTGTAAATGGCACAACATTCAAACTATTAGCTATTGACATGGTACGAGCGCTAAGAGCCTCATCCAAAGAGAGTTGTTGTTTTTTTCACCAACACAATCCAGCTGGCGACCATGTTTGCAAGTTTTATGCACTGAACACAAAACTCGTATTATGTGATTCCCATCATCAGCTACTTTATTTCTCACACACAAAAAGTTGTACATGTTGGCCAAAGCAAAGAGCCTGCAATCCTACAAAAAGAACACGTTCCTAGGTTCTCATATCTGCTAACTACGTAGGTTTCTACCACCGTTTTGTGTATCACTTTTATTTTTTCTGCACCTACTATATTCTGTTACCAAGTGTTGACCTTGTTAAGTGCTAAAAACCTGCATGATAAACAGTGTGCTGGCTAGGCAGGCATGCAGGTCTTTACGAGTTTTCTGTGATTTTATTCACACAGTTTTCCACCATTTTGAAGCAAAAAACTTGTGAGATACAAACATCTTTGCTAACATAGTTTCTAGGTAGAAATCTGGATCTCTACTTTTAAATGATGGAAGAAAAGAAAACTAATGATTACATTCCATCAGCACTGTTCCATCATCATCCTGTTTTGGGCTCCTCCTGTCACCTTTTTATTTGGGATCAGTTGCACCTGCAACAATGGAAAGGTTACATAGCGTCTTTGAAATGCCCCTTTGATTTTATCCTTGTGTGATTCCAGTTAATTGGGTCAAGACAGAATTGCATGGCAACTGTGACAGTAGTAACTTATTTATTTGGGCATAAGCTTTCGTGAGCTAGAACCCACTTGTGCTGGGTGCTACAAGGACTCCTCATTGTTTTTGCTGATACACACTAACACGGCTACCCCTCTGAAACCTGTGACAGTAGTGTCAGCAGCTTGTCCAGACCTCCTTCAGTTCCTTTTGTAAGTGTAGTCCTCTCTGTAGAGTCCTTTGTTGTGTAAAATGTGTGCTGTGTTTTGTCCTCCTTGTGCTAGTTTCATATTTCAACTTACTAGTTGAATGCAAATACAGACGCACAGTCTACCTGAGAGTTCCCCCCTAGTGTCACTGAGAACTGAGGCATCAATCCTTTTTTCAGTCATCCATCCCTGAGACTGAGGGTGGTTTCAGAAGAACATTGAAGAGCTGCTGGACTACCAGGATCAGGATCTTAAATAATTGTGGCTACATTTTGATGATGATGGCAGTATTGTAAATGTCTCACTTGCACAATCATCAGAATCATCAGTGTTGTGCTCTTCCACTTGACTAGCCAAGATTTCGTTAAGTGACACAGCTGGTCATGAAGGAGCCAAAGAAATGAGTTTACTGCAGTTTTCTTGCAGAGTGACCTCTCTTGACAATGTTTCCATTTAGAAGAATTACTTAGAAAAATTGTCTATTTTCATTACTTCAGGCATCCAATCACTTCCTTCATCTTCAGGCATGTTGAGTCAGATAAATTAATTCATTGATATGAAGATCCCTAAACACTAATCACCCATTTGCAGTATTGATCAGCAGCTTTCACGTTTACTATAGTTGAAATGAGACACTACTATGAAATAAATTCAACTCCATGAGGACTGGAAAGTAAGATGACTCGCCCACTTTGTAGAGCAACCATGTTAACAGATGCCCCACCCACCTTCTAGATGTTTCTAGATTGTAACAAATCAGCCCCACATCCCCAACAATGCAACTCCACGCACTCCCCTCTTCAACATCCAATGACATTTGTTTTTATCAATGAGTCACATTGCTGTCTCCAGTCACTCATCACTCCACCCATTCCTGTTTCCTTCTGGGCTTCTAGAAGGTACAGTTGCTTTATTATCAGGGGGTAGCCAGGTGAGTTTTTACCCACAACAACAACGACGAGATTAAAGACTGACAGATTTATTTGGGCATAAGCTTTCGTGGGTAGAAAACCCACTTCTTCAGATGCGACGAAGAAGTAGGTTTTTTACCCAAGAAAACTTATGCCCAAATAAATCTGTTAGTCTTTAAGGAGCCACCGGACTCCTAGTTGCTTTATTGTTTCCTAAGTGGTATGACTGAGAACTTTAGTATTCTCATCATGTCCTTTTTAACCTTTTAGAATAGCTTTCTTTTTCAGATTGAAATTGGAGCCTAATGTTTCTAGTCTCAAAATGCTTTTATATGTGTTATGTTCCTGTACACATTTCAGTGATGTAGTTCAAAAACAAGGGGGTCAGAGAAGAGACACTTGAATAATAGGCACTTGTGTTTTTTTTTTCACAGCTCTGGATTTAGTTCCCATTAAAGTCAAGGGAAAGATGCTTGTTGACTTCAGTGGAAGTTGATTTGAGTTTGCTGCCGGAAACTCTAGTTTGAAGGATCTTAGTGGTTGAAGGGTGGGTTATATGGTTCTGTACCAGGAAAGACGTCCCAAGGTGGGTTAGGAGTAACGGTGTTTAGTCCTGAAAAGGGAAGTGCTATCCCATGAAGGCAATCCTGGGCTGTAGAGGTAATGTGGAGGCAGGGAGTTCTTCTTAAGATGATTCTGGGGAACCCAACAATCTCTGGCTCTGGCCCTTTCGGTGGTCTCCTCTTTTGGAAGGTGTTGAAGTAGAACATTGGTGGGACTGAGTCCCTTTGCATATTCGCTAATGGAGAGCAGCCCAACAAAAGGAATGCTTTTAAAGACCGTAGCAAACTAGAAGGAAAGAGAAAAGAAGCTAGGTTAGGTGTCAAAGATGACTTCATTGCTAATGATGTCCACAAGTCTGCAACGAATACTCCTAGTAAAGGAGGAATAACCAGTTACACAGAGGAGGTGAACTTCTGAAATTACTACAGCGACGGTTCCTTCTCTCTTCTCTATTATGTATTTTGTAGCACTGAGAGCACACACGTACCATGTGATCATTGATAAATTAATCTCCTAGGACATGAGTGCTCTATGTACAGAATTAAGCTGTCACAATGTAAAATGCAGGTGCCAAAGATATAACAGCACTGGCATCTTTAGTGGGAGTAGGGAGGCCACAGATTCTCTAATCAGAGTCTCTCTCACTTATGTATTGCACTGCCACAGCCAGTGGGAGGATGTTTACATTGACTTCTATGTATAAGTCTCGCATGCCTCTTGGAGTAAAACACTCTGTTTCCGCTTTGTGCTGGCCTGTGGCTCAGCTTTGTGTTGTGTTTATTTATTTATTGCAATAAAAGGTGGAGAAAAAAACTGGCACCGGAGGCTGCTGCCCTGTGGTGGTGGTGCTGTGAGAGGGGCACACAGATGAACAATCCCCCGGCAGTGCTGTTTCCTCGTGCTCCATTAGAAGCACTAGCAGAGTGCTCACCTAGTGGCTACTCACCTGATTCTCCACACTGCGAGCAGGGGGTATGGAGGGGAAGGAGCCCTGGCTCTGCTCTCTCTGTGTGCCCAGCCCACTGCTGTGGCTGGAGTTCAGGGCAGTCAGCTGTAACAGGAAAAGGGAGGCCGTACCAACCCCCCTCACTGCTAGAGCAAGGGGAAAAGAGACCTGAGCGACTGTTCGTGGGAATGCCAGGCCGTTCTCGCTCTGCTCCTGGAGTAGTGCGGCTGTCCACGGTCCCTCACTCAGGGCAGCCAGGCCGTTCTCGCTCTGCTCCTGGAGTAGTGCGGCTGTCCACGGTCCCTCACTAGGGCAGCCAGGCCGTTCTCGCTCTGCTCCTGGAGTAGTGCGGCTGTCCACGGTCCCTCACTCAGGGCAGCCAGGCCGTTCTCGCTCTGCTCCTGGAGTAGTGCGGCTGTCCACGGTCCCTCGCTCAGGGCAGCCAGGCCGTTCTCGCTCTGCTCCTGGAGTAGTGCGGCTGTCCACGGTCCCTCACTAGGGCAGCCAGGCCGTTCTCGCTCTGCTCCTGGAGTAGTGCGGCTGTCCACGGTCCCTCACTCAGGGCAGCCAGGCCATTCTCACTCTGCTCCTGGAGTAGTGCGGCTGTCCACGGTCCCTCACTAGGGCAGCCAGGCCGTTCTCGCTCTGCTTCTGGAGTAGTGCGGCTGTCCACGGTCCCTCACTAGGGCAGCCAGGCCGTTCTCGCTCTGCTCCTGGAGTAGTGCGGCTATCCACGGTCCCTCACTCAGGGCAGCCAGGCCGTTCGCTCTGCTCCTGGAGTAGTGCGGCTGTCCACGGTCCCTCGCTCAGGGCAGCCAGGCCGTTCTCGCTCTGCTCCTGGAGTAGTGCGGCTGTCCACGGTCCCTCACTCAGGGCAGCCAGGCCGTTCTCGCTCTGCTCCTGGAGTAGTGCGGCTGTCCACGGTCCCTCACTCAGGGCAGCCAGGCCATTCTCACTCTGCTCCTGGAGTAGTGCGGCTGTCCACGGTCCCTCACTAGGGCAGCCAGGCCGTTCTCGCTCTGCTCCCGGAGTAGTGCTGTCCACGGTCCCTCACTAGGGCAGCCAGGCCGTTCTCGCTCTGCTCCTGGAGTAGTGCGGCTGTCCACGGTCCCTCGCTCAGGGCAGCCAGGCCGTTCTCGCTCTGCTCCCGGAGTAGTGTGGCTGTCCACGGTCCCTCGCTCAGGGCAGCCAGGCCGTTCTCGCTCTGCTCCTGGAGTAGTGCGGCTGTCCACGGTCCCTCGCTCAGGGCAGCCAGGCCGTTCTCGCTCTGCTCCTGGAGTAGTGCGGCTGTCCACGGTCCCTCGCTCAGGGCAGCCAGGCCGTTCTCGCTCTGCTCCTGGAGTAGTGCGGCTGTCCACGGTCCCTCACTCAGGGCAGCCTGCGGGGTTACACTAGCCCTGTCTGAATCTCACCGCTCTGGTGAAAGAAGAGAAGCTTTTATGCCAAGTGCCAATGGATTTTTGTCTTGAAGATAATTCGAACATCCTCAGTGCTTCTTCATGCAGTGTTCATTGCTCAATGGGGAAAATCATTTTGCTTGTAAATCAAGAATTTGACCAAACTTCTGATTATTGTGGTTAACTGAAGTCCGTAATGGAGGATTTCCTTAGTACTGTACGCTTGTACTAACAAGGGTGCTTCTGCTTTGCCTCGATTCCAGAGGGTAACTGTATCTCAAAACACGTTTGAAATGTATTAATACCCTCAGGTATGAGGAATGGCTTCATTTTTGCCAGTTTCCCTTTTAATGTGATTGGGGCTTTGGGTGGCTAGAGGCATGTGGCTTAGAGCCTCTTTAATTCCAGTAGCAATTTTGCAAGTTAACAAGTCTTTCCACATTTTCTTTCCAGAAGATGAGCTGCACGACTCCGGTCCTTGGTCTGGTACAGAAATGCCTTCCTCACTTAACAGGGCAGCCATAGGGTGGGGTGGCTAGAGTAAGGAACGGGGAGCTGTGTATGTTCTAATCCCATCTAAGCCACTGACTGACTCACTGTGTGACCCTGGACAAATCACTTGTGACCTCAGAACACTTACTTACAACAGCTTTTCATGAACAGGAACCTCACTGAAAACTGTTTCTAAATTGAGCTTTCCTAGTTTAATGACCAGTGTGTTAACACTTAGATCTTTCTGCTACCATGGGGAATGGCTGACAGACCCTCTGCTGGCACAAGGAACGTAAACGTTGTGGACAGTTGTGTAACAGATGCACTAGTCATCGGCTGGGTGCTGCTAACACATTTGTTAGTAAAATAAATACTATACTTGATCTGTTTTGAAATGTGTTATACAAAAATAAAAAATTACTAAATTTAAACTACAAGGTAGATATATCTCTACTCTTTCCCCAGTTTGTAGGTCTAGCTATTAAAAGGCACTTTTGAAACACTCCTGCAGTGACGAGTTGTGTATATGGGATGTAAGTTTGGTTAAAAGTACCCTTAAATGCTGGAAATTGTTACCTTGCAGCATTGCCGGAATGTGTTACAAGTAACCCCATTCCAGGAGCTCTAAATGAAAGCAGCTTCTCACATGTACGTGTTTATAGCTCTCTCCCTACTCCCAGACAGTCACTCAGTATCTCCTCTCATCCTGACAGACCCGTCGAAGTATGGTGTTTGCTAAACACCTGCGTGTGGTGGGGGATGAGTTTAGGAGGAAATACCTTCACTCCACTGACGAGGCAGACAGGACAGACTACAATGAGGACTGGACACAGATGAAGGTAAAGTAGTTTGTAGTCTGTTTTTCCTGTAACAGATGTATCCAATAGATTTGTTTAGTATTTTGACTGCACTTTGAGAGGGATTGGGAAGTAACTATGAATGTGATGATTCTAGCACTCAGCATCTGTAGTCTCTCTGCCCTTCCAAGATTTTCCGCACTCTGGAACGAAGTTTGCCCAATCAGTTCAGATTCTGTTGACTGAACTCTGTGTTAGAGAGCAGCACTGCAAGGTTTCGTATGATCCCACTGTGATGGGTTCCCTGGGTGCAACCTGGAACTAGCTTACCGCTGAGCCCTCTGGCTTACCAACCTGGGCTCCCTCTCATACTGTAATATTGTGACAAGTTGCAAACCCCTTCAGGTACTGCACTTACACAGACAACCACGGGCAATGCCACACCCAGTTGAGTTACATGAATGCTTCTCCTAGCCACTCATGAACTAACAATAGAGAAAGCAGCAAAGAGTCTTGTGGCACCTTATAGACTAACAGACGTTTTGGAGCACGAGCTTTCATGGGTGAATATCCACTTCGTAGGATGCAAGTACCGACGAAGTGGGTATTCACCCACAAAAGCTCATGCTCCAAAACGTTTGTTAGTCTATAAGGTGCCACAAGACTCTGCTGGTTTTACAGATCCAAACTAACACGGCTCCCCCTCTGATATTTAACAATAGAGAGGCTCCAGCTAATTCTCCCAGCTCCCCAGCTGAGGACCCCAGGGCTCTGGTCTGGTCAGAAGCCTGACCAGTATAGGTTCATAACCCAGCCCACCGCTCTTTCAGTGTGGAGCGGACATGCATCAGCTCTTGTTCCTGAGCAGATTTCCAAAGCACTTCAGCCAAAATGCACTGTTTTAAGTAAAACATAAAACAGATTTATTAACTCCAGAAAGATAGATTTTAAGTGATTATAAGTAATAAGTGTAGATATCAAAGTTGGTTACCTAAGGGGGGGGGAGGGGTAGCTCAGTGGTTTGAGCATTGGCCTGCTAAACCCAGGGTTGTGAGTTCAATCCTTGAGGGGGCCACATAGGGATTGGGGTAAAAAAAATTGGTCTTGCTAGTGAAGGCAGGGGGCTGGACTTGATGACCTTTCAAGGTCCCTTCCAGCTCTAGGAGATTGGTATATCTATTATTATAAGAAATAAAAGTAAAATCACAATCTGTGTTCTGTAAACTAGAAAGGATTTGAATCAAGCAGTCTCACCCTGATGGATCATACAAGCAGGTTACAGATCTTCCATACACAGGCTGGAACTCTCCTTTAGCCTGGGACTGCCTCCCCAGTTCAGTCTTTCAGATGTGTTTCCGCATGTTGAGTTGGGGCAGAGTGAGGCCAAGTGATGATGTCACTTCCCCTCTTTTATAGTTTCTTCCAGCTTGCTGGAAAGCTCCTTTGCTAAGAGGTGAGTGAAGCAGTCTCCATTGTCACTGTGCTCTCTCGGAGAAGTCTCCATTGTACATGGTTTCAGGGATAGTCCTTGGGAGTGTGGAGTCCTTTAATGGGCTGTCAGCAGCGTCTGGCTCCTCCACTGTTGCACCTGAAAGGCTGGTTGTGGATGTTCCCAGCCTCACAACATATTTCAGTAACATTGTAGCACGGTGCAGACTCACCCCTGCGGCGCCTCCTGCTGGTCGTTCTCAGGAATTAGCTCTTCAACCCTGGAGCGCCCTCTGCAGGCTGGTGATCCGCTTGCCATTGGCCCCCATGTCCCTCCCAGGATCCCAGTGCCCTTATCCCAGGGTTTTGCCTCCTGCAGTACCCCACAGTCTCTGGGTTTCCCCACCCCAGGGAACCACACCCCCAATCCCCACATCGCCTCGGTCGTGGCTACTGCCAGTCACTGTCTAGCCCCCGCACCCCAGGGCGGACTGCAGTGTATCAGCCAATCATCACAGGGGACAAGGGGTCTGGACTGGCTGCCTTTACCCACCCTCCAGCTGCCCCCCTGCAAGCCTAATGCCTAGGTGGGCCTAGGACCAGGCCCTGCAGCCTGGGGAGTTGCTGGCCTAGGGCTTCCCAGCTCCTACGGCCTTTCCCCAGCCCTGCCTCCCTCTAGTCCCCTGGGTGAGTTCCCCAGCAGCCAGGCCTGTCTCCCTCTCCAGCCAGAGAGAGACTCCTCCCTCTGCCTGCCCTGGCCTTCTTATGAGGCCCAGTTGCTCAGTTTGGGGCGTGGCCCCAGCTGCAGCCACTTCCCCCATCAGCCGGGGTTTTACTCCCTTGCCCAGCCCCAGCCCTCTGCAGGGCTTTTCCAGCCGCTTCAGGGCTGGAACAGGTGCCCACCCTGCCACAAACACATATAGCAAAACTTCATAACTTCCCATACATTGATAGCACATAAAATCCACAGGATATTAACGTTCAACAGATCAAGACTTTTAAAATGATACCTTGCAAGGCATACGTTGGACAGAACACATCATAGTTATAGGACAGTGGTGAATATGGGGATTCCAGGGTGCCGCTTTGAGCACAGTTTGCCACACCCACTTCCATGACGGGCTACTTGTTCCGTTTTGTCTGTTCTGCATCTTGTTGGATGGAGCAATGTTCTCTTCAGAACTGTCAGTCGCTGCTTTAGTCTAATGAGGACCCTCTTTGATGATAAATTTGAGATCTTTATAAACAGCTCTCTCCATCTTGCCTGTTTTATTTATTCATTGCTGCCAGATATCAAAACACAGTAATCAGCCGTAAGTGCTACAAAATATTGTCAACGCACACCTTACAACACCTCGCTTTAGTTGGATTAACACAATGCTTTACATACTGCAGCGCAAGTGTTCATGTACTCAAGACCCTTTTCATTCTGAGTTGATACCAGTGCATTTTGATTACACCGTGTACTGATTGTTCTCTGACAGGTAAAGCTGGGCACTGCTGTAGGCGGGCCATACCTTGGGGTTCACCTCAGAAGAAAAGACTTCATCTGGGGTCACAGAGAAGATGTGCCAACCCTTCATGGAGCAGTGAAGAAAATACGCAGCCTCATGGAGAAGCATAAACTTAAGAGAGTTTTCATAGCTACTGATGCCATTGTGGAGGGTATGCAGCTTTCCAACCCTGTTTAATCCTTGGTCGTACTTCAAAATAGAGATTGGTCATTGTGGCAACAGTTGTCATTTCATATTCATGGATTATTGAATATTGATAGCCTTCCTGGGAGAGTGAACAGCTCAGGAAATTGAAAGGGGGGCTGGAGCCTTTCATCTCCGTGCTGACCGTTCAAATCCAGCCCAAATAGGTAGTGCCTAGAAAGTAGTCACTGGGTGTTTCACGCAGGCTGTTTGGCCATCTGCATGAAACAAGCGTGATGCTCTGGTCTGGTTCCCAGAAGCAGATGTCCACATAGTGCAAACTATCATCGTGACTAGCTATAACCAGCAGCTTTGGGAGATTGAACTCTCATCAGCCATAGTGTTGGCCTCTTATGGGTAGGGATGAGGCCCATTGGTAAAGGAGGGAGGTTCTGGCCATGCTATACCTGTTCTGGGAAAGAATAAGACTCTTTCTCCAGACCAGTCAAAGTAGCACCTTTCATATGCATTAAATTCACAGGAAAACATCTCACATTGTTTTTAATAGTCTCTCCTAGTAAGGGGTGGCTATTTTTGTCTTTTCTTCCTCTTCTTTCCCATTTCCACTGCAACTTTTCTTTATATGATTCCACGGGTGACATTAAAAAAGCACTGAGAGGGGAGGCCATTGTGGCATATAACCTAGATGTCCAATCATTCTCTGCCTGTTGTTTCTGTAGAGTTAGAAAGTGAGACTAGTGGTCCCAGGCCCATCAATTCCAGGCCCCCTCCCTCCCTCAGCATTTGCTATCTCATCCGTGCAATGTGTGCCTAACACGCCTTCATTGGCACCTGTCCCCCAAAACCGCCCAGTCATGTAGCAAGAAGTGTTTTACAAATCCTAGGTCAGTTTGGAGCTTCCTCTGCTTTGTAATCTTTCTGCCAGTTTTGTCCACTGTTCAGTGGAATGTAGGTATAGGACAAGGTTAGTCATTTTCTCGAACGGTACTGTGCCGGGTGGCTTATGGTATTTTTTTTCCTTTCAGAGACTGAAGAGCTCAAGAAATTACTGCCTGAGATGGTGAGGTTTGAACCCACTTGGGAGGAGCTAGAACTCTACAAAGATGGAGGAATAGCAATTATTGACCAGTGGATCTGTGCACATGCTAGGTAGCTAGTTTGATTTTTGTCCGTGTCTGTTAGGTTTGTATGTGAAGTCAGATTTTAAAATTATTGAATCTTGCAAACCTAAATAATGCGACTGAATGAGATGCAGTAATGTCTGTGTATCTGATTACAGATAACTCATTATAAACAGATTACACATTGATAAGGCCATTATTTTTATCTTAAAAACAAACCCTTCTCCAATACCCAGTTCTGTTTTCCTTCACAGGTATTTTACAGGCACCTCGGTTTCAACATTTTCCTTCCGGATTCACGAGGAAAGGGAGATCCTGGGATTTGACCCCAAGACCACTTACAACCGATTCTGTGGTGAGAAAGAGAGAAACTGTGAACAGCCAACCCACTGGAAAATTGTTTATTAATAACACCACTCCAAAGGACTGCAGTAAGTGGCGAGCTCACCAAACCAAGAGAACACTCACAGGAAACACATCTTTCTAGCCAAGCTACCACTTCCTCCTCCTCCTCTTCCTGGTGTTAGCTCTGAGTCTGGGTTTTAAGCACAACAGGGTAGCGATACCATGGTCATTCTCCTGACCAGGCACCAATATAACTGGTCAAAATGAAGTGAGGTAAGGATTTGGTTCTTGGTGTAGCTGGTATGCCAGGACAGTATACTCACTCTCTAAATGTTTAATTTAGATTGAAGAGGCCCAGCATTGTTTTAGGAGGCAGCAAAAATGTTTTCACTCAAAAAACTTGAAACAGTTTGTTTTTGTTTGTTTTTTAAGTGCTGTATCTAGAACATAGCTATAGTCTGTACCACATTCCTATGTTCAGGTGGTTATTTTCTTCTCAGCTTTATTTGACTCACTGTAGTAGTATCTGTTTACAAGGAGGACATTTAGGTTTTGTAACCTGCACTTTGTGAGGGCTGCAGATTGTGCACAGAATGTGGAGTTCTGGAGGGAAAATCAAATAGTAATTTTTTAACATTTCAGACTGGTACAAAGATGCATTTCATATTCCTAATAAAGAAGGATAGGTGGTATTTTTACCAGAACACAGACCAGTGTCACAGCTAGCACCTTTAATAACAATTCTTGGCAGAGAGGTCAGTGGCTAAAATCCATAAAGACTGAACTACGTTGGCAACCCCAAAGCTGGTTAGTGGGGCTGCGAGGGAAAGTGTGCACTGCCTGTCATGTACATGTTCTCTCTAAACAGGAGGCTTCATTTTATAGAGCTGTCATTCAGCCTCTTTCTCCCATGTTAAACTCACTCAAATCAAGGCAAATATAAACAGCATTTGGGGAGTTTCCTGCTTTGCAAGAAGAACTTTTCAAAGCGTGGAGCTGCTTGTTTCGGCTTGAGGGTGTTTTGCAGCTGCACAGGGGGAGCAGAATGGAGTATTCGTTCTTTCCCCCTCCACTCCTGGCCTGGTGCAGGTTGGAAGCGTTACAGGGTGTGACTTCATCCCTGAATTCAGACATGCCAAAACTGGCCAGCCATTATAAAGGTCATCGGACTCTTTGCTCTTCCCCTTAATTCTGCGTCACCATCAAATCTCCCAAGTGAACCTGTACAGCTGCATGCAGGTGACACTCTCCCTTGGGACTGAAATGTCACACTCAGCAAGGGCACATGGAAGCGGAGTAGTGGGGTACCCCCTTCTGTCAGCCATTGTGGCATGGGGAGCTGTTACATTAACTGCAGTGTGGGCAGAAGAGGGTGCAATGGCCGTCTGAGAAAACACTTACAAATATGAAGCCTGTCTAACATCTTTGACACGCTCACTGTTCAGAGTCGGCTACATGCAATATTTTGTTCATGGTGTGCATCAGGTAGACGTCTGTCTTGCAGTTTTACTCTGGCTCATGGTTCTGCGAGGTCTCCGATAGGTCTGTTTAAGAAAAAGGGGAACCGTCATTTTCAGAGTTCAGCAGTATGTTTTTCCTCTAAATTTGAACAGAACACCCTGCAGTTAATGGGTTCTTCCTCATGTTGTCAAGTGTGCTCTTACTGTGCCCTTCGCCCACCCCCCGCCTCTTTCATCAGCAGCATTCTTCTCGGTTCCTTCCTGTGTCCCATTGGGCTTCTTCTCATGTCTAACGCCTGCCCACTTGGGCTCAGTAATACACCCCTCCTGTGCTCTCCCTGGGAATCTTACTGTACGCTCCCAGACAGCCAGGCAGGCTTGTCCTATACCATGTGCGGAAAAACTTGTACAGTCTCCTCAGAATGAGTAATTTCAGGCCTCCTGTGTTGTTACCAGCTATTTATTTGTATCTCTGTACAACAAGGGTTTCTTTCCAGTGACAAATTGAAGCTTGTGGGAGCCTTGTATTCTCCAAGCAGTGCCTTTTCCAGCTGAGTTGGACACTGTTGTCATGTAGCCTGCGTGCTGTGCAAAAGAATACCTATAACTGTATACCTCAATTTCTTATGAAAAATAAAATGCTTTGTAGTATCTTATGTGAATTTTCCATGTTTCTTACTGCTCTTGGTTCCCTCACGTGACGTACCCAGCTCTGTCATGTCAGATCGATGGATTCTAATGGCAGAAGGGGCCATTATGATCTAGTCTGCCACCTAGCAGACAAAGGCAGAGCAAGATCCAATGGATGGAAGCTGAAGCTAGACAGTTTAGACTGAATTAAGGTGCAAACTTTTGACAGGAGAATTAATCACTGGAACAACTTACTTAGAGAGGTGGTAGATTTTCTGTCACTTGCAGTCTTTAAATTGAGATCAGATGTGTCTTTTTAAAAATATGCTCTAGCTCAACTTGAACTTATTAGACTCACTGCAGGACTGACTGGGTGAAATTCTCTGCCCTGATTATGAGCTGTGATTGCCTGGCGCCTTGTGCTGCCATTACCCCCTTCTGACTTGGTGCCATTTATGGTCCCTTTGCACGCTGCACAGGTGTGAATGGCTGTCCAAGGTGCTGGGCAGTGAGGAAAGAGCCCTCCGCAAATGTGGAGTGTAGATGATAATCTGGCAGTATTCTATGAACTAACCTATTAAAGCAGGTGTCTTCACTCCCTGCCTCTCCCATGGCACGTGCAGGTGGAACGCACTTAGCCAGCGTTCTTGATGCAGCGCATCGTTGCACAGTTGTCATGGGAAGCATTCAGCTCAAAATGAGAGCTGCCTGCAGGGCTAAAGCAGTCCACGTGGTCCCAGAGCCACAGGCTGTGTGTTGCTGCTATACTGGATATGTTCTGCCTCAGGAGCTAATGTCAGTACACAAACAGGGTGGTTTTCAGCCGTGATCCAAATACGTTTACACGGATGTGTCTATGTAGCAGGCTGCACCATGTTTCCACCTCGGAGGTGCTTTGCCTCTCTGCTCTCTGGCTGCTCAGTTGGCTTCAAACAAGAAAACTTAGTCCCAAAACTCAGCTGTGCTTCTTGCAGTGTGTACTGTCTCCTCCTCTGTGTTGGGTAGGAAAATGTCAGCTCAAGGGTTAATTCATTCTCTGCATTTCACTCAGGGAAAAATGGAAATAGGAATTTTCACTGCTGAAAATATAAAGGGGAAGGGAGAGGTGCACAAAAATATCCACCACCATGTTTAAAATAATGAAAATGCCACTATTGAGAAGGCTGTGGAATCAGTCTTTATGCCTGTTCTTGTTTAATGTTTAAAAAAAGTACACGCTTAAACTATTAAAATTTTACTGCTTAGAAGTTTAACCGCTAGGCTCCACTGCCTCCTCACATGCCCGGGGTCCCGGCTGCCGCCCCCACACCCTGAGACTCCATTCGCTGCTGGCCCCACACCACGGGTCCTGGCTGCCACCCTGTGCACTCGGGGTTCTGCTGCTGCTACGGGTCATGGAATCATAGAAGATTAGGATTGGAAGAGACCTCAGGAGGTCATCTAGTCCAACCCCCTGCTCAAATCAGGACCAACCCCAACTAAATCATCCCAGCCAGAACGGTCAAGCCGGGCCTTAAAAACCTCTAAGGAAGGAGATTCCACCACCTCCCTAGGGAACCCATTCCAGTGCTTCACCACCCTCCTAGTGAAATAGTGTTTCCTAATATCCAACCTAGACCTCCCCCACTGCAACTTGAGACCATTGCTCCTTGTTCTGTCATCTGCCACCACTGAAAACAGCTGAGCTCCATTCTCTTTGGAACCCCCCCGCAAGTCCAGGACTCTGCTGGCGACCTGGGCGCAGGGCCGGCAGCTGGGACCCCAGGGGTGGGACGGCAGCGGAGTCCCGCAGCTGGAGCTTAAATGTTAACCAGAATACCTTACCAATACTGATGCTTATCGGTTAACCGGTTAACATTTTGCATCCTTATTCCAAGGAAGTTACTCCAGAGGAAGATACAAAAATGGAAAGGAACCCTGATCTAATCTGTGATCTTTTACTCACCACCATCATAAAAGGAATAGTAATCCCATAAAAGCCTTGGGGAAAACGTACCAGACAGGGGCCAGTGGAATATCGCTCCTCTAAAAATGATTTCATGTGCAATGGGTTGTGTGGTTGATTTAGACCAGTGAATGGCTGTACAGTCTTTTTGCCACAAGGTGGTGACGGCAGACAGTCTGAGATCAAACTGCCTTTGAGCTGGGTCTGCACACAGAGTAGTAACAACTGCTTGCATTTCAACCAGCACCTCAGATACGGATGATGGCTCAGCGTAAAAACCTTAAGGGTGGTGGTTTAATGATGCTGGTGTAATTGGTACATGCCAGTGACTTTAATCAGATTTAAATCTCGTATCCTGCTTAGTTTATTTAGACATAGGAAGCAGAACGTCTCAGCATGGTGATTTTGAGGTCCCCTCTGTACTAGAGCATAATAAGCCTTCATTGTTACAGCAGATGTGTGTGATGCTGTTAGCACAACATCCTGTGAAGGAAGCACATACCATGTTCACACCTGCAATATCTGAGCGTGCACGAATGTCCTTGGGTGGAGTTTACCCCACCTCGTGGGCATTGACTTAATTGTTCTTTGCCAGGGCATGTACCCCTCTGTATTGCAGGGTTTTTTTTATTTTTATTTTTATTTAATTTTTTTGTTATGGTTGTTGAATAGAATCATCTTCAGTGTTTAAGGGTAGGTGGATGGATTTGTTACAACATTGTTATTTATGAATGGGCTTCATTCTCATCAGTTGGAGGGTCTAACACTCGATGCAGCGAATTGGCAGAGCTGGAACTCACCTGCTGTAATCTCCTACAGCATGACCCTCTCCTGAGCGGGGAGTGCCAGTCATGCTGAATAGTACAGTGATGCTGTGGTACGGAAAGCAGGAACTGGGGTGGGACCATTAGATTCCTTCTCGCTCACAAACCATTTACACAGTTTAACTCACGCCTCCGAGATGTTGAAGGATTATACCCACGCCAATGCACCCCATCTCAGCACACACTTTGCACTCGGGAGTAGTCAGTTACAATGTCCTGTGCAGGTCTGGGGGCAGCTTGAAGACAGCCTGGGTGCTTTGCCTCTGCATAAAATCCTGTTCGGCTGCTCTGGCCTACAGTGTAAACCTGACGCCTCAAAGCTGCTGGGACTGGAATGTCTGTTGATGTACTATTTGGTCAAATTTATCTAGAACCTGTACAGGGACTAGTATAGACTCTGCTGATCATAAGAACTGAACATAGAACACTCCACACTCCCATCTGAGATGTTGCTAACTTGTTTCTATAACTTCTACAGCTGTGCTGGGAATTCAGCACCCAGTGATCAAGAGATGATGAAGTGGCATTGTTGAGAACTATCATAGTGTCAAAGTTAGAATCAAGACTCACAATTTGTCAGACCACTCTGTTTTTATTAGCGCAGCGCTCCGCCAATAACACTCAGATAATGTGAGTGGCCATGCAAGACCCAAACAGTCTTATTTATACAGATAAAAGAGCGGGAATCAAACAAAGGGACAAAGGAGAAAAACAGCAAAATTCACCTGGGGCATAGCATGCATATCCTACTTCCTTACTAACTCATATCGATCTAAGGCTAATGCTTCACCAATTGCCCTTAAACGGTGCAATTGTTCTATGTTAATGTCTGTATTCCTGACACCTGGACTCCAGCATTCCAGCGATTTTTCTTAAAGGTACAGACAGCATTTCTTTAATCCTATCTATTTTTGTAATATAATTCATTCTACTTTCACAATAGTTCCTAGTGGCGTTGCCATGGAGTTTCCAATCTACGTGCTAACTCGTGCTTCTGGGTATACAGTCCTGGGTTACAAATAGACCTGGCCTGTGTGCATTTGTAGCAGCTGCTGTGGATCCTTCCATGTGAACTCTCCAGGTGTATCATTTGGCTGATGGAGAGGGGAATTGGATCTGAAGACCTCAGCTGTTACCAGTAGCCAAGATTTTCAGAAATGTTAGTGATTTTGGGTGTCTCCATTTTTGGTGCCCACCTGGAGAGAGACTTTTAGAGGGGCCTGATTTTCAGAGGGATGAGACAGCTGAAAATACTGGGTAGGGTGTTTGAACTCACTGGAGTGCATTGAGAGTGAGACAGTCACTCTTGGTTACATCACCACAGGAATAGCACTGGAGCTGTCAGACATGTAAGCAGGATGCCAAAGGCATGACGAGACTGATGTCCTTCAATTACAATACTTCACAAATGGTTGGAACAAGCCATGGACTGGCTGAAACCCCAGCATGAGGGCAGCCATTTCCATGGCGTGCTGGTGGAGAATCTGCAGACACACGTAGCCAACATACAGAGCTATCGATAGACAGGTGGGGAGGGTGCTTGTAGCTATCTTGCTCCAGCTGTTCAGAGTCTCAGATTGCAGCAAGAATGTTTCGGGAGCCCCCAGAGCAGCTATCGGCAGGCGCTCCGTTCCTCGGGCTGGTCCGTGTGTTGTAGTGTTGACTTGGGCAGCAGTAGGCTGGATTGGAGAGAGCTCATCCACTCCTTTCAGGGAGGTCTGTGTCCTTTGTAGAGGCTGTCCCCTGACTCCTCCCCTGGCCTCTTGCCCATGCCCCCTTTTAGCCTGCACGGCTCTGGCACCTGTTCTCGGGGTGGGCCTGGTTGTGGCTAGGAGACAGCATGCTCTAACCCTGCAGTTTCCTTCTCTTCCGGTTGCCTTTGCCTGGCCCTTTCGGACGTAACTCCTCTCCCCACAACATAAATAACACCCACGGATCACAGTAAATCGGGAGGAGTTGTGACAGGCAAAAGAGAATACGCAGCGAGCTGGGACATTGGAAACGGGCTGAAAATAAAAGTTAGATTCAGCTGGGGAAAGTGCAGGGACATCCGGGGGAAACAAGCCTAAGTACACATCTCCTGAGAGGGAGAGATGGGAACCAGTAGCGCTAAGAGAGTTTGCCATGAGACACGCTTCATGTCACAGCACGGGAGGGTACGGCCCCTTTCTCTGTATCTCTACTGCTACCCCGCTGGGCAGCTGCAAAGGTGTTAACAGCTTCGGGGAGAGGGAAAGGCAGGGAGCGGGCTGGGGGGACTCGAAGAGCATTGGGGTGGGGTGGGGGTGTACGTGGGCTGTGAAGGAACAGGGCCTGACAGGAGTCATGTTCTTGAACAGGATCCAGCACCACCCTCTCCTGTTCCTTTGGGATGCCCTGGAGCTGCTGTCTCCTCAGGAGGAGAGTCCTGCATAGAGGGGACAGTTAGAGCAGAGCAAATTGCTGAGCTGTAGTTCTGCTTCTCTGCAGCCATGGCCTGGCAGGACGCTCCCTCCCTCTGGGGGTGGGGGGGTGGGGGTGCTTTCCTCCCAGCCTGGCTTCCCAGTGCTCTCAGGCACAGGCCTGCAGTCTTTGGTGCTACAGCTGGTTGAATGAACATGGTGGGGGGGGGGGTCAAACTTTTGGATGAAAATAAAAAGAGAATTGAAATTTTTCATTCTGGAGGGGTCTGCGCTTATTTTATTTATTTATTTTTTCTCAAAGCCTGAAAAATTTCAAGGAAAATACATTTTCCACACACAATTTCCTGTTTACAAAAAGTCTTTTTTTTTTTTGGTCAAAAACCCTTTTCAGGTGAAAAATGGCGACCAGCCCAGAGCTTTCTGCGGTCTTTGCTTCCCACGCAGGTGGCCTGCGACAGCCAAAGGGGAGAGGGGGCTGACTCACATTCTGCCTCGTGTCTGCTGTCTTCAAGGGTGAAAACCGTTAGGGAACGGGGCCTTCCAGCAGCTTTGTGCTACTGAGCTCTGGTGAGACTCTGGTGCAGATGGTATTAGAGCAAAACGCACTTTCCGAGCTAGTAGACTTTGGCCTGTCCTGCTGGACTGCGTAAAGCTGCAGTGGTCTGATTTGGGTGTCTGATGTTTTTATGCAGTAATAACATGGAATTAGCCTAAGCAATGGCGTCCGACTGATGGCAGTTATGCTGTAATTGTACAGAGCTGGCTTGCATGATTAGATCTGTGACTGATGCTTTTTGTGCTGTAACGGTACAGCAATTGCCTGTGTGATTATATTCATGGCTGACATTTTAAAATTGCAGTTTTTCAGTGATCCTTGGAAAAGTGCATTTTAATGTTTACATCAATGGATTTCTGACCCCAGTCAGATAAAAAACAAATCACACAAGAGGCTGAAGTTCCTTCCCATGTGATGTGCAGAGCATTACTCCTTTTGAGCAGTGAACTGGAATAGCAATGAACTCAGAGATACATTTTTTTTATTTTTTTTATTTTTTTTATTTTTTTGGCTCATCAGTTTGGACGTGCTGCTCAGGCAGGGATGGCGTCATTCAGAGAAGATGCTCTGATACGTTTCCCACAAATGGAGGCTGAGTAAACTGCCAATGTTCCTGAACAGTTTACAGGGCACTTGTCTTCAGCTTCGTCTCCCCACTTCCACCCAAATAGTATTTTGGGCATTTGTTTAGATTCCTCGTTGCGTTAAGGAGCTACAAAATGAACTGGATAGAATCTGCCATTGCCAATTTGTTGGTGCCTGCAAAAGTAAGGTCTTGCCCACGTGCTCAGGGTCTAACTGACTGCCCTGTTTGGGGTTGGGAAGGGATTTCCCCCCGGGTAAGATTGGCAGAGACCCTGGGGATTTTTCACCTTCCTCTGCAGCATGGGGCAGGGGGCACTTGCAGGTTTAAGCTAGTTTAAATGGTGGATTCTCAGTAACTTGAAGTCTTTAAACCATGATTTGAGGATTTCAGTAACCCAGCTAGAGGTTAGAGGTCTATTACAGGAGTGGGTGGGTGACATTCTGTGGCCTGCAATGTGCAGGAGGTCAGACTAGATGATCATGATGGTCCTTTCTGATCTTAAAGTTTGAGTCTAGAAGAGGCAGAAAGGGAACAGCACAACTGACAAAATAATAATAATCAGCCCAGCAGAAAAAAAAGCCCATGAGTTCTGCTTCTTCTGCAGCAGTAAGGTCTTTTCCTTAGCAGCAATGGAGCAGAAACCTTCCACAGAAATAGTTAGGGAGAATACTACTTGCCAAACTTATTTTGACAGGTGGTGGTGTCCCTACCCTCCCATCAAAACATAAAAACGGCCATACTGGGTCAGACCAAAGGTCCATCTAGCCCAGTATCCTGTCTACCGACAGTGGCCAATGCCAGGTGCCCCAGAGGGAATGAACAGAGCAGGGAATCATCAAGTGATCCTTTCCCTGTCACTCATTCCCAGCTTCCGGCAAACAGAGGCCAGGGACACCATCCTTGTCCATCCTGGCTAATAGCCATTGGTGGACCTATCCTCCATCAATTTCCCTAGTTATTTTTTGAACCCTGTTATGGTCTTGGCCTTCACAACAGCCTCCGCTCTCCGGCCGCCCAGCTCTGAAGGCAGCAACGCAGAAGTAAGGGTGGTGTGGTATGGTATTGCCACCCTTACTTCTGCGCTGCTGCTGGTGGGTGCTGCCTTCCGAGCTGGGTGCCAGGCCAACAGCCGCTGCTCTCCAGCCACTCAGCTCTGAAGGCAATGGAGGAGTAAGGTTGGCAGTACCATGACCCCCCCTAAAATAACCTTGTGACTCCCCCTGCAACTGCCTTTTGGGTCAGGACCCCCAATTTGAGAAACGCTAGCCTCCCCCGTGAAATCTGTATAGTACAGGGTAAAAGCACACAAAAGACCAGATGTCACGGGGAGACCAGATTTCACGGTCCATGATGTGTTTTTCATGGCCATGAATTTGGTAGGGCTCTAACCATAACCGTTGGGGCTTTGTCTTGTGACACATCTCTGTGACCATTATTCCTCACCTTTGCAGCGAGCTCTTGGTCTGGTTCCACACAGCGACTACGTCGCTGAGCCAGTGCTAATGGGCCCCTTGCTGTCCATCTCAGCAGAGACCAAGCGATTGAATGGGCCATGCAGATGGGCCATAAATAGAAGGCTCCAGGGCTGTAACTCTGGCACAGATCACATGGACTAATAAATATATTACATGTGTTTCCTGTGGAGTCATCATCTCAGCCCTTCAACGACCCGCTCCTCTCGCTCACTCTCATTTCCCCTCCAATACGCTCTTGTGGGCGCTCCCCCTCGCTCCCATTCTTTCTCTAAGGTGCTCTTGTGCACGTGCTCCCTCGCTCACTCTCATTTCTCCTCCAACACGTTCTTGTGGGTGCTCCCCCCCGCTTGCTCCCATTCCTTCTCCTCCGACACGCTCTCCTGCGCACTCCCTCTCGTTCCTCCTCTGACGCGTGCTCCTGTCGCTCGCTCTCATTCATCCTTCGACATGCTCTCGTGCATGCTCCCTCTCACTTGCTCTCATTCCTCTTCCAACACCCTGTTGTGCATGCTCCCTGTCGCTTGCTGTCATTCCCTCTCTGAGGCGCTCTCATGCGCATGCCCCCTCACTCACTCTCATTTCTCCTCCAACACACTCTTGTGTGTGCTCCCCATTGCTCGCTCTCATTCCTACAACAATACGCTCTCATGTGCGCTCCCCCTAGGTCTCCTTCCTCCTCCGACGTGCTGTCATGCGCTCTCCCCCTCAGTCGCTCTCATTCATAACTGTGGTATGTAACCTATTGCTTAAATCAGCCTCTGTACGAAATGTCTGGAAGGTAGCTAATGTAACACCAAGTTTTTTAAAAGGCTCTAGAGGCGATCCTGGCAATTACAGGCCGGTAAGTCTAACTTCAGTACCAGGCAGATTGCTTGAAACTATAGAAAAGAACAGAATTATCAGACACATAGATGAACATGACTTGTTGGGGAAGAGTCAGCATGACTTCTGTAAAGGGAAATCATGCTTCACCAATCTACTAGAATTATCTGAGTTGGTCAACAACCATGGACAAAGGTGATCCAGTGGACATAGTGTACTTAGACTTTCAGAAAGCCTTTCACAAGGTCCCTCCCCAAAGGCTCTTAAGCAAATTAAGCAGTCATGGGATACAAGGGAAGATCCTCTCATGGGTCAGTAACTGATTAAAAGACAGGAAACAACAGGTAGGAATAAATGGTCAGTTTTCACAGTGACGAGAGGTAAATAGTGGGTCCCCCAATAATCTGTACTGGGACCAGTGCCACTCAACATATTTATAAATGATCTGGAAAAGGGGTGAACAGTGAGGTGACAAAGTTTGCAGATGATATAAAATTACTCAAGATAATTAAATCCAGAGCTCATTATGAGCTCACAAAACTGGGTGACTGGGCAACAAAATGGCAGATGAAATTCAGTGTTGATAAATGCAAAGTAACGCAAACTGGAAAACACCATCCCAACTATACATATGAAAAGATGGGGTCTAAATTATCTGTTGCCAGGGAAGGCACATGCTCACCAATGGTGCTACAGCAGTAGTAACATGCATGCATGCTAAGAAGACTGAACAGCCACGAAAACACCATGCAGGTAGCTATCACCTCAAAAGAATTTCTGGGGACAGCTGGTTTCCGGTATCTTCTTCAGGTCACAGCCTTCAAAACAACCCACAAAAGAACAAAGGACTTGCATGCAAAGGGTTTATGTGAGGAATAGCTTTGCAAAAGTGATGTTTCTAATACAGTTGTACATTTGTATTTTCTTGCAAAGCAAAGTCATTCAGAATGAGACAAGAAAAGGTGAAGCATCAAGGAGGGGTCCATATAGAACCAAGTTATTTTCTCTTCTCAACTCTTACCATTCTTTCTCAGTTTTTTCCTTTCTGAAGACTTCGACAAGCCCTATAATACTGACTCACTGGTCCCACGCTACCTTCGGTGGTTGAATCTTTATGCAGACATGCAGGCAGGGTGTTAGCTACAATCCTGTGGTATTAGAAAGAGAGCCGGAGACATAAGGCCTAGTATAAGGGGCCTTGTGTAAGGCCTTAGGCCTGAACTAAAGTCAGGCCCTGATGAGATAAAGCAAAGTTAGCAAGAGTGGAGGTAGGAGCAAAAGCTGTTACAAAGCAGATGCCTACTTGCAGGTTCACTGTCTGATACATGAACTTGGCAAAAACAGGGCTGGCATTGCAAAAGCACTAGCACTCCTAGGCACTAAGTATTCACATAAACACATTCCAGAAGGGTAGTACCAGAACACCCCAAGTCGAGGTTATGGTGTATGATTCAGGCACACACTGACCCCTCTTAAAGAGAAGGTCAGGATGACAGGGTGATGAATAGCGTTGTTTTCATCAAACCAACATGTACAAGATAAAGGGTGGTAACTAACCACGTCAGAGGGATGTGATGGGTTGCCTGCCCCACACTGGCCTGTTAGGGGTTAATAGAGCCCTAGGGTGGCTGGGTGAAAAGCAGCCAATAGGAAAGGGGCTGCAAGGAGCAGCCAATCAGGGCTGGGCAGGGCCATATAAGAAGAGCTGTAGGACAGAGTAAGTTCAGTAGCTGACTGGAGCTCAATGAGGGAAGATCAGGCTCCTGGCCAGGCTAAAGGGAACTAGCACCTTGGACAGAGCAGTGCTGCTAGCAGCGACCAGGGGATGGAGCTAAAGACAGCTCCGGATTGGTTGTAGGGATTTTCAGGCTGAGGCAAGGTGAAGAGAGTGCTGGGGATCACAGGGAAGTGGCCCAGGGAAATGAACTGAGGAGTTGGAGGGGATGCAGCAAGTGGTGGTCATCTCCAGGGTTCCTGGGATGGGACCTGGAGTAGCGGGTGGGCCTGGGGTTTCCCCCACACCGCTTCCTTACCACTGAGGGAAGTGGCTGAACAGTGGACTGCAGTTCCCCCAGAAAGGGGTGAAGGGAACAGAGTGTGACCCGGCCGGAGGGTTGTGTCATGAAGAGGATGCTGAGGTCCTGGGAGTGATGTGGGTCCTGGAGCTGATGTGACAGCAGAGAGGCACCATCAGAAGAGGGTGCACTGGCAAACATAGCTAATCCCTGGGACAGCCAGCAGGAGGTGCTGCAGTGGTGAGTGAACCCCGTCACAAGGAGCAATACGTAACATGTTTGTATCGGTGTATAAAAGAGGGGGGGGTATCTTTGTCCAGTCGAGGGGAGAACAAGAAGTCCCACCGTTCACTGAGCCGAGTCCATTGTCATGGGCATACGTGTCTTAGTGGCCCCACGTAGGGTCTGCAGGGTACTAGTGCCATGCTTTGTTGGCAATAAACCTGGCTGAGTGCCTTTGCAACTGAACAGAGCCTGTGGTCTTCTAGAGCAGTTCGATGTGAGCCTGCTGTACAGGCTGCCTGTCCACAGCCAGTGCAGTGCGCAGAAAGAACACACAGTCCACAGCCGAAAACCCCTGTAACAATATGGTCCTCACCAGCTTTGCCTTTTGCAGGAGAATTAGTCTCACTTCCGGGCCTGCCCATTCACTTATCACGTTTTCATCCTAAAAGCACCACCGGGTCACAGCCCGTGTAACCGGACGAGGCCAAGTGCCTGCTCTTCTGCGCTCCGCACTCGCACACGGCGATGGAAATGGAGCATTTTGTCTGTGACCTCTGCGAGTTGGTCTCTTGAGGTTCCACCCAGCTCTCAGTGATTTCAGCTGAGCTCTCAGTGGGGGACCCTCGCTGGGAGTGCAGACTGGACCGTCTGTTTCACAAAAACACTGTCCCCACAGCAGGACTAAGCACTTAGACCTGATTGTCAGTGATTTCAGCTGCAGTGGTCACTTAACAGAACAAAAGACTATCTATGGAGCCTAATCAGCTCTGTCTTTAAACAGTGGAGAGGGACAGGTCCCCACCCTCTCTCTTGATGCCCTCAATCAGCACAGGCGAAGTACAGTTCAACTTCCCTTTACTCATACAATAAGAACAACAACATTTCATTCCCCCATCCCCACCCCCTGCATTCAAGTGATTTGTAACCCAACCCCAGGCAAAATCTATCACTTGGGCAACACAGCTCTGTTTGCTGGATATCTAGGTAGATTAGGTGTGAATGTAAATACAATCTGGTCCTGAAGCCTTTCCCTCCACCTCATCACTAGCTGTCAGGGAGAGCTCATTTAGGCTTTGCTTACAAATCATAATTTGAAATTATTAGGTTGGCCAACATCACCAAAATGAATGCACTGACATTGTCATAAAAAACAACAGCTGTACAAGGAAGCTAGTCTATGTTCATACTTTTCAAATCTATTAGACTTTCAGATACACGTATTTTATCATACACTGTATCTGCTTTTAAAGTGTGTATCAATGTTTCAATTTCAATTCAAATTTCCAAACAGTCACTGAATTGGCATGTTTCAGAGTAGCAACCGTGTTAGTCTGTATCCGCAAAAAGAACAGGAGCACTTGTGGCACCTTAGAGACTAACAAATGTATCTGGGCATAAGCTTTCGTTGGCCCACTTCATTGGATGCATAGAATGGAACTTATAGTGAGGAGAGATATATACATACACAGAACATGAAAAGGTGGGAGTTACCCAACCAACTCTAACAGGCTAATTAATTAAGATGTGCTATTGTCAGCAGGAGAAAAAAAACCTTTTGTAGTGATAATCAAGATGGCCCATTTCAGACAGTTTGACAAGAAGGTGTGAGGATACTTAACACGGGGAAATAGATTCAGTGTGTGTAATGGCTCAGCCATTCCCAGTCTCTATTTAAGCCTAAATTGATTGTATCTAATTTGCATATAAATTCAAGTTCAGCAGTTTCTCGTTGGAGTCTGTTTTTGAAGCTTTTCTGTTGCAAAATTGCCACCTTTAAATATGTTATTGAATGGCCTGAGAGGTTGAAGTGTTCTCCTACTGGTTTTTGAATGTTATAATTCCTGATGTCAGATTTGTGTCCATTTATTCTATTGCATAGAGACTGACTGGTTTGGCCAATGTACATGGCAGAGGGGCATTGCTGGCATATATCACATTGATAGATGTGCAGGTGAACAAGCCCCATATGGCATAGCTAATGTGATTGGGTCCTATTATGGTGTCACTTGAATAGATAAATGGACAGAGTTGGCATCGGGCTTTGTTGCAAGGATAGGTTCCTGGGTTAGTGTTTTTGTTCTGCGGTGTGTGGTTGCTGGTGAGTATGTGCTTCAGGTTGGGGAGCCGTCTGTAAGCGAGGACTGGTCTGTCTCCCAAGATCTGGGAGAGTGAGGGATCGTCCTTCAGGATAGGTTGTAGATCTTTGATGATGCACTGTCAAGGTTTTAGTTGAGTGATGAAGGTAACGGCTAGTGGCGTTCTGTTATTTTCTATGTTGGGCCTGTCTTGTAGTAGGTGACTTCTGGATACTCTTCTGGCTCTGTCAATCTGTTTTTTCACTTCAGCAGGTGAATATTGTAGTTTTAAGAATGCTTGATAGAGATCTTGTAGGTGTTTCTCTGTCTGAGGGATTGGAGCAAATGGGGTTGTAGAGCTTGGCTGTAGACAATGGATCGTGTGGTTTGTCCTGGATGGAAGCTGGAGGCATGTAGGTAAGTATAGCAGTCAATAGGTTTCTGGTATAGGGTGGTGTTTATGTGACCATCACTTATTAGCACAGTAGTGTCAAGGAAATGGACCGCTTGTGTGGATTGGTCTAGGCTGAGGTTGATGGTGTGATGGAAATCATTGAAATCATGGTGGAATTCCTCAAGGGCTTCTTTTTCATGGGTCCAGATGATGAAGATGTCATCAATGTAGCGCAAGTAGAGTAGGGGCATTAGGGAACGAGAGTTAAGGAAGCGTTGTTCTAAGTCAGCCATAAAGATGTTGGCATACTGTGGGGCCATGCGGGTACCCATAGCAATGCCGCTGACTTGAAGGTATACATTGTCCCCAAATGTGAAATAGTTGTGGGTGAGATCAAAGTCGCAAAGTTCAGCCACCAGGTTTGGCATGTAACTAGTTCAAAAAACTGGGGGGAGGGGGTGTTGGGGAAATTCAAGGAGGGGTACACCTAGGGGGGTGTAGGGAAATCACTGGGGACCACAAGGGTCATCTTGTCCAACTACCTGCCAAGATGCAGGATTTGTTGCATCTAAACCATCCAAGACAGATGGCTCCAGCCTCCTTTTGAAAACCTCCAGTGAAGGAGCTTTCATGACTTCCCTTGGCAGTTTGTTCCATTGCCAGGAGATGGTGTCAAGGCCAAAATATAACAGGGTTCAAAAAGAACTAGATAAGTTCATGGAGGATGGGTCCATCAATGGCTATTAGCCAGGATAGTCAGGGATGAAACCCCATGCTGTGGGTGTTCCTAAACCTCTGACTGCCAGAAGATGGGAGTGGGCGACAGGGGATGGGTCACTGGATGATTCCCTGTTCTGATCATTCCCTCTGACGCACCTGGCACTGGCCACTGTCGGAAGACAGGATACTGGGCTAGAGGGACCTTTGGTCTGACCCAGTATGGCCATTCTGATGTTATGTCCTACTGTTCTTGCAATTTGAAAGTTTTTCCTGAGATTTAATCTAAATCTGCTATGCCATAGTTGAATCCGTTGCCTCTTGTCCTGCCCTCTGTGGCAAGAGCAATTTTTCTTCATCTTTTTTATGGCAGCCTTTCAAGTATTTGAAGACCATGATCATGTCCCCCCTTAATCTCCTCTTTTCCAAACTAAACATACCCAGTTCCTTCAGCCTTTGCCCAGATGGCTTGTGTTCCACTCCTTTGATCATCTTTGTCACTCACCTCTGAATTCTTTCCCCTTCCTCTACATCCTTACTATATAACCGTGACCAAAACTGGACACACAACTCCAGCTGAGGTCTAACCAGCACCGAGTAGAGTAGTACTATCACCTCCCGTGACTTGCATACTAGGCTTCTGTTAATGCAGCCTAAAATTGCATTTGCTTTTTTGGTAGCATCCCACTGCTAACTCATGTGGAGGTTGTGATCCACCACCACTTGCAGATCCTTCTCAGCAGTGCTGCTGCCAAGCCAGTTGTCCCCCGTTCTGTGTTTGTGCATTTGGTTTTTTTCTTTAAACGTAGCACCTCATCAGTAATAAGCGTAAAGCTTGGCTGTGCGGCAAAGAGAACTTTCTCAGGGGCTGGTCCCACCAAACGGTGAAATGAACTGCCCCCGGGAACCAAGGACCATCACAAAGCTCCCCACCTTCCACTCCAAGGGCCAGGCACATTTCCTAGACTTTGCTGTCTCTAACATAAACATAAAGCAACATGTTACGAGATACTCCACTGCACACACCCTTCCCTGAGGGGAGAGAACGAGAGAACAAACACGGGACAGGTATTATTCACATGCTCTGCTGGAAGGTGTTCTGATATTACAGCGATGGTCAGTGATGGAAGTGGAAGAACCGATATAGAACAGAATAGATCAGTATGAACACCAAGAAGCCACCCGCTTTCTCAAATCCCAATTCCAGATTAATAGGTCTCTCTTGCAGGCACTGATCATTGCTCCTAGGTACTTCATTTATAATGGTGCTCAGGGTGTATATACTGTATTGTACTACATTTCATATTACCCTTGTATCCACTAGGCCATTCAGTAGCATACCAGCAGCCATTGCATTCTCAAAATAATCAGCCATGCTGCAAAACCCCTTTAAGACTCAGAGGTTCTGACGATGAGCAGATAACTTCCCCTTTCCACTCAAGGGCACGGAAAAACAATTCTTGTTAATTTCAAGAGGCAACAGCTAATTGCATTTTTGATTTTGCCAGGATGGTGGCTTTATATCTGATTAGAGGTAAATTCTATGCTCCATGGCTTTCTACAACACAGAAATGACATTGTGCATAGAAGGACTTGCCAGTTTAGATTCAAACAGCTGGTATTTGAACTCTAAATTTTAGTTGCAGTTAAACAACATCTCCATGCCTATTCCCATGCTCTGTGACAGAGGCAGTTCCATGCCCCTAGATAACCAGAAGTGATGGGAAATCTTCCAAGTCAGCTAAACATCTGGGAGTTGGCAAACTTACCCAGGCCCTCAGACATGGAAGTACCGCAAGATCTGATTTTCTCAAAGGACTGAAACACTGTGCTGCGCATCAGTGGAAAGCCTGGGACAGCAGGTGTCTGCCACTGGGCTCATCCGTGAGTAGGTGCATCCACGATGGGGAAATTTCAAGAGTTTGGTTCAATCCCAGTAAAAACCCAAACTTCTTATGCTTACCCAAACCTCTTCGGTCACAGGCACCCTGTGCAGTCCTCAGTACAAAGTAGTATCAAGTCGGAGTAATAGCATCCACTTTGCGCTCCCATAGCACAGGTGTAAATGACTGCACAAGTTGCAGGGCTGCAGAGAGACTGGGCCAAAGAACCCCTTGCACCTTCAAAACAGAGCTGGGAATCTCCCAAGAATGGCTGTCTTGTGAGCTTTCTGGCACCTTCATGACCTTCTCCTCATCGCCTCACATAGCCTTTGACTCCTGTGCAGGATGGGTGTAAAATGCAGCCCTTCTGACTGGGAGGCAGGGGAGAATCGGGACCTTCCCGACTGGGCTGCTAATGATTGTTTAACAACCATCACATTCTATCTACAGCTTCAAGAGAGCACAATGTCTTACAATGCAGCCATGTCCTACTGAAAGCTCTGCGGGGGTTGTGTTCTATTTAGGTGCTCCAAACTGTCCCTCTCAGCTTTGTGGAGACCACAGCATCCTTAATTGGACACGTCAGCCTCTAATCTGATATTTTGACTTTCTTTTACCTGTCAAGAGCTGACTCCACATTTGGGGCAAGGATACAATGATCTGTTACCAAATCAGAACTAGGAGAAAAGCTCCAGATGCCCCATACATAGAGGACTCTCTTTCCTTGGGCTCTTCCTCCTTTTTTAAAAACCCATCTTCCTATTTGTGTTGACAAGGTCAGGGCAGTGAACCGAGACTCCTGTCATGCAGATTGCTGTCAGCACGTCAGACATCTTTTCCAATTACATCCCGGTCAGCATGAAGGAGAAGCAGGGAGATGTGCCGAGCGCTGCGCTGCAGAATGTGCTGTACAAAAGCATTCGTTTCAACTCAGTCAGACAACATGTTATAGCTTTTGCCACCCGATAACACACAGGACCTGGGGTGAGAGACAGGAATTGGCTGCTGCACTGAACCAGAGATGGCTCACTCTGCAGTGATGATCTTCCACTTCTCAGAGCCTGAGTCTCATTAGAGTCTGGGTGTGAACATGCTGGACAAAGAGTGGGGCTCTGTAGTATGGGCTCCCCATGGCACTGCACCAAGATGACAATAACCTTTATTGGTTACACCCACACCCTCCGTTTCAGGAGAGGAGGGAAAGAGGAGCTAGTAACAGGGATGTCGAAAGATTTTTCTTTTCCTTTTTTTCATTGGTGTTAAACTCTTACTGGCTCTGGCTAAGCTTTTCAAAAGTGACTGGTGATTGTGGGACCCTAGTTTTGGGGTTCCCTGCTTGAGAGGCATCAAAGGGGGCTGATTTTCAAAACCTTTTGAGCACCCACCTTCTGAATATCAGGTACCTTTAAGATTTCTGCAGTTGGGCATCCAAAATCACCAGTCGTATTTTAAACTCTTGGCTCAATGTGAGTTATAGGTTCTTACATGTTATGCCCAGAAGGGAACATTATGATCATAGACTATAAGGCCAGAAGGGATCATCTAGTCCTGCCTCCTGCACCTTGCAGACCACAGACCCTCACCCACCCACTCCTGTAATAGACCCCGAACCTCTGGCTGAGTTACTGAAGTCCTCAAATCATGGTTTAAAGACTTCAAGTAGCAGAGAATCCACCATTTACACTAGTTTAAACCTCCAAGTGATCTGTGCCCCATACTGCGGAGGAAGGGAGCCCCACCACCTCCAGGGTCTCTGCCAATCTGACCTGGGGGGAAATTCCTTCCTGACCCCAAACAGGGTGATCAGTTAGACTCTGAGCATGGCTTATGATGAGATAACTGGCTCTGTGGATGAGGGGAAAGGAGTGGACATGTTAGTCCTTGACTTCAACAAAGCTTTTGATACAGTCTCCCACAGTATTCTTGCGAGCAAGTTAAAGAAGTATGGGCTGGATGACTGGACTATAAGGTGGATAGAAAGCTGACTAGATCGTCGGGCTCAACGGGTAGTGATCAATGGCTCCATGTCTAGTTGGCAGCCTGTATCAAGCAGAGTGCCCCAAAGGTCGGTCCTGGGGCCAGTTTTGTTCAATATCTTCATTAATGATCTGGAGGATGGTGTGGACTGCACCCTCAGAAAGTTGTCAGATGACACTAAACTGGGAGTTGATTAGATGACCTCCTGAAGTCCCTTCCCCAACCCCGATATTCTATGATTCTGTGGGAGGAGTGGTAGATACGCTGGAGGGTAGGGATAGGATACAGAAGGACCTAGACAAATTAGAGGATTGGGCCAAAAGAAACCTGATGAGGTTCAACAAGGACAAGTGCAGAGTCCTGCACTTAGGATGGAAGAATCCCATGCACTGCTACAGACTAGGGACCAAATGGCTAGGCAGCAGTTCTGCAGGAAAGGACCTAGGGGTTACAGTGGATGAGAAGCTGGATATAAGTTAACAGTGTGCCCTTGTTGCCAAGAAGGCTAACAGCATTTTGGGCTGTATAAGTTGGGGCATTGCCAGCAGATCGAGGGACATGATCATTCCCCTCTATTCGACATTGGTGAGGCCTCATCTGGAGTACTGTGTCCGGTTTTGGGCCCCACACTACAAGAAGGATGTTGAAAAACTGGAAAGAGTCCAATGAAGGGCAACAAAAATGATTAGGGGGCTGAAGCACATGACTTACGAGGAGAGGCTGAGAGAACTGGGATTGTTTAGTCTGCAGAAAAGAAGAATGAGGGGGGATTTGATAGCTGCTTTCAACTACCTGAAGAGGGGTTCCAAAGAGGATGGATCTAGACTGTTCTCAGTGGTAGCAGATGACAGAACAAGGAGTAATGATTTAGTTGAGGATTGGTCCTGCTTTGAGCAGGAGGTTGGACTAAATGACCTCCTGAGGTTCCTTCAAACCTTGAGATTCTATGATTTTATGTGAGCAAGACCCAGCAGCTAGACACCGGAGAAAGAATTCTCTGTAGTAACACAGAGACTTCCCCATCTAGTGTTTCATCTCCAGCTCTAACAGTTGCAGATCAGCCACATGCCATTGTAAGCCATCTCATCATGGCCATCTCATCTCCACTTGTACTTGTGTCCACATTTCCACTTAACTTTAACTCCTCTCCTGTCCTAGTGTTTATTCCTCTGATGTATTTATAGAGAACAATCATATTTCCCCTCAGCCTTCTTTTGGTTAGGCTAAAGAAGCCAAGTTCTTCGAGTCTCCTCACATAAATTAGTCTCTCCATTCCTCTGATCATCCTAGTAGCTCTTATCTGCACCTGTTCCAGTTTGAAGTCATCATTCTTAAACATGGGAGACCAAGATTACACTCAGTATTCAAGATGAGGTCTCACCAGTGCCTTGTATAATGGTACTAACACTTCCCTGTCTCTAGTAGTCATCCTGTGATTAGCCAATACACTCAAGTGTTTCTCCTCCTCTGTGGCTTCCAGCTCACACGTCCCCATCTAGCAAAAATTCTGGTTGTTAGTCCCTCGCACTCTGCACTCTTAAATTTCTTTCCATTTCTATTACTCCAATTTTCAAGGTAATCCAAATCTTCTTCTATAGTATTCTGGTCCTCCTTGGCATTGGCAATACCTCCCGAATGTGTCATCCACAAATTTTATTACCACACTCCCACTTTTTGTGCCTAGGTTATGAATGAAAATGTTAAATAAGATTGGTCTCAAGACCGATCCCTGGGGAACTCTAGTAATACCTCCCTCCAGCCTGACAGTTCACTTTTCAGTGTGACCCATTGTAGTCTCCCTTTTAACCAATCCCATATCTGCCTTTCAAATCTCATATTAATCACCTTCTTCTCCAATTTAACTAATAATATTCCCTGTGGAACTGTATCAAATGTCTTATTGAAATCTAGGTAGATTAGCTCTACTGCATTTCCTTTGTGTAAAAAACCCAGCTATCTTCTCAAAGAAAGAGATCAAGTAGGAGGCTGGACTAGATGACCTCGTGAGATCTCTTCCAACCCTAATTGTATAGGATTCTATGGTCTGGTGCTATCTACCTTTTCTAAAACCCTGTTGTATTTTATCCCAATTACTATTTTTCTCTGTCTTTAACTATGTTCTTTCAAAATTTGTTCCAGGACCTTGCATACAGCTGAAGTCAAACTAACGGGCCCTGCAGTTTCCTGGGTCCCTTTTTTCCCTTTCTTAAAATTAGCTCCTTGTTATGCTGTCTGGAGTGGCTCACAGTTGTGAGTGCTTACCTCATGGCAGACTGTCCAAAACAGGGCAGACACCTCAACCGGGTGGTATGTTCTATAATTTGATTTCACCAAGCCAGTAGCAAATGGCAACTCCTGGATCACTGGACCAGTCTTACCATGGAATCACAGACAGTCCCCTCAGACTCTCCAGACTATCTTGCCACCCAGGCAAACTGAACTTAGTGATCAATGGTCACTTACACCAAAAATCAAACCATATTCTAGTTGCTTCCAGTCCCAAGAAACCAGTAATTTACCCAGAATCAATTGGTACTCTAGATTTTACACCAAAGTCAACGGCTGTAGCCAATCCTGTAATAAACTATTTAAAGGTTTATTAACTAGCAAAAAGAAATGAGTTATTTACAGGACAAAGCGCGCACACACACACACACACACACACACACACACGTTACCATCTAAATCCTAAGAGTGACAAAGTTGTAAAGATCTGTCGATTCAGAGTGTCTTTCAGGGAGAACACAAGAGAGAACTCCTGGGGATCTCTGCCTTCAGTTTGGTTTCTCTGGCCCCATGAGAGTTCAAACACACAGAGATGACAAATCTTCATGTCAACTACTTTTATTTCCCTCTTCCAGCATTTAAAGCAATTGGACAAGGCCTCCTTCATGGCCTATTTCTCCAGGGGTGGATGGGGCAATTGACAAAGCTTTTGTCTTATAATGGTCCACTTAAATTTTGATAGACCTTCTGGATGGGCGGGGGGGAGGGGCGATTCCCGTGCCTGGGTTCTCAAGTTCAGCGCAAACATTTTTAAAGTTATAAAACAAAACTTACGTATTTCCTTATAGCCTGGAATACAGACAATACCAGTGAGATTAACGCACGCAGCCACTTACAAGCATTTCATAGAGTCTAGACGCTAATACATTCTTATAAGACTAATGGTTTTGCTCAGAATAGCTAACATACAGGTGAAGTTGTTTGGTGTCTAGCTATGAGTCCGTCAGTTCTTAGCTAATGCCTGCAGCCTTGGCAAGAGCTGGCACCTGGTCTGCCAGCATCACAGAACGATATTAGCAACTCTCCAGTCAGTGGGTGTGACCGCCAAGTTTACAGATTCATTAAAAATCCTTGCTCTTGGGCTTGCAATTTCATGTACCAGTTCCTTTAATATTCTTGGAGGGAGATTATCTGGGGGGCCCTGATTTGGTCCCATGAAGATGCTTGAGTTTGACTTCCACCTCGGGTGTGGTAATTTCTGCTTCCACATCCTCATTTCCATTAGCCACCCTGTCACTGCCCCTAATCTCCTCATTACCCTTACTAAAAACTGACGCAAAGTATTCATTTTGGTGTTGGGCCATGCCTAGATTATCTTTAATCTCCACCCCCTGCTCAGTGCTTAGAGGTCCCACTTCTATCCTTATTTTCCTTTATTTATACAGCTTTAGAACCTTTTACTATTGGTTTTAATCTCCTTTGCAAAGTCCAACTCTGCTTGGCTTCTGGCAGTTCTCACTTTTCCCCTACACTTTCTGACTGCCAAGAGGTAGCTTTCCTTGCTGATCCTTCCCATCTTCCTTCCCTTGTAGGTTTTCTGCTTTCTCTTAATCACCTGTTTTGAGATGCTTGCTCACCAGTTTGGTCTGCAACCCTTCCCTTGCTTTGGATGCAGACTTCAGATCGCTTCTGCAACTTTGACTTTCAGTAATTCCAAGCCTCCTCACCATTCAGATCCTTGTTCTTCGGCCCAGTCCACTTCCCTGGCTCCTTAAATTTGGTAACGTTTGCCCTTTCGAAATCAGGGACCCTGGCTGCAGACCTATTTTTCTTTCTCCTTCCATTCAATTTAATCGGAATTAGCTCATAGATTCTAGGACTGGAAGGGACCTCGAGAGGTCATCGAGTCCAGTCCCCTGCCCTCATGGCAGGACCAAATACTGTCTAGACCATCCCTGATAGACATGATCACTTGAACCAAGGTTGTCCTCTGCAACCAGCTCTTCTATGAGGCCCTCCCTACTTACCAATACTAAATCTAAAATGGCATCACCTCTGCCTGGGTCAGGGCGAAGGGCTTGGGGCCTGCCTGATTTTGCTTGCGCAGAAAGACTCTGAAGGCATGGGATGGGGAGCCTGCGCACCTCCCCTGGGGAGGTGGCTTGCACTGGGTGCAGGACGCTGAGGGGTCAGGCACTGCCCTGCTCAGAGCTAGGCAAGCACAGAAATAATCTGTGCCTGCCCTTTTCCCTAGCGCTGGTCAGTGCTTTGTGAGGCAGAAGGGGAGTCAAGACTCTGCTCACTCCCTGCCAACCTGCATGGGCTGGAGGCTGTGTCCCAGGGACTGCTTGCTACCTGCCCTGCAGTGCAAGTGACAAGTGCAGGGGAGTATGGGGTTGCCTTGCACCCCTGTACTCCCTGTGCAGGTGTCTCAGAGCAGCAGGATCCATGCTGCCCACCCCCCCCCCCCAGCCTTCAGACAGTCTCTTAGAGGATCCCTTCAGTGTGCCAGACCCCCCAGGGGCTCCCACTTCTCCTTAAAGGTAGCTCAGCACCTCCTGCTTCACACCGCGAGCTCTGCTCAGCAAGCTCTGCCCAACTGAGACAGACGCCTCGGAAGAATCATAAAAACGTTCCCACATTTATCAGAGCTGGCATGAAGCCAGGGTGACAGGATGGCCCCTTGTGTGGCTAGCAAATACTTGTTTGAATAGTAAAGCTCAGAGCCGCTGTCGCACACCTCTACCCTAGAGTCTGAACACTGACATGAATAAGAAGTCACCCTTGGCAGTGGTTTTTCCATAGCCATTTTTTTGTAACCAGGTTCTGGGTTTAGTCCCTCTCCAAGCAGCCTTACAGCCAGGTCTAGAAGAGAGTCAAAGGCACAGAGCACTTCAGGGTTCTTCAGGAGAAAAGAGCTCTGATTCTGAAAAATGTGCCATTAGGCAGCTAACTTGTGTGTGCAATTAATGACATTGTGCAAACCACCATTTCAGTGAATGGCTGCCCATGTATTGGTAGGCATGAATACACACTTGGCAGATGGAATTGGTGAGATTACCTATATAAACGAATTTGTGCCTAGAGTTTTGAAAACATTTTTCAGAATAAGCCCTTAGAAATGTACGGTGGTTGTTACTGTAATTGGAGGACAGAAAAACTGGAGGCGAGACAAAGGGTGAAAAGAGTGTAGGGTCAATTCATGCCGGAACAATCAGGTGCAGCTGTAGTGAAGTCACCTGATTGCAGCCAGTTCCGCCAGTGGCGAGTTTGGCCTCATGTGTATGAAGGTGAAGGAGGACGGGGAGAGAACAAGGAGGAGGAGCCTGGAACCAGAGAGAGAGGAGAGAGCGTGGCATTCTCATCCCACTTCTCTTCCCTGTGCTCAGGGGTTCAGACAGTCAATACTGTCTGGTTTGTGCTCTCCGTCGGCGGGGACCCGAGCATTTTTACAGGTCAGCGTCTGGATCTGGATCACTCCACTGCTACCCGCAGAAAGAGCATGTGTTGTGCTAATAGGCATGTGTCCAGTGGGGGTCATTGCTTGTTTTCATTTAACCAAAAATCTTCCTGTAGAGTTCTGGGGAAGAACCAAACCAAGAGGAGGGCTCTGAACTGGAGCTACAAACATAGGGATGGGAATGGGGTGTATTAAGCAGCTGCAAGCTGCACTAGGGTGACCAGATGCCCCGATTTTATAGGGACAGTCCCGATTTTTGGGTCTTTTTCTTATATAGGCTCCTATTACCCCCCACCCCCATCCCGATTTTTCGCACTTGCTGTCTGGTGACCCTAAGCTGCACTGACATGCCAATAATAATACTCATTAGCTCCCATGTGGCCACGGTGACCCTGGGAAAGGTCATATTTCCCTGCATGCCTTACAGACTAGACTGCCAAGGGAGGTAGACGAGTCTTGCAGATGCATATGTCCAAAGCTGTAAGAACTTCTGTCGAATTCTTAGGCTGTCTGACAATTCTGTCATCTCTGATCTTGCAAGTTAGCAGCGAAGGCTGATTCATGAGCCTGGCTCAGTGATTGTCTCTTTCTAGTTTTGTTGCTCTGGGGTTTTGTACACTCTGTGCACTTTGTGAATATTTTTTAAGCAATTGCTAAGAAAATAGTACGGTAACCTAGCAATGTTGCTGTTGCATTAATCAGTATCGCAGCTTATTGTGCAGCCATCTCTTTGCAGGGTTAGTCCCTGCCATCCAGGCAATCAAAGGCTTTTAAAATATATTTGTTAATCTGACCTTGCAAGGCGCATGGGTTGGGAGCTGAAGCTGGATAGTTGGGGGGAGTACATCCATCAAATATCTTGGGTAATCCATGTTTTTGCCTAAGCAGGGTAATAGCTAATGGATTCCTGTTGACTTCAAAGGAAGTCGGATAGGGCCCAGTCTCTGTCCAGTCTCACCATCCTTCAACCTGACTTATTTTCCAGGCCTCTCCCTCTCATTTTTAGAAGATCTGGTCATTCTCACTCCACTGCAGCTTCACTTTTTGTGTAATATCTCCACAGCGTGTCCCTTCCTCTTTTCCATGCTATCCTGATTCTGGCATAGGCTCTGTTCCCACCTCAACTACCTACCTTCCTCCTCTGTGGTCTCACCAATACAGATGGTCACAAATTTTCTGTTTAAACTGTTTTTTGACCAAAAAAACCATCCCTGGGTTTCAGTTAAACGCCATTTTTTGTGACATGTCTGCTTGCTGTGGAAAACTTTGAAATCAAAAACCGAATATCTGAAAACCAAAAAGCTTTTAGTTTGCAACTGAAACCCCCAAAATATTATTCAACACCTGCCAAATTCCATTCAGAAATGCCCCATGGAAGTTGTCGTTTTCCCCCATTCTCCTCTATGGGCTGGGTTCCCAAGCTGGACTACGTCTCTCATGCGGGAATATGGCCAGAGTCTCCCATGTTGCACCACGGAGGCTCAGCAAAGCATCACGAGCCCACAGAGGAGAATGGGGACAAGAAGCACCGGAGATATAGCTCCCAGGAGGTGCTGCAGTAGCATCTCTAGATAGAAATATGTGGTCTTCAGAGAAAAGTTTTCAACTTTTGGCCAATTTTTGTCTGCTTTTTTTAATTATTAATTTTCAATGAAAATTCAAAAATTGTGGTGAAAATTTCAACAAAAGCAAAAAATTTTAATTGAAATGTTCTGCACTCCCCAGTTCTACTCCTGTTAACCCAATCATCTATCTTATTCCTCTAACCCATCTAACACAACTCTGCCAGGACCATCTTCCCTCTTCAGGGCTCTGACAGTGCCATTCCACTGCAAAAAAACTACAAACCCTCCCCTGCTTATGTCTGTAATGATTCTGCCTCCTTTCTGTCTTCTCTGTACAGGTCACTGCTTACAAGTGGATTTGTTTCTCATGTTTTTTTTAATGTTAGGCCAATTTTTCAAGACATTGAAAGTCAAAATCAGACTGGTCTTTACATAAGAAACATCCCACTGTGAAGAATCCTGTTCCTCTCTCACACAGGCCTTTGAACATCACAGCACTGCCTGGAAATCTGTCTGAAAGCTTGATCTACCAGCTAAAAAGCAGACATGAATATTTTAACATTGGCACATGTAAGAGCTGCTGTTTGTAATTCACACTCCAGGGATTGGATGCACTTTTACTCCTGGTAGATGTTGTGTTATCTGCCTGTTAGCTACTCTCATGCTGCTGTTGTGTATGGTTTTGAATTTATAATTTAGTTTGGAACTCTTAATATTATTCAAGAAAAGCCCGTTCAAGTTCTGTTGCAAAAGCTCTTTAAGACAGAGGAAGTTATGTTAAAAAGGGAAGGGTTAACGCTATTTTTGAAGAAATCACTGGTGATAATCAGCGATCAGAAGGGTATTTTACAGCAGTTTGTGCTAACACTGCTGCCTTTCTGCAGAAGTGATGCCAAAACAAGGATCCCTTGGAAATCCCATGAGATAGCTCTACAAAAGTATTTACCTGAGAAACAGCTTGAGAGAACCTGCACTAATAAGAGGTGCCCTGTCCCCCAGCAGAAAACAAAACCATAAATGGTGCTGACACAATTACTCAAACACAAGCCTTTGCATATAAAACTCCATATGGCAACAGTGATCTCCGGACAATGGCGTTAGTGAGTGAAGACAAGAATGAAAACACATGACAAGATGCTGGCCATGTGACTGATTGTAGAGATGGTAAAGACAGACTGCTGGTGAGATCTCAGCTGTGATCATGCACATGCCTGAAATGTGAAGGAGAATGCCAGGCTGGCTCACCTGCTGTATCACACGTTTCTTTTTCCTTGATGGGCCTGGGGAAAGTTGCTGATGGTACCGGCTGTGAGGGCTTGGCAGCCTCTCTCTGATTTTTCCCGAAGGACAGAGATTATCCACTTTCTCCTGTATTGCTGCCTGGCACAGACCTGCTGGTCCAGGACATCACGGCCACGGGTCCCTCCATGTTGGAGAGGACATGGGAGACCAAACAGTTCATGGCAGTGGGGTCACAAGCTCCATGGCTGCCTGCTGCCTGAAGCTGAGGGGTCTCCTGGGCTGAATCGCCAGGGTGACTCCTGGTACAAGGAGGCCAGCACAGCTGCACGTTGGTGTCAATAGTTGCTGAGAATGAGGTAAGTGAACAAGATGCTGTAGTGATTCACTAACCCCTGCCTCCGTTAGCCCGGTACTTCGCCATGGGTATCACAGGAGCAACAGGCCTTAAGAAAGGGTGTCGGGGCAGTGGGTAGGCTAGTGTGCTGACACCCCAGTACCAGACCCTGGATCCCAGCTCAGTAATAGGTTTAGGGGCCAGGCGATGGGACCTACAGATCCTACTCAGCACACTGTGTAAAAGGTCTATTACGCTTGGACTGTCACTCAGAGAACCACCTAACTAACCTTCTGTTTGCAGTGGTGTGAGCATGGAGGCCAGGACCTGGTTACAGGTGTAGAGGGGTAAGTGATAAGGCTCTGCTGACCCAGAAATGCGCCGGACAGTTCTGGGCACACATGGGGGCTGTGTTTTCAGAGTGCTTATCAAAATACTGCAGCGTTAAGCTGTGTCTTTCCCCAAGACTTGTCCCACTGCTTTCAGGGAGGAGAGCACTCATGCTACCGATCATGAGTCCTAATGCCACGGGACACACCGCGACCCCCCCGCCGAGAGGAAATAATTGCATTTCCAGTCGGTCTTTCTACTCCAGAAAATCCAAATCTTCATCAAACTCCCTAGCAGATCAAACAAGCGCAAAGGGCCTGCAATTCAAACGTAAGGGCTCTCCAGTGAATTACTCCTGAAGGTCTGTTTTTCTGGCTGAACTAGCATCGCGCTGGTCTCAGATGCCTGCAGGACCCAGTGCATGGACTCTTCAAATTCAGATAAACTCTGAACGTCTACAGAAATAGCCCTGGCCAGCTCTCTGCTGTGCTTACAGGGGCCAGAATGAGCTCATGTTTAATGATGCCCGGAGGTCTCCACTCCCCACCTCCTCGTGTTTATGGCTATGAGTGTCGTGTTTGGGAGCAGTGGGTTCTGGCCCAGTTGATGGTACTGGAGATCAAGATGCCCTCAGCAGGCAGAGCTGTGGACTGACGACTCCTGGCCTTGGAAGCCCACGCTGGCCTGGGCATGCTCAGCGCCCAGTGGCTTGGCAATAGCGTGATTAACGGACACGTCCATTCCGGACTTGCCTTGCTGAGCCGGCAGAAAGGGCTGCATGCAAATCCTGACACAAGCTGAGCCAAGAGGCGTGACAAACAGAAAGAAAGTGGCTTGGTCAGACGGTATATTAGTGCACAGCAGTAACACTGGCTTAATGTCAGCTTGGACTAGGGTGACCAGACTGCAAATGTTAAAAATCGGGACAGGGGGTGGGAGGTAATAGGAGCTTATATAGGAAAAAGACCCAAAAATCGGGACTGTCCCTATAAAATCGGGATGTCTGGTCACCTTAGCTTGGATAGCCACTGCTTGTGCCCTGAGAGGGAGAAAAACACAGAGGGTGTGGAATATCTTCATCAGTCTGGCTCTGTCAGGGGGGAAGTGATGGGAGGAGGTGTCCCTGCACTTGGCACTGCTTTGTGTTACAGGAGGTGAGGGCCCCATCAAAATACCCTTTAGTCTGGGGAGAGGGCATGGAGCTGGGAGATGAGGCGTTAAAACCTCACACCTTCCACTCACTGCTCTTCCAGTGTGTATGCACCTCCCAGCCCTTCTCCCTGAGCAGGGCCTTGCACCCCTGAGGTGTGAGGGAAGAATCAATCATGCAATTTTGCAAACAAGTCAACTAAGAAATTGCACAAGGCCATTTCTGGGAGGGCTGGGACTAGAACCCAGCACAGTAATATAGCAGATCCCACTTTCAGCCACCCGGCCTCTCAGGAAAAATCTGCCCCAGCTGCATGCTTGACTATGTATGTGATAACTGTTATTACCACATGCCAGCCACCAGACCATCCTCCCCTCCCCACACCCTTCCAGCCAGGAATAGAACCCAGGAGTCCCAGAATTCTGCTCCTGTCTAGAAATGGTTGTGTAACCCCCTGGCACAGTGTGTGGCATCCCTGGCTAGCGGCTGCTCCTCAGAGAACAGCGGTTATTACTGTAACTGAAGTAGTGGAGGTTTGGCCTTTTAAGGGGTCCAGGATTCATGCTCTGCTGCTGACCCGTGTGGGGACCTTATAGCTGCACATGAGAGAATTTCAGCGTGCGTGCTCTCTCTCTCGCTCTCTCTCTCCTTTTTGAAACTTGTTTGATTAATTTACATAGTGAGGAAATGCCCTTAAAACAGATTTTATAATAAAACATGGTAATCTGTGACCGAGGGTGTGATGGGCAACAAAACCCGGGTGTTCCCCATATCTGTCACGTCTGCCACAACTGCAGAGTTTTTGCTTTGTAATGTTTCCAAAATCCCATCAGCTTCACTTTGTATCTACACAGTGCAAGGGAACCCCTGGAAATGTGTAATGGATCCCATTTTCTTCCGTGCACATTCACATTATCCACATCTTTATTTCCACTTTTTATTCTGTGTATGTGGCCTTCAAACATCACATTGTTTTACAAAGTAACAATAAATAACCCCATAAACAGCTGCCCTATGTTAAAAATCTATTACCAAACGGTAGGAGGCTTCATTGACTTTTCTGAGTTGGGATTTAAAAAGGCCTAGGGGAGCAGAAGTATACGTCTCCTGGAACGTATGCACTGCTGTGGCGTCCTGCATGCGATTTTCATACGCACCGGGTTCCGCTAAGAGAGTTAAGGACAGTTCAGTCCTTAGACTCTTGTCATTTTAATGCCGTAAGAATCTGGATGAATCAAGCTATTAGTGACTCTCCCTCCCTTTTGTGGCCATTTATTATTAATTATTTTATATAATAAAAGTTAGTGCTGATTGGTTGGTTGATTCTCAGACCAGAAAGGGCTGGGCACTTCTTACATAGCACCTCCGGGATCACGCCCTGTCAATCTCCCCCTCCTCAGCAATATCCAGTAATCAAGTCATAACCCAAACGCCCCAGTGCCCCGGACTGAATGCATAGCCTTGCTGTCTGATAGACCCCTCTTGTGTGGTGGAGCATGAATGAGGCAGTGTAGGTGTGATGAGAGAGTATCTACATTAGTGTCATTTCAGGGTATTGCCTTTGGTTTCGTTTCCATGAAAGTTCATAGACTTCATTGCATATTAAATATGTTTCCATGCCTGGAAACAAAGATTCAGCCAACATGTCTATTTAATGGTTGTAGATAAGAGAAGCTGATGACAAATGTTCCGGTGCGCAGATGTCCATTGGCACAGCCTCAGAAGATTAAAAAATGAGTAGCTTTTGGAGGACACCTGCTAAAACCCTCCGCCACGCTCAGAAGGGAGTGCATTGGGAACGCCAACACTCTTCACAGCTTCGCTTACTCCAGCTCCCTCCTGCCGCGTTCTCATTAGCGTGCGCTTTCAAGGATGGTCATTTGATTCCCTTATTGATGGACAGATCCCCCTCCTCCTAGATCAGGCGGCACTCCATACAAACCACTGTTCCTGTATAGGAGAAACCCTGAAAGCAAAGATGCCTCTAGACTGGACTTTAAAAGGGCTCTGTTGACTCAACAGTTCAGTTCTTAGCCTACACATGTTAATTGTTCTGCAAGACATCATTCCGCCCGTAGCATCAGAGAGGTCTAAAGGTGCTGATACAGGTGTTTGGTGTTTCATTCTTTCAGGCCCCTGACTGACTTTGTCCCTTCCTCCTGTGCTAGCACCCAAGCATCTTCAAACAGTGGGCATTTTTGATGAGAGTTTTTTGCAGGGTGGCTGTGAGGCTGGGAAAAGGATGACACTTCCCCTCAGGCAGCTGAGAAGGGGGAAGAGCAGATTTCCCTCGGCTGTAGACACACTTCCCCAGTTGCTCCAGCTCCTGGAGTTTCTTGGTTTGAAAAGCTGATGAATCTGCTCAGTCAGAGCAAGCTCTAGAAGTGAGACAAAGGAATCACTTCTTCAGCTGCTGTACATTGGCTTCAGTGGAGCTCCAGTGGTTTAACAATGGGTCAGACCAATGGTCCAATTAGCCCAAGCTCCTGTCTTCCGACAGTGGACAGTGCGAGATGCTTCAGAGGAAACGCAAAGAACAGGGCAATTATCCAGTGAGCCATTCCCTGTGGTCCAGCCCCAGCTTCTGGCTGTCAGAAGTTTAGGGAAACCCAGAGCCTGGGGTTGCATCCCTGACCACCTTGGCTAATACCCATTGATAGGTCTATCCTCCATCAACTTATCTAGTTCTTTTTTAACCCAGTTATACTTTTATTAATTGCATTGGATGATCCCTGTTTTTTGTGTTAGGTGACAGGGTGAATCACACTTCCTTATTCACTGTCTCAACACCATTCATGATTTTTGGGACCTCTATCATAGCCCCCCTTAGTCGTCTCTCTTCTAAACTGAACAGTCCCAGTCTTTTTAATCTCTCCCCATATGGAACCTGTTCTATACCCATAATTATTTTTGTCATCGTTCTCTGTAATTTTTCCAATTTTAATATAGCTTTTTTGAGATGGGGCAACCAGAATTGAACGCAGTATTCAAGGTGTGGGCAGACTATGGATTTAGATAGTAGCACTATGATATTTTCTGTCTTATTATTTATCCCTCGCTGAATGGTGCCTGCCGTTCTGTTCGCTTTTTTGACTGCTGCTGCACATTGAGCGGCTGTTTTCAGAGAACTGTCCACGATGACTCCAAGATCTTTTCTGAGTGGTAACAGCTAATTTAGATCCCATCATTTTACATGTATAGTTGGGATTATGTTTTCCAATGTGCCTTACTTTGCATTTATCAACACTGAATTTCATTGGCCATTTTGTTGCCCAATCATTCAGTTTTGGGAGATCCCTTTGTAACTTTTTGCAGTCAAGCTTTGGACTTAACTATCTTGAGTAATTTTGTATCATCTGCAAACTTTGCCACCTCACTGTTTACCCCTTTTTCCAGATCATTTATGGATATGTCAAACAGCGCTGGTCCCAGTGCAGACCCCTGGGGGGATCGAGCTATTTACCTCTCTCCATTGATAAAACTGATTATTTATTCCTAACTTTTGTTTCCCATCTTTTAACCAGTTACTGATCCATGAGAGAACCTTCCCTCTTATCCCATGACAGCTTACTTTGCTAACGAGCCTTCAGTGATTTGTGTCTGATAATTTTGTTCTTTATTATATCTTCAATCAGTTTGCCTGGTAAAGAAGTCAGGCTTCCTGGCCTGTATTTGCCAGGATCACCTCTGGAGCCTTTTTTAAAAATTGACAGTACATTTGCTTTCCTTCAGTCATCTTGTACAGAGGCTGATTTAAGAGCTAAGTTATGTACCACAGTTATATAGATATACTGATCTCATAGAGCTGGAAGGGACCTTGAAAGGTCATTGAGTCCAGCCCCCTGCCTTCACTAGCAGGACCAAGTATGGATTTTGCCCCAGATCCCTAAATGGCCCCCTTGAGGACTGAACTCACAATCCTGGGTTTAGCAGGCCAATGATCAAACCACTGAGCGATTATCCCTCCCCTCCTAGTTTACATTTGGGGACAATGTATACCTTCCAGTCAGCGGCACTGCTATGGGTACCTGCATGGCCCCACAGTATGCCAACATTTTTATGGCATTTTTATGGCTTCCTCAGCTCTCGTCCCCTAGTGCCCCTACTCTACTTGTGCTACATTGATGACATCTTCATCATCAGGATCCATAGAAAAGAAGCCCTCGAGGAATTCCACCATGATTTTAACAATTTCCATCACACCATCAACCTCAGCCTCGACCAGTCCACACAAGAGATCCACTTCCTGGACACCACACGGCTAATAAGCGATGGTCACATAAACACCACCCTATACTGTAAATTTACTGACCGCTATACTTACCTACATGCCTCCAGCTTTCACCCAGACCACATCATACAATCCATTGTCTACAGCCAAGCTCCAAGATACAACTGCATTTGCTCCAATCCCTCAGACAGAGACAAACACCTACAAGAGCTCTATCAAGCTTTCTTAAAACTACAATACCCATCTGCTGAAGTGAAGAAACAGATTGACAGAGCCAGAAGAGTACCCAGAAGTCACCTACTACAGGACAGGCCCAACAAAGAAAATAACAGAACGCCACTAGCCATCACCTACAGCCCCCAACTAAAACCTCTCCAGCATGTCATCAAGGATCTACAACCTATCCTGAAGGACGATCCCTCACTCTCACAGACCTTGGGAGACAGGCCAGTCCTCGCTTGCAGACAGCCCCCCAACCTGAAGCAAATACTTACCAGCAATCACACACCATACAACAAAACACTAACCCAGGAACCTATCCTTGCAACAAAGCCCATTGCCAACTCTCTGCACATATCTATTCAAGTGACACCATCATAGGACTAATCACACATCAGTCACACCATCAGGGGCTCATTCACCTGCACATCTACTAATGTGATATATGCCATCATGTGCCAGCAATGCCCTTCTGCCATGTACACTGGCCAAACCGGACAGTCTCTACGGAAAAGAATAAACAGACACACATCAGACATCAAGAATTATAACATTAAAAAACCAGTCGGAGAACACTTCAATCTCCCTGGTCACTCAATTACAGACCTAAAAGTTGCAATTCTTCAACAAAAAAACTTCAAAAACAGTCTCCAACGAGAAACTGCAGAACTGGAATTAATTTGCAAACTGGACACCATTAAATTAGGCTTGAATAAAGACTAGGAGTGGATGGGTTTTTACACAAACTAAAAACTATTTCCCCATGCTAATTTCTTCCCCCTACTGTTACTCACATCTTCTTGTCAACTGTTTGAAATGGGCCATCCTGATTATCCGTATGAAAGGTTTTTTTCTCCTGCTGATAATAGCCCACCTTAATTGATTTGTCTCGTTAGAGTTGGTATGGCAACCCCCATCTTTTCATGGTGTGTGTGTGTGTAATATAATCTTCCTACTGTATTTTCCACTGCATGCATCTGATGAAGTGGGTTCTAGCCCACGAAAGTTTATGCCCAAATAAATTTGTTAGTCTCTAAGGTGCCACAAGTACTCCTGTTCTTTTTTCTGATACAAACAAGCACAGCTACCACTCAAAATATGTACCACAGTTAGTAGTTCTGCAATTTCATATTTGAGTTCCTCCAGAGCTCTTGGGTGAATACCATCTGGTCCGAGTGACTTATTGCTGTTTAATGTATCTTTGTTCCAAAACCTCACCTATTAAAACCTCAGTCTGGGACTGGTCCTCAGATTTTTCACCTAAAAACATTGGCTCAGGTGTAAGAATCTCCTTCACATCTCTGCTGTGAAGTCTGATGCAAAGTATTCATTTAGCTCTCCACAATGGCCTCTTCTTCCTTGAATGCTCACTTAGCACCTCAATCATCCAATGGCCACACTGATTTCTTTGGTAGGTTTCCTGCTTCTAATGTACTTAACGTTTTTTGCTGTTAGTTTTTGTGTCTCTTGTTAGTCGCTCTTCAAATTCTTTTTTCGCCCGGCTAATTGTACATTTACATTTGGCTTTCCAGAGTTTATGCTTTTTCTACTTTCCTCAGTAGGATTTGACTTCCAGTTTTTGAAAGATGTCTTCTTGTGTCAAACTGCTCTGTCTCTGTTTAGTGATGGTGGCATTTTTATTTATTTATTTTGTCCTCTCACTATTGGTTTTTTGGTTTGGTTGGGTTTTTTTGGAGTATACTTTTAGTCTGCGCCTTTATTATGGTATTGTTTAAAAGTTTCCATGCAGCTTGCAGCCATTTCTCATTGGTGACTGTTCCTTTTGACTTCCATGTAACTAGCTTCCTCATTTTTGTGAAGTTCCCTTTTCAGAAGTTAAATGTTACTGTGATGGGTTTCTTTTGTATTTCCCCTCTACAAGAATGTTCAATTTAAATGTGGTCACTATTACCAAGTGGTTCAGCTATATTCACCTCTTGGACCAGATCCTGTGCAACATTTAGGACTAACTGAAGAATTGCCTCTCCCCTTGTGGGTTCCAGGACTAGCAGCTCCAAGAAGCAGCCATTAATGATGTCTAGAAATTTAATCGCTGCTTCCTGTCCTGAGGTGACATGTACCCAGTCAATATGGAGATAGTTGAAATCCCCCATTATTACATAAGAACGGCCATACTGGGTCAGACCAAAGGTCCATCTAGCCCAGTATCCTGTCTACCGACAGTGGCCAATGCCAGGTGCCCCAGAGGGAATGAACAGAACAAGTGATCATCAAGTGATGTATTGCCTGTCACTCATGCCCAGTTTCTGGCAAACAGAGGCTAGGGGCTACCATTCTTGCCCATCCTGGCTAATAGCCATTGATGGACCTGTTCTCCACGAAACCTATCCATGGACCTATCCTCCATTACTGGGTTTTTCTGTTTTTGAAGCCTCTCTAAACTCTTGGAGCATTTCACAATCACCATCCTGGTCAGTGGTCACTAGTATATTCCTATAGCTATACTCAAGCATGGATTTTTTTTCCGTAGAGATTCTATGGTACAGTTTAGTTCATTTAAGATTGTTGTTATATTTGACTCTCTGCTTTCTTTCACATACAGTGCCACCACCATGAGCCTGACCTACTTGGTCATTCCTATATATTTTGTACCCTCAGATTACCATGTCCCATTGATTATCATAGTTCCACCAAGTCTCTGTGGTGCCTGTTATATCAATATCTGCATTTATCCAATTTCACCAGATGGGGATGTGGCCAAGGTGTCCATTTAAAAACATTTAACGAAAAATGTTCTCCGTGAGAGAGATGTGAAAAACACAGCTGAGTGATACCAAAATCCACTTGCTTTGCCCACCAAATGTCTGCATGTTTCACCTTTCTCCATATTTCCATTAGAATCAAATCCTTCTCCCTCCCCCATGGCTCAGGGTACATCTACTCTATGGGATTATACCGATTTTACAGAAACCGTTTTTTAAAACAGATTGTATAAAGTCGAGTGCACGCGACTACACTAAGCACAGTAATTCGGCGGTGTGCGTCCATGTACTGAGGCTAGCGTCGATTTCTGGAGCATTGCACTGTGGGTAGCTATCCCATAGTTCCCGCAGTGTCCCCCGCCCCTTGGAATTCTGGGTTGAGATCCCAGTGCCTGATGGGGCAAAAAACATTGTCGCGGGTGGTTCTGGGTACAGCCTCACCCCTCCCTCCGTGAAAGCAGCAGCAGCCAACCGTTTCACACCTTTTTTCCTGGGTGAACTGTGCAGACACCATAGCACAGCAAGCATGGACCCTGCTCAGCTCAAGACAGCAATCATGGATGTTTTAAACACCTCACGCATTCTCGTGCAGTCTATGCTGAACCAGGACCTGCAAAACCAGGCGAGGAGGAGGCGGCTACGGCAGTGCGGCGACGAGAGTGATGAGGACATGGACACAGAATTCTGTCAAACCGCGGGCCCCTGCGCTTTGGAGATCCTGCTGGTAATGGGGCAGGTTCTAGCCATTGAACGCCGATTTTGGGCCCAGGAAACAAGCACAGACTGGTGGGACCGCCTAGTTTTGCAGGTTTGGGACGATTCCCAGTGGCTGCGAAACTTTCGCATGCGTAAGGGCACTTTCCTGGAACTTTGTGACTTGCTTTCCCCTGCCCTAAAACACCAGAATACCAAGATGAGAGCAGCCCTCACAGTGGAGAAGCGAGTGGCGATAGCTCTGTGGAAGCTTGCAACGCCAGTCAGCTACTGGTCAGTCGGGAATCAATTTGGAGTGGGCAAATCTACTGTGGGGGCTGCTGTGATGCAAGTAGCCAAAGCAATCACTAAGCAGCTGCTACGAAAGGTAGTGACTCTGGGAAATGTGCAGGTCATAGTGGATGGCTTTGCTGCAATGGGATTCCCTAACTGTGGTGGGGCGATAGATGGAACCCATATCCCTATCTTGGCACCGCAGCACCAGGGCACCCAGTACGTAAACCGGAAGGGGTACTTTTCCATGGTGCTGCAAGCACTGGTGGATCACAAGGGACATTTCACAAACATCCACGTGGGATGGCCAGGGAGGGTTCATGACGCGCGCGTCTTCAGAAGCACTACTCTGTTTAAATGGCTGCAGCAAGGGAATTACTTCCCAGACCAGAAAATAACAGTTGGGGATGTTGAAATGCCTGTTGTTATCCTGGGGGACCCAGCCTACCCCTTGATGCCATGGCTCATGAAGCCATACACAGGCAGCCTGGACAGTGGTCAGGAGGTGTGTAACTACAGGCTGAGCAAGTGCAGAATGGTGGTGGAATGTGCATTTGGCCGTTTAAAGGCGCGCTGGCGCACATTACTGACTCGCTCAGACCTCAGCCAAACCAATGTCCCCTTTGTTATTGCTGCTTGCTGTATTCTCCACAATCTCTGTGAGAGTAAGGGGGAGACCTTTATGGCGGGGTGGGAGGCTGAGGCAAATCACCTGGCCGCTGATTACGCGCAGCCAGACACCAGGGTGATTAGAAGAGCACACCAGGAAGCGGCGCGCATCAGAGAAGCTTTGAAAACGAGTTTCATCACTGGCCAGGGTAGGGTGTGACTGTTGTGTTTGTTTCCCCTTGATGAACCACCCCCCTTGATTGACTCATTCCCTGTAAGCAACCCACCCTCCCCCTTCGATTACAGCTTGCTTAAGGAAATAAAGTCACTATCGTTTAAAAATCATGTATTCTTTATTAATTAATTATAAAAAGAGGGAGAGAACTGACAAGATAGCCCGGGTGTGGTTTGGGAGGAGGATAGGAGGGAAGGAAAAGGCCACTAAAACAAATTTCACAATAATGACAGCCTTTTGGTTGGGCTGTCCATGGGGGTGGAGTGGGCGGGTGTACGGAGCCTCCCGCCACACGTTCTTACACGTCTGGGTGAGGAGGATGTGGAACATGGTGAGGGGGGAGGGTGGTTATACAGGGGCTGCAGCAGCACCCTGTGATCCTGCTGCCGTTCCTGAAGCTCCACCAGATGCTGGAGCATGTCAGTTTGATCACGCAGCAGCCCCAGAGTTGTATCCCGCCTCCTCTGATCTTCCTGCCACCACCTCTCATCTCGAGCGTCCCTCCTGACCTCACATTCACTGGCATCTTTCCTGTAATTTGATACCACGTCCTTCCACTCATTCAGATGAGCTCTTTCATTGCGGGTCACTTCCATGATTTCCGAGAACATTTCGTCTCGTGGCTTTTTTTTCCGTCGCCTTATCTGAGATAGCCTTCGGGATGGAGTAGGGAGGCTTGAAAAATTTGCAGCTGCATGAGGGAGGGAAAAAAGGGAGAGAAGTATTTAAAAAGTTACATTTTACAGAACAATGGTTATACTCTTTCATGGTGAACAACACTATTCACCTTACATAGCACATGTGATTTCACTACAAGGTCACATTTTACATCTTAATATTGAGTGCCTGCAGATCTGGTGTTAGAGATCTCACAGACGCAGGTCCGGACAGCAGAATTCGGCTTTCATGCGGTCATGGTAAGCCATTGTCTTTCGGCTTCTGCAGCCTTCATATATCCAGCGCCCTCCTTTACCAAATAGCAAGCAAAGCCTATTCAGTGCTGCTTCTTTCCTGCTAACATGCAGCAGCAGAAACCACCCCCCCCATCCAATTCTCTGGGATGATCACTTTACCCCTCCCCCCACCGCGTGGCTGGTATCATGGAAGATCACTGCTAAACACCCCTCTCCCTCCCCCCACACGGCGTGGCTGGTAGCAGGGAAGATCCCTGCTAGCCAAACGCGAAAAAGCTCAGTGCCAATCACCCGCCCCCCCCCTTGCTTGGCTACCTGCAAGGAAGGATTTCTTTTAAACCACAGGCAAACAGCCCAGTAGGAATGCCCATCTCTGTCCCCTTATTTAAATTCCTGAATTTCAGCCAGGTTACCATGAACGATATCACTCTCCTGAGGATAACACAGCGAGATAAAGAACGGATGTTGCTTGAATGCCAGCAAACACCAGGACCATACGCAGCTAGGCTTTGTCATGCAATGATACCAGATTACTTGCTACATGCATGGTGTGGTCAAGTGTCCTACCATGGAGGACGGGATAAGGCTGCCCTGCCCAGAAACCTTCTGCAAAGGCTTTTGGAGTACCTCCAGGAGAGCTTCATGGAGATGTCCCTGGAGGATTTCCGCTCCATCCCCAGACATGTTAACAGACTTTTCCAATAACTCTACTGGCTGCGAATGCATCCCAAGTCCTCAGGGCAAATTAATCATTAAAAAACGCTTGCTTTTAAACCATGTCTTATATTTACAAGGTACACTCACCAGAGGTCGCTTCCATGGCTTCATTGTCTGGGCTAGTGGCTTGGGAGGGCTGGGAGGGAAATTCCGTCTGGGTGAGAAAAAGCTCCTGGCTGCTGGGGGTCACGGAGTGCTGTGTGCTCTCTGCTAGGTCTTCCTCTTCTTCTTCCTCTTCATCTTCCCCGTCTGCATAATCCTCAGACATGGCAGAGATTACAACCCCCACCTCGGAATCCACGGTCAGGGGTGGGGTACTTGTGGCGCAGCCCCCTAAAATTGCATGCAGCTCAGCGTAGAAGCGGCATGTTTGCGGCCCTGCCCTGGACCTTCCGTTTGCTTCTTTGGTTTTCTGGTAGGCTTGTCTGAGCTCCTTAACTTTCACACGGCACTGTACTGAGTCCCTGGTGTGGACTCTCTGCATCATGGCCTTGGAAGTTTTTTCAAATGTTTTTTCATTTCATCTTTTGGAACGGAGTTCTGTTAGCACGGAATCCTCTCCCCATACAGCGATCAGATGCAGTACCTCCCGTGCGGTCCATGCTGGAGCTCTTTTTTGATTCTCCGGAGACTGCATTTTACCTGTGCTGATGAGCACTCCACGCCAGCCAAACAGGAAATGAAATTCAAAAGTTCGCGGGGCTTTTCCTGTCTACCTGGCCAGTGCATCCGAGTTCAGATGGCTTTCCAGAGCAGTCACAATGGTGCACTGTGGGATAGCTCCCGGAGGCCAATACCGTCGATTTGCGGCCACGCTAACCCTAATCCGACATGGCAATACTGATTTGAGCGCTACTCCCCTCGTCAGGGAGGAGTACAGATATCGGTATTAAGAGCCCTTTATATCGATATAAAGGGCTTCGTTGTGTGGACAGGTGCAGGGTTAATTCAGTTTAACGCTGCTAAATTCGGTATAAACGCGTAGTGTAGACCAGGCCTCACTGCTCCTCCCACCATTGTGCAGTGCGCTGCATTAAGTTGAGGCCTCTTGTACTCATCTCTAGGAGTGAAACAATGATACACATGCCTTGTACCGTGGATCCCACAGTGGTGCCATTCATCTCCTCCCATCTCTGCCTCTTCCCCTGCTGCCTCCTATGCTTGGCACTCCCTTGCCAATCCCCCACCTTCTCCTTACGCAGTCACTTTTGCCACAGTGAGTGCAAGAAGTCAATGGAAGAAAATAAAAGTTTAATGTACCCGCCAAACTGCTACCTCCTCTAGGATACCTCCAGGGCAGCCTGTCTTGGAACTCAGTAAAGAATTACAAGAGAGTAATATAATTAAGGCCAATCAATATGGGTTTATGGAAAATATATCCAAACTAACTTGGTATCTTTTTTTTCTATTAGATGACAAGTTTGATAAGGGTAACAGTGTTGATGTAATATACTTAGACTCCTGTAAGTTGTTGACTTGGTACTGCCCACATTTTGATTAAAAAGCTAGACTGAAACAAAATGAACGTCACCTATTAAATGGGTTCAAAACTGGCTAAGTGACAAGTCTCAAAATGTAATTGTAACTGGGGAATCATCACCAAGTGGGTGTGTTTCTATTGGGATCCTGCTGCGATGAGTTATTGTCTCTACACTACTTAACATTTGTAATCAATGACCTGGAACAAAAAGTGAAATCATCAGTGATAAAAGTTGCAGAGGACACAAGGATTGGGAGAGTGGTTTTATATGTAAATGTATCCATCTAGGAACAAAAAGTGTAGGCCATTCTTAGAGGATGGGGGACTCATGGGTGGCACTTGACTCCTCCATTTGGGGAGGTGCACCTGGACCTGGACTATAGATGACAAAGTGAAATTCAACAAAGACACATGTAAGGTGCTACTGTGACATTATCTGACTAAAATGACCATGTAGATCATTATTGCAACCACTGACATATATTTGCAAGAAAACTTGTACAAAAGGTTGGCAAGTAAGATGTCTATAGAAAGATGATGACTCGCTGAATGTGATTATGCTATCTGTATGTATGTATCGTTTTTGTATTTGAAGTTATGAGCATTGGCTCTATACCTGGATTCAAATGTTTGCTCCTGGGGTAACACCCACAAGGTACTTAGACAGCACGTCTTGGAGGGACTATTCAAATTGAGTGGCTCATCAAGAAACACTTGACTGACAATGGACTGTCCTGCAAACGTGCTGTTTGAGGTGTAGGTAATGGCTTCTACTGTGTCCAAACCTTCATGCATGGACATGTGACTTTTCCATGTGTCTCCTATCGCCGTCTTGTTACTGTACGTCTCCACAGTAAGAACAATGGGTTTCCCTCCACATGGCAGAAGATATAAAAGGCCCTGGAAACTCCTATGTTTTGCCTCTATCCTGCTTCAGCCTCTTTTCTGCCCAAGCCTCTGGACCGTGAACTTATACTAATGGGAGCATTCTAACCAAGGGACTGAGGACCTTCCAATGATTTGGAAGCAGCCAGAGATTTGGCTTAAGCCAGCAGTTTTTTCCATCACTGCTACAAGCCTGAACCAAGAACTTTGCAATTATTGTATGTATTTGATTCCTTGAAAAATTGAGCTCAACAGGTAGTGATCAATGGCTTGCTGTCTAGTTGGCAGCGGTATCAAGCGGAGTGCCCCAGGGGTCTGTCCTGGGGCCGGCTTTGTTTAACATCTTCATTAATGATCTGGATGATGGGATGGATTGCATGTTCATGGATGACATTAAGCTTGGGGGAGAGGTAGATACGCTGGAGGGTAGGGATAAGGTCCAGAGTGACCTAGACAAATTGCAGGATTGGGCCAAAAGAAATCTGATGAGGTTCAACAAGGACAAGTGCAGAGTCCTGCACTTTGGACAGAAGAATCCCCTGCACTGCTACAGGCTGGGGACCGAGTGGCTAAGCAGCAGTTCTGCGGACAAGGTCCTGGGGATTACAGTGGATAAGAAGCTGGATATGAGTCAACAGTGTGACCTTGTTGCCAAGAAGGCTAACAGCATATTGGGCTGCATTAGTTGAAGCATTGTCAGCAGATGGAGGGAAGTGATTATTCCCCTCTATTCGGCACTATTCGGCACTGGTAAGGCCACATCTGAAGTACTGCATCCAATTTTGGGCCCACCGCTACAGAAAGGATGTGGACATATTGGAGAGAGCCCAACGGAGGGCAACAGAAATGATTAGGTGGCTGGGGCACATGATTTACAAAGAGAGGCTGAGGGAACTGGGCTTATTTAGTCTACAGAAGAGAAGAGTGAGGGGGGATTTGATAGCAACCTTCAACTACCTGAAGGGGGGTTCCAAAGAGGATGGAGCTCGGCTATTTTCAGTGGTGGCAGATGACATAACAGGGAGCAATGGTCTCAAGTTGCAGTGGGGGAGGTTTAGGTTGGATATTAGGAAACACTATTTCACTAGGAGGGTGGTGAAGCACTGGAATGGGTTCCCTAGGGAGGTGGTGGAATCTCCATCCTTAGAGGTTTTTAAGGTCAGGCTTGACAAAGCCCTGGCTGGGATGATTTAGTTGGGAATTGGTCCTGCTTTGAGCAGGGGGTTGGACTAGATGAGCTCCTGAGATCCCTTCCAACCCTAATCTATGGTTCTATGATTCTTTCTTTTTATGAATAAACCTTTAGGTTTTAGATACTAAAGAATTGGCATCAGCGTGATTTTTGATTAAGATCTGAGTTACATATTGACCTGGTGTGTGGCTGGTCCTTTGGGATCAGACGATCCTTTAATTTGATGAGGCTGGTTGTAAAGAACCACTCATCTCTGCACCCAGTGTGTTTGGTGGTGGTATAAGAACTGGAATGCCTAAGGAAACTATTTTTATGACTTGTAAGCCAGTGGGGTGAGACACAAGTTTGCTGGTTTGGTATCTCCTATGGGGGATTAGCCACCAGTCTTGAGGTGTATGTGCCCTATTTCTCGGCAACTCGTCCTGAATTTGGCATCCTCAGTTGTGTCCCACTGAGGCACGGTTACAGCTACACTTAGGGAAGAAAAACCAAATGCACAAATACAGAATGGGGGATAACTGGCTTGGCAGCAGCGCGGCTGAGAAGACTCTGGGAGCTGTGGTGGATCACAACCTCCACATGAGTCAGCACTGTGATGCTGTTACAAAAAAACAAAAAACCCAAATGCAATTTTAGGTTGCATTAACATAGGGTGCAAGTCACGGGAGGTGATAATACTCCTCTGCTCAGTGCTGGTTAGGCCTCCTCTGGAATATCGTTTCCAATTTTGGTAACCAATGTAGAGAAAGGATGTAGAGAAACTGGAAAGGATTCAGAGGCGAGTGAGAGAGATGATCAAAGGGGTGGAACACCAGCCATCTGGGCAAAGGCTAAAGGAACTGGGTATGTTTAGTTTGGAAGAGGAGATTAAGGAGGGACATGACCATGGTGTTCAGATACTTGAAAGGCTGCCATAAGAGAGATGGGGAAAACTTGTTCTCTCCTCCCAGAGGGCAGGACAAGAGGCGATAGGTTCAAACTACAGCATAGCAGATTGAGATTAAATCTCGGGGGATAATTTCTAACTAAGAACAAAGGACAATGGAACAGACGCCTAGAGAGGTTGTGGAAGCTCCTTCCCTGGAGTTTGCAAAAGGAGGCTGGAGCCATCTGTCTTGGATGGTTTAGGCACAACAAATCCTGCACCCTGGCAGGGGGTTAGAGTAGATGACCCTTGCGGTCCCTTCTAACCCTGTGATTTTATAATTTTTCTCATATAGATCCAACCTTGTGAGCAAGCAATGGCAGCATCTCTTCAGTCTACCCAAAGCACAGTCACCTGTCATTCTGCACCTGCTGAGCCGGTAGGTGAAGGGGCCAGGTGTACATTTTATGAGGTGGGGAGCAAGGTTAGGCTTAGCAATCCGTCAGCTGGGAGAGAACGTCCCTGCTTGCGGCTTTCTGAACAGTCCCGTGTCCTTAAAAATGCGAGCGTCAAGCACCTTCTGTAGCAAAGTGGTCCGGTGTCAAAATAGGGATCTGCATGCTGTCTGCTGCTCTGCTGCAGCTGGAGACCCTCATTGCTGCAGATCCAGCCACTGTGACAGTGGTTTTCAAACGTTTTGTATTGGTGACCCTCTGAGTGTGACCCCCTTTATAAATTAAAACGGGGTGTGGGTAATTTAATGCAATGAGAGCTCGGGGCTGTTAGCCCCACAGAGCTGCTAGCTCGTGACCCCCATGTAACCACCTTGCGATCCATGGTGCTGGAACAGTTTTTGTTGTGGGGGTGCGGAGCTGCACCCCTCTTATCTCTGTTCGCGCAGAGGGACACAGATGGGGTAAGGCCACAGCTAGGGGTGGGTGCAGAGCCCGGGAAATGTGGTCGGCAGCCGGGACCCTGGGGCTGGCAGCCAAGTGGGACCAGTGGCTGGGACCCCAGGCAGCAGGGGCATGGAGCCGCCAGCTGGGACACTGGGTACAAAACATGGGGGTGCTGCAGCACACCCCTGCGCCCTAACTTCCCAGGCCTATGCTTGCAACCCCCTGAGGGCTCATGACCCCAGTTTGAGAATTCCTGCACATTGCCCAGAGTCACAGTCCTGCTTAACAGGAGGCGATTAATGGCCCTGCATGCTTATTTGACAATGGCCACCCCACTGTCAATGCAGCGTGCATTCTTGTGCTCCTGTGCTGGAGGGCTGGGAGAAGCTTGGCACACAGAGCCAGGAAGGTGACCTTGTGCATCCAAACTTAAATCAAAACCTAATAAACAAACTAAGAATAAAATTTAGGGAAACCAAGCTTAGCCTAGTTCCCTTGAAACTTAAAGTTTAAGAAAAACAAGTCCAGCCTACTAAGAGCAGCAGTCATCGTAGATGGAATAGATCGAGAATAAGTAAGAATAGAAATGGGGTAAAGTGAGAAATAGAGATACTCTGTTGAGGTGGTTACCTCTTTTTTATAGGGCAAATGCCGGAAATCCTTCCTCTTATGCCCAAATTTCATTCCACACCCACAGAAGTGTTAGGGTACACTTACCCCCTATGTGCGTATGGATGACAGGTATGTATGCACATCAGTCTCTTGTGGTGTACTTGTTAAGTCTGTGGGTACAACATTGAAAACCCTCCTATGCCATTCTCCATTGTCTATTAGTCTAGATAAAAGGTCATGGACATAGGCGTGGGTACTCAGCTATTTAGGTAACAAGATATAGGTCAACTTTGCTTTCTGAGTAAGAGGTCTTAATCTAGATATGCTAACTTTGCCTTAGCTTAACATACAGGGTATGGCCTGTAGGTCTCTTGCATTACAGCCAAACTTACTTTAATATAAATCTATAAACCTATTACAATAAACCAAATACTTAAACTATAAGAAAAGAGACCTATGCGAGCAAGCAGGTTAGTCCTATAGGTTACATCAGCCTGCTGGAGCAGTGGCTGGGGGTCAGAGTGTGCCAGAACTGCTGAGCACCCAGTCACCCCTGCGTGGCTCGTTTCGGCCCTGCCATGCGTTGTCAAAACTTCCCCAAAGACAGTGTGCTGAACGGTGACAGGTTGCACACTGGGATACCTACCCATGGTGCACTGCACTCCGCAGCGACACAAGCACTCCTGACAAGTACGTGCACCGCCAACAGATGGCGCCAAGTACGCACCTGCACAAGCGCCGTACTAAGTGCAGCGGCTGTATGCCAACGTAATGTGTTGACCAAAGTTTGTAGTGTAGACTTGGCCTCAGACCCTACTTGAGATTCTTTCCTTACACTCCACTACTGAGGTGGACATAGCAAGACCCTGCTACACCCTACCAGCCAGCCCCAGGCCAGTAAAGCAGTGGTCACTGGAACAGTGGCTGTGGTCAGCCCCAGGGCCTCTGGAGCAGTGACTGGGGTTGAGTCAGCCCTCCTGGGGCTGGAGCAGCTGCAAACCTGGGCAGTTGTTTGGCCTCCCCCTAGGGTATTTTTAGTAAAAGTCAGGGAGAGGTCACGAGCTTCCGTGAATGTTTGTTTCGAGCTCGTGACCTGTCCCTGACTTTTACTAGAAATACCTGTGACAGAATCTTCACTTCTGACAGTAGTGCAGAGCTGTGAGGGCTCCATGCTTCTGTCGGAGATGACGGACAGCGAGGAGGGCCAGGCAGGGCTGTGGGATTTTACAAAAAGGTGAGCAAATTATGGGAGACAGCTAATGTTAGGGGATGGAGACCGTTGGACACTGGGAAGTTGACCCCTGCGTGGCTCGTTTCGGCCCTGCCATGCATTGTCAAAACTTCCCCAAAGACAGTGTGCTGAACAGTGACAGGATGCACACTGGGATACCTACCCATGGTGCACTGCACTCCGCAGCGACACAAGCACTCCTGACAAGTACATGCACTGCCAACAGATGGCGCCAAGTACGCACCTGCACAAGCGCCGTACTAAGTGCAGCGGCTGTATGCCAACATAATGTGTTGACCAAAGTTTGTGGTGTAGACTTGGCCTCAGACCCTACTTGAGATTCTTTCCTTACACTCCACTACTGAGGTGGACATAGCAAGACCCTGCTACACCCTACCCACACAAACCCTCAGCTAATGCCACGCCCAGGAAAATTCCGAAAATCCAAAAACGTGAAAGAATCCATCCATAAAAGAGCTCCAGGCCAGGGGAAGCAGGAAACGACATTGCCTCCCTAGATTAAAACAGACAAACGTACATTGCCAGGGATTGACAGTTGCTAGTCAATAGTCGCTGGCTTGTCACCAGAGGCAAAGGGACCCAGAGAAGTGCCCACCTCAGCTCTGCACCTCCCATATCCTCCATCTTGCTCATCTGTTCAGTCAGTCAGACTCTCACTGACTCAGGGCAACACACACTCTCCTGCCGAGCACGAACCCAGCCTAGCCTGGCTCCAGAGAGGCCAGTGTCTGTGTCCTAGCTTCTCAGTGGGCCATGGGGAGACTGATTTGCCTAACAAACTATACAAACCGGAGTTGGTCTGTTGTTAATCCGGATCTAGTGGCTCCATATCTAATCATGGCTGTGCAGTTTTGTGGCAATTAATAAATCAAGGTGAGATGTGTTTCTAAAAGACATGTTCCAGTTCAGACCGGCGTGTGTGGGGCAGTTCTCTGGCCTGTGTTATACAGGGGATCAGGCGCCATGATCACAAAGGTCCCTTTTGGCCTTGGAATTGCTGAATCATTAGCAAACATGGTCAGAAGCTAGTCCTTGGCTCTCCTAGAGAACTTTTCATCCCCATCTCTCAAAACAAGTTGCAAAGGAAGGTCAGTATCATTATCCCCATTTTACAGATGGGAAAACTGAGGCAGTGAGGTGGCTTGCCCATGGGAAAACAACCATGCAGTGCCACAAGAGAGGTTGCCTTACTGTAGCAGGGCTTGTTTGCCACTCAGGATGGAAGGAGCTGCTAAAATCCAGTCTACTTGGCTATTCAGACTCATCCATTCCCTTATCGTTTTACCTGCTGTGTATTTGGTCCCACACCCCAGTGCAGGGTCACCACACTGAGCACGAGCCCTGCAGGCAGCACGTCCGCCCTTAGCCCCCCCCAGCCTGACTCACACTGGGTCTGCCTTTACCCTAGTGCACAGCCCCACTGTCATGCCCTTCAGAATAACCTGCCTGTAGATGGCCATCGACCTTTCAGTAAGACGGTCTGAGTGGCCATGTCAATGGAGAACGTTACGTCACCTGTGATACTCTGAATGGGCTGTGGGCGACTCTGTCCAGCTTTTCTGGGAGCTGGCTCACCTCAGGCAGCTAAAGGGGATCTGCCTGGACTGGTCAGAGCAGCAAAAGACAGCCCACCTTGCTAAATATTTTCATTGCTGCAGGTAATGGAGCTGGCCAAGCGTTCACTCAGTGAACAGAATGCTGCAGTTTGAGGCCTGTTATGTTACATTAGGAACAGTGAGTTTTGGAGAACTGCTGACCCCAAGCATCCGCGTCAGTAATGAGATTTACTTAAAATTCATGAGATTTTTAAGATCTACATTGTGGATGCTGCTTCTTTGCCTTCTGGTTTGTGAGTCTTGGGGGGTGACATTGTCCAGCTTTGATCCACAAACACAAAGGCTAGAAACTTTTTTTAAATAAATGACCATTGCAATTGTCACCTAATCATAGGCCTCCGGGAGCTGGGGCTTTAAGTAAAACACGTGCTACTGAGCTTAAACACAGGAAGGAGAAGGAGGGAAGGTATTGCTGGGGGATGAGAGAGGAGAGGTTGTGTGTGGCCAGGAGCAGTATGCTGGTCCCAGTATGGTGTTCACCATAGCACGTGGTGAGAGCGACAGTCCGACGCAGCCATCACCAAAGAATCAGAGCAAGCAGCTGGGCTTCTAGCTGCTCTGCTGGAGGGGACCAGGGCATTGAGGAAGGTTCTGAGGTGTGAAATGAGGAGATTGGCAGCCCTAGAGAATTCATCTCTGTTTCACAGCAAAGACCAAGCATGGCCTTCTCCCCGCTAATAAACCTTAGCCAGGGCCGGGAGCAGCCACCCTCTACAGGTGAAATGTGTAGCCGAATATTGTCAAATGATGGTCTAATCCTTGGCCTGTGTGTGCTGAGAGCCAGGCAGGCCCTGCACACCAAGGATGCCGCTGTGATAGTCTCAAGTAAGTGCCAGGGGAACCACTTTTAGCCATTGTCTAGCTGGTGGGATTTGAACCAGTGACTGGCACTGAACCAGGCTGCTGGGAGGACGGAATTTACATAATGAAGACAGAAAACAAAGCCACCGATAAGGGCTGCCTGAGGCGGAATCTGCTTAGTCTGAGCTGACTTCTTTATGAGAAACCAGCTAATCTCTCCTTTTTAACCTTGTTCATTTTCCATTGTCTCTTCCTGTGCTGGCACGTTTAAACTGCTCCCCCAGCCCTGGCTCCCCGGTGCGACGTGGGAAAGGGCAGCTGCACCAGAGCATCCAGAAGGTCATGATGCAAATTGGGCCTGTTTAATTTTTGCCTCATGAATAGAGACAGCAGTTTGATGTTCTAATTAGTCTGTCAACTTCAAAGGCCATTGACAGGCTTCAGCGGCGGGAACGGAGGCCTGACCTCCAAGATAAAGGTTTCTGTTTTTCTACAGCTCCTGCAGAGACAGTTTTTTCCTTTCAGCCTGACAGCAATCTAGATAATTAAATTGGGCCATTTGTTCAGGGATAGAACGACACAGCCAATTAACTTACAATACACCGGCTTTAAGGGCAATCAGATGCAGATAATGTAGGAGCAGGTGCTTTTTTTTTTTTTTTTGCAAACGCCCAGCAAAGGCGAAGAATTTCATTTTGTGCGACTGAATTTCATGGAGTCTATCGCGCCCCACACGCCCCGTAACTCTTTCCATACCTGCGGGTGCTGAGCCCAGTCGTGGCAGTTCTGCCCAGCCAGCAGCAGCTTGAGCAGACCCAGTTGGTAGTGCAAAGAAAAGGCCAGATAGAGGGTTTGGCTCAATGACAATCCTGGGGCACAGGTGGAGATGACAGTACAGGCTGCAGGGCAGTGGCAATGCAACCCACAGAGCCCATGGCATACGCTCGCTTTGCCAGCCACCAGTGAGAAGCATGACAATCCCTCCCCTCAAACGGCAGCATTCCCATGCTAGAACCATGCCAGGTCTGAATCCCTGGTCACTGAGTTTGCTACGGCACTGGGACAGCTGCAGGCTTCCCTGAAGCTAATTAACGCATGTCTGTTGGGAATTGCTGCCCGCTGAGCGCAGTTGCTGGGCTAATGAGGCTGTTGGCTCAGTAATTGGGAGGCTGCATTTGGGAGGGACTGGGCCATAAGAAGGGGGCTCGGTGCTGGGGAACAGCGTGACGTCTGCTGCTGTGTCCTGTCTGGAACTGAAGGTTCAGGGCACACATGGTGAAGGAACCTGGGTGTGCGTGTGGCTAGGAGACCACAGGAACAAGCCAGGCGGGGCGCTTACGGGGAGGTGCCGATACACCTCTGACGGCGGGTGAGTCCCAGGGCAGGTGAAGAGCCAGTGAAACTAATGGACAATGTTGGCACAAGAGTTTGCAGTAATGGGCTATGAACATGTTCTGGCTAGAAATGGGAAGGGGGTTTCTAACCACCATGGGGGAGGGGCTGTGGCAGCCTCCCAGTAGGATTTGTGGGGGCAAATAATTTAGTTAGCTAACGAGCGAGGTGGACAGAGTTGTGAATGTGCTTGTCTGCTGGTGCTGCTGTGAGGGTGGGGGCAGGGCTCAGCAGCTTGGGGCTTACTTCTGGGTCGTGTCTTATGTTCCTAAAGCTCAGGCTTCAAGCCGAGTACCCTGCAGGGGTCAGGAAGGCGATTCCTTCCCCCCACCAAAGGTATCCTGGGGTCCGTTTGTTTTTAATCTTCTTCTTCTGCCGGGTCCGGGGTGGCCACGGATGAAGAAGGGACACTGGATGGGGAGGGCCAGGGCGCTGAGGTGGCCCCGCGCTTGCTCTGTCCCCGGGGCTTGGCTGGCTGGTTCTTGCTCCCATGCTCAGGGTCTAACTGATCCCATAGGTGGGTTGGGAAGGAATTTCCCCCAGACTCAGATTGGCAGGGACCAGGCGGGGGAGGTGCCTTCCTCTGCAGCACATGTTAGCAACAAGAAGAAAGTCAAGGAAAGTGTGGGCCCCTCACTGAATGAGGGAGGGAACCTAGTGACAGAGGATGTGGAGAAAGCTAGTGTACTAAATGCTTTTTTTGCCTCTGTCTTCACAGACAAGGTCAGCTCCCAGACAGCTGCACTGGGCAGCACAGCATGGGGAGGAGGTGACCATCCCTCTGTGGAGAAAGAAGTGGTTTGGGACTATTTAGAAAAACTGGACGAGCACAAGTCCATGGGGCCGGATGCGCTGCATCCGAGGGTGCTAAAGGAGTTGGCAGATGTGATTGCAGAGCCATTGGCCATTATCTTTGAAAACTCATGGCGATCGGGGGAGGTCCCGGATGACTGGAAAAAGGCTAATGTAGTGCCCATCTTTAAAAAAGGGAAGGAGGAGGATCCAGGGAACTACAGGCCAGTCAGTCTCACCTCAGTCCCTGGAAAAATCAGGGAGCAGGTCCTCAAGGAATCAATTCTGAAGCACTTAGAGGAGGGGAAAGTGATCAGGAACAGTCAGCATGGATTCACCAAGGGCAGGTCATGCCTGACTAACCTAATTGCCTTCTATGATGAGATAACCGGCTTTGTGGATGAGGGGAAAGCAGTGGATGTGTTATTCCTTGACTTTAGCAAAGCTTTTGATAGATCTCCCATAGTATTCTTGTCGGCAAGTTAAAGAAGTATGGGCTGGATGAATGGACTATAAGGTGGATAGAAAGCTGGCTAGGTCAGGCTCAACAGGTAGTGATCAATGGATCGATGTCTAGTTGGCAGCCGGTTTCAAGTGGAGTGCCCCAGGGGTCGGTCCCGGGGCCAGTTTTGTTCAATATCTTCATTACCGGTAATGATCTGGAGGACACCGTGGATTGCACCCTCAGCAAGTTTTCAGATGACACTAAACTGGGAGGAGTGGTTGATACGCTGGAGGGTAGGGATAGGATACAGAGGGACCTAGACAAATTGGAGGATTGGACTAAAAGAAATCTGATGAGGTTCAACAAGGACAAGTGCAGAGTCCTGCACTTAGGACGGAAGAATCCCATGCACTGCTACAGACTAGGGACCGAGTGGCTAGGCAGTAGTTCTGCAGAAAAGGACCTAGGGATTACAGTGGACGAGACGCTGGATATGAGTCAACAGTGTGCCCTTGTTGCCAAGAAGGCTAATGGCATTTTGGGCTGTATAAGTAGGGGCATTGCCAGCAGATCAAGGGACGTGATCATTTCCCTCTATTCGATATTGGTGAGACCACATCTGGAGTACTGTGTCCAGTTTTGGGCCCCACACTACAAGAAGGATGTGGAAAAATTGGAAAGAGTCCAGCGGAGGGCAACAAAAATGATTAGGGGCTGGAGCACATGACTTATGAGGAGAGACTGAGGGAACTGGGATTGTTTAGTCTGCAGAAGAGAAGAATGAGGGGGGATTTGATAGCTGCTTTCAACTACCTGAAGGTGGGCTCCAAAGAGGATGGAGCGAGGCTGTTCTCAGTGGTGGTAGATCACAGAACAAGGAGCAATGGTGTCAAATTGCAGTGGGGGAGGTCTAGGTTAAATATTAGGAAAAAATTTTTCACTAGTAGGGTGGTGAAGCACCGGAATGAGTTACCTAGGGAGGTGGTGGAATCTCCTTCCTGAGGTTTTTAAGGCCCCGCTTGACAAAGCCCTGGCTGGGATGATTTAGTTGGCTCTGGGCTAATTGATGTTGTTGGGTGTAGTGTGGAGTTGGTGGCCTGTGATATTGTAATGGGGTCCCCATGGTGCAACCTGGACTGTGGGAACACTGAGACCTCCAAACCCATCAGATGGGCCATTAATACTGTCTGGGCTCTCCTTTCTTCCAACTGAAAGGCTTCTGGACCCTGTGGGCATTCCCAACCTCACAACATATTTCTGTAATACATACATACATAGGTGCCGATGGCCATGCTTTCCCCTGGGCGCTCGACCCCGCCCCCTCTCCACCCCTTCCATGTGGCTCTACCCTGCCCCCTTTCCAATCCCTTCCCCAAACCCGTGCCCCGGCCCCGCATCCTCCTTTGAGCGTGCCACGTTCCTGCCCCCCCCCCCAGCACACCGCCAAACAGCTGTTTGGTGGCAGCTGGGGGGAAGCGCTGGGAGGTAGGTGGAGGAGCGGGGATGCGGCAGCGGGTGAGGGGAACTTGGCTGCCAGTGGGTGCTAAGTACCCACTAATTTTTCCCTGTGATACTCCAGCCTACATACAATGACAGCACGTACAATCCAACAGATCAAGAATGATACCTCAGAAGATGATGAACATATAATGATATCACAGTGGTGAATATAGGGGTTCCAGGCTGCTGCTTTGAGGCAGTGGTTCTCAACCAGGGAGACGCGTACCCCAGGGTGTACTCAGCGGTCTTCCAGGGGTACATCAATTCATCTAGATATTTGCCTAGTTTTAGAACAGGCTACATGAAAAGCACTAGCGAAGTCAGTGCAAACTCAAATTTCATACAATGACTTGTTTATACTGCTCTGTATGCTACACACTGAAATGTAAGTATACACTATTTCTATTCCAGTCCATTTATTTACTGATGATATGGTAACCATGAGCAAGGAAGCCAGTTGTCAGTAATAGTGTGGCTGTGACACGTTTGTATTTTTAAGTCTGATTTTTTAAGCAAACAGATTTTAAGTGAGGTGTAACTTGGGGGTACGCAAGACAAATCAGGCTTCCGAAAGGGGGAACAGTCATCTGGAAAGGCTGAAAGCCGCTGCTTTGAGGTACAGGGCCTCACAGATATACAGGTGGTCAGGCTGGATGACCTGGTGGCCCCTTCTGGCCCTACACTCTATGATTCTAGCGCAGCCCCTGGGGCTGCATACCGGGCGCAAAGCTGGCCACCCAGTCATCCCACACCTGAGCAGCGAGGAAACCACCTAGCCCCCCCGGCCAGCTATGCAGCGCTGGCAGACCTGTGGGTCTGGCCCATAGCGTCTCACCTTCCCTCTCGTGCTGCCCTTCGCCATGGTGCGGGGTGGTGGAACGTGCCCCTGGGGGTGTGGCTGGGGAATTCAGATTCATGCTTTATTCCCAAAGGGCCTCACTCTTTCCACTGCCCTGTGAGCTTGTCACGCGGGTTCATGTGGCTCTTTCAGGCAGTGTTGGTTAGCAAGAAAGCTGCTGGTGAGTGTCTCAGCCCCCCGCCCCCCTTCGCCCCTAAAGTCAGAGACTGATCTGATGCAGCCAGCACGCCGACACTGCAAAGGGACCTGCACATGCACTCAGCCCAAAGTCAGTTTCTGTGCCCGGCCCTGCTAGCTGGAGTCTGCATGCCCAGAGGGCAGGTGAGTTCTGCACGTCCCTACTGCCATATTTCACCCTGCAATGCTGAGAGATTCGCCTCTTTGCCGTTTTGTGCATGGGAGAGGGGCACTGCACCAAGCCAAGCAGAGAGACACGTGGCTCCAGAAATGTCCAGATGGGGCTACTGGTGGCTTTTCAGAAGCTATTATTTTAAAGATATCGTCCTCCCACCCGCCCTGAGGCTCCTGTCACCCCTGGTGTCAACATCCCATCTGCTGCCTGTTAGTCTAAAGCTGCCAGGAAGTGACACTGCCTCCATGGCAAAGGCAAATAAATGGGTGAAATCCCAGCCCCCACCGGCAAAACTTCCAGTGATGTCATTAGGGCTGAGGGTCCCACAGTCGAGGTTGCACCCCGGCGACCCCGTCACAGTGCGTGTGCCTAATGAGAGCTTCCCCTCCGAGAACAGCTGTTGGCAATTCTCTGAGCCCCTCCTGTGTCCGCCTGGCTGGCTTGGAAGAAATTCCCCTCCCTGGGTGACGGCCAGCCAGCCTCTGCTATCCCCTGCCCCACCCTGCTTTACAGCAGGCCGAGAGCAGCAGCAGCCTCTGCCACAGCACTGTTTGCTGGGGGAGTGTCCATTGGCCAGCGAGCTTCCCACGAGTGCTACAGGCTCCTCCTCCGTCACCCAGCTCGTCACTGGGTATGGCCGTGGGCTTGGGGGTCTGCCCGGGTCTCAGCACCAGCAGGCTCCAGCTCGAGTTCCTTCCCCAGCTTCAGTGAGGGGTTGGCTAAGAGTGACCTGGCTGAGGCAGAGGCCATGCTGGGGCTGGGGTTCAGCCCACTGGCTAGGGCCCCTCGGGATGTGAGGGTGTGCTACAGGGCCCCCTTTGTGCTGAGCCACAAAGGGTATGAGTTGCTTCTGCCCCCAGTGCCACTCCTTAATGCAGGCTGGAGCCGCTCATGTCCCCAGGGCAGCCAAGATGTGCCCATTGCATTTGCAGCCCGGTCAGTATGAAGCTTTGCCAGCTAGCAGTCCTACAGGCTCTTCACCTGCGTCTAGAGTTTCAGGGTGGAGCAGTAGCCAAGAACGTTGCTTTCACTATCTGCTCTTGGCAAGATGTTTGACGTGTCCCCTCACTAGTGCTGTAGGCAGCTAGGGGCAGGGCCGGCTCCAGCTTTTTTGCCGCCCCAAGCGGCGAAGGGAAAAAAAAAGATGAAGCCGTGATCGGCGGCTGCTCTACCGCGCTCCTTCATTCTTTGGCGGCAATTCGGCGGCCAGTCCTTCGGCGGCGGGTCCCTCAGTCCCTCTCGGAGGGAATTGCCACCGAAGATCCGGACGTGCCTCCCCCTTCCATTGGCAGCCCAAAGCACCTGCTTCCTGCACTGGTGCCTGGAGCCGGCCCTGGCTCGGGGGTCTACTCCCCGTCTTCAGAACCACTGCAAAATCTCCGGCAGTGCAGAATGGAGCTTCTCCTGGGGCACACACCACATGAGTACCTGAGTAGCACTGTGGGTTGGGTGCTCGAGATGTGAGACACTGCCCCTCTAAAGTGGAGCTCGACGAGGCCTCTCTGACATCCCCTCCGTTTACACACACGTGGTCTGGTGCGAGGGCATTTTCTGCAGCCCACTCCCTCCTTGGCCCAACTCAGCGGCTGTGTGTCGACAATCAGGGCTTTCTGCAAGGTTCTTCTGCTTCCCAGCACCTTTTGGGAGGAGGAGGTTTGCTGCACTGTCTGCCATGGGCCTGACTGCCAAAGCTGCATGTGCAACACACGCACACCCCCTCACTTAAACATATGCGCACCCTGATGTATTGCAGCCTGGGTGTGTGTGCACACGGAGGCATGTGTGTGTGGACAAGCCCCTGTTACACACGTGGCTTCTGTCAGTCCGGCATGGTTGCACTTGTGAAAATTTGGCCCTTTTTAGACCAAGACTTTCAGCCTGACGCTCAACTCCTAAGTCCATATTTAAGCACCCAACTCAAAGGCCTGGTTTTCAGAGGAGGGGAGCACCCAGAACTCCCACGCCTCGGGGAGTACCTCATGGGGCAGGAGCTCCCCTGACCACCTGCTGGACCTGGCATCCGGACTCAGCTACCCACCCACTGCTCTAGAACACCAGCCTTTGCCTGCTACTAGCTGCCAGCATCAGTCCTGTAGCTCAAGTGGTAGCCGTGTGTACTGCAGTGAAAGCTCAGGGTTCAGACCCAACTGGTAGATGGGCGATAACACAACTTTAGTTTAATTTTTACATATTTCTTAAAAAAAAAAAACCCTAGGAAATTACACACACGTTTAAAGTGCCATATGGAGTGGAAATCCATCAACCTCATCAAAAAACCCGCACAGATACAGACAGACATCACCTCTCTCCAAGTGCAAACAGATGGACACATACTAAATGGACTGAAAGTAAAAAATCCCTTGCAATTGACAGACTGCACTGACTATGGTGAGAGACTGTGCCACACACTCTCAAAGAAACTGAGGAACCACCTGATCAGCATCCTGTACAGCAGACAGGAGAAGATCAAGAATGAGCTCGCAAAACTGGAGACTCTCATACAAAACCAACCTTCCACACAAACTTCCACCTGGCTGGACTTTACAAAAACAAGACAAGCCATTTACAACGCACACTTCACTTCTCTACAGAGGAAAAAGGACAGTAAACTATCTAAACTCCTACATGCCACAGGGGGCTACAACAGTGGTGCCCTCAACTCACCCAACAATATAGTTAATCTATCCAACCATAACACTTAGCCCGGCGGAGGAGTCTGTCCTATCTTGGGGACTCTCTTTCTGCCCCACCATCCCCATGAACATGGTACAGTTCTGTGGTGATCTGGAAGCTACTTTCATCATCTCTGACTCAAGGAATATTTTCAACACACCACTGAACAGCGCACTGACCCAAGGAACCCTCCTACCAACACTACAAGAAGAAGAACTCTGCCTGGGCTCCTCCTGATGGTCGAAATGACAGACTGGACCTCTACATAGAGTGCTTCCGCCGACATGCATGGGCTGAAATTGTGAACAAACAGCCTCACTTGCCCCATAACCTCAGCCTTACAGAACGCAACGCCATCCACAGCCTCTGAAACAACTCTGACATTATAATCAAAGGGGCTGACAAAGGAGGTGCTGTCGTCATCATGAACAGGTCAGATTATGAACAGGAGGCTGCCAGGCAGCTCTTCAACACCACATTCTACAGGCCAATATCCTCTGATCCCACTGAGGAGTACCAAAAGAAACTACACCGTCTGCTCAAGAAACTCCCTGCTACAGCACGGGAACAAATCTACACGGACACCCCCCCAGAGACCCGACCAGGGCTAATTTGGGCTTGAATAGGGGCTGAGAGTGGCTGGCTCATCACAAAAACAGCTTTGGCTCTCGTGGAATTGACGCCTCCTTATCTATTATTGGGAGTGGACCACATCCACCCTGACCGAATTGGCCCTGTCAACACTGGTTCTCCCTTCCCTTCATGTGTCATTATATAATGCCGGCACCTGTAACTTTCACTCCATGCATCTGAAGAAGTGGGATTTTCACCCACAAAAGCTTATACCCAAATAAATCTGTTAGTCTTTCAGGTGCCACCGGACTGTCTGTTGTTTAAAATGTTGTTGTTTATGTGGCGAAGTCAAGCACTCAGAAGTGGAGAAATGCCAGCCTTAAGGTTGCTGGTGTAAGCTTAATTCACCCCTCTCTTGCATGTGTGCATTACGAGGCAGTGTCTAATCACATGATCAGATATGAATTTTTCCATGGGCCCTGCCTCATTCAGTGCTCAGGAGGCTGGATGCACAAGGGGCCAGAATTCTGGATGTGTGGTCGGCTGTAAAGTGGCATTTCCTAACTCATAGACTCATAGATTTTAAGGTCAGAAGGGACCATTATGATCATCTAGTCTGACCTGCTGCACAATGCAGGCCACAGAATCTCACCCATCCACTTCAATAACAAACCCCTAACCTGTGTCTGAGTTATTGAAGTCCAGCCAGCACCCAGGAAAGAATTCTCTGTAGTAACTCAGATCCCACCCCATCTAACATCCCATCACAGACCACTGGGCATACTTACCTGATGATAATCAAAGATCAATTGCCAAATTAATTGCCAAAATTAGGCTATCCCATCATACCATCCCCTCCATAAACTTATCAAGCTTAGTCTTGAAGCCAGATATGTCTTTTGCCCCCACTACTGCCCTTGGAAGGCTGTTCCAGAACTTCACTCCTCTGATGGTTAGAAACCTTCGTCTAATTTCAAGTCTAAACTTCCTAGTGTCCAGTTTATATCCATTTGTTCTTGTGTCCACATTGGTACTAAGCTTAAATAATTCCTCTCCCTCCCTAATATTAATCCCTCTGATATATTTATAAAGAGCAATCATATCCCCCCTCAGCCTTCTTTTGGTTAGGCTAAACAAGCCAAGCTCTTTGAGTCTCCTTTCATAAGACAGGTTTTCCATTCCTCGGATCATCCTAGTAGCCCTTCTCTGTACCTGTTCCAGCTTGAATTCATCCTTCTTAAACGTGGGAGACCAGAACTGCACACAGTATTCCAGATGAGGTCTCACCAGTGCCTTATATACCTCGCCTGATGCATCCTAAAACCGCATTCAAATCACATTGGTGGCTCATAGTCATCCTGTGATCAACCAATACTCCAAGGTCCTTCTCCTCCTCTGTTACTTCCAGCTGATGCCTCCTCAGTTTATAACAATAGTTCTTGTTATTAATGCCTTGCACTTTTCACTATTAAATTTCATCCTATTACTATTATTCCAGTTTACAAGGTAATCCAGATTTTCCTGTATGATATCCCGGTCCTTCTTTGTGTTAGCAATACCTCCCAGCTTTGTGTCATCCACAAATTTTATTAGCACATTCCCACTTTTTGTACCACGGTCAGTAATAAAAAGATTGGTCCCAAAACCGATCCCTGAAGAACTCCACTAGTAACCTCCTTCCAGCCTGACAGTTCACCTTTCAGTACGACCCGTTGTCATCTCCCCTTTAACCAGTTCCTTATCCACCTTACAATTTTCATATTGATCCCCATCTTTTCCAATTTAACTAATAATTCCCCATGTGGAACCGTATCAAATGCCTTACTGAAATCGAGGTAAATTAGATCCACTGCATTTCCTTTGTCTAAAAAATCTGTTACCTTCTCAAAGAAGATCAGGTTGGTTTGGCACGATCTACCTTTTGTAAAACCATGTTGTATTTTGTCCCAATTACCATTGACCTCAATGTCCTTAACTACTTTCTCCTTCAAAATTTTTTCCAAGGCCCTACATACTACAGATGTTGTGCATGACTTTGCAGCCTAAATAGCATTCCTTAAACCTAGCTGTTGTGGTGTGAAGGACAAACAGATCTAGGAAAAGGGAGAGCTGGCACGTTTGGAACATGGGGTGGGTGAGAAAAAGAGGTGTTTAAAGCAGGTCAGTACTAAGCTAGGGGCAGACATCAGAGCTTTACGCAGGGAATTAACAGCGTTTGCTGAGACTCCAGCCCGTAGCCAGTCGGTACCTAAAGCGCAGGGAATCACTGTTGCACCTAGGAAGGCACCTTCTCCTGGTTAGGTCTTGAGGGCTGCCTCCGTGTTGTGTATCTGGCCTGCGGCTTCTCAAAGTAGAACGAGCGAGACAGCGAGAGAATTGTCTAGCGCTGCATGGCTTGTTTTGGCCTGGCCTGGCCTGGCTTCTCTTTCGCTAACCCCAACGCTAGATTGTCACGCTGTGTAGTGCCTTCAGTTCTGGCTGTCCCTTCGCAATCCCCAGCCTGCACCTGTCACCGTGTCGCCCTTCCAGCCACTCATCAGGGTGAAATGAAATTAGAGGGAACACTCCAGTATACACTGTGCCAGAACTAACCCAGACGTCTGGCTGAAATCAGTCTTGTGGGGAAGAGTCAATGAATGGGATTGGCTGTCAGGCTGCCTGACTGGCGTTCGCTGCTGCGAACGTGCCCTGGAATTGCTGGGCTACTCCTGTGGGTAAGCTGGTTGCCAAGGAGACTGTGGCAGAACTGGACTTCCTCTGGCATCCCTGCTCCAGTGCTGGCGGGCCGCCTCCTGCATGGGGGTCAAAGCACCACGGACAGCGGTGCAGTCAGCGGGAAGAACGAGTCCAGGAAACAGCTTTGTCAGGCCATGCAGCAGCCATGCCAGAGAAAACGGCAGCTGGCAATGCAGGCATGCTGCACTGGCAAGCAGGGGTGTGAGAGAAATACAAGGTGCCAAATGGTCAAAACTTTTGCTCCATCTGTCCACATAACAGCCAGAAAACACGGGCCCGGGTGAAAATGGAGCCCTCTGCACAGCATTCATTTTGTGACTGTGCATACAAGAATATGTGCATGTGCATAAACCCACCCTCCAGAAACATCCTGCAGAGACGAAATGTGTAGTCCCCTTTTCAAACTATGAGACAGAGGTTTCAGAAACAATTTTCCCACGCCTGGCTGCACACGCCAGTTGGCTGCGCTAGGGACTGAGCGCTTAGCTGGGATGTTCTACATTAGTCGAGCTCCGGTGGGGCAATTGTTCCCTTGCAGGTCAGAAAAGTGATGGGTCTGGGAGTGAGGCCTGTGGGCCTGCGGGTGCCTCGTGGAGATTTCCCTCTTTCCGCCCAAGGGCAATAGCAGGTTGAAAACTGGAACATGATTTCGCAAACTAACGTGACCTTGTTTCCATTGCTCAGCATTCAAAGAGCCATTTCCCACAAACTTCACAATAGTGACAGTTTTCCACAAAAAGTTTTGGTTTTTGAACTAAAAGGACATTTTTGGATGAAAAAATAATTGTTCATGTATAAAATGTCAACCCGCTCTGTAGTCTTTCTACAGTTCTGATGTGTCCTGGTTGTTGCAGGAAAGCAGAAGAGACGGGGCGGCAAAGTGGTGACTCTGGAAAGGAATGAGGGATCTTTGCTGCCAACCACCAGCCTCTGAACTCCCAGGCAATGCTGTGGCTATGAGGGCGGATGCAAGGCTCAGATGTACACGCAAGGGAATAACATGGGGCAGTGCTGCTATCTCAGCTATTGCCTCGGTTATCATGTCCTGGTCTGGCGTCCACACTCGGGATGTTGAAACCTTGGAATGGTCTCAGAGAAGAGCTACAAGAATGATTCGCCGTCCAAAACACCTGCCTCGCGGTGAAAGGCTCCAGGAGCTCAGTCCAGTTAGTTTCAGTTAAGAGATGACTTGACCATGAGCTATAAGTACGTACACAGCGAAATGGCTCTTTAATCTAGCAAACAAAGGTTTTACACGAGCCAATGGCTGGAAGCTGAAGTCAGCAGAGTTTGAACTGGAAATGTAACGATGAGGGTAACTAACCCGTGGAACAGCCCCCAAAGGGAGGTGGTGGATTCACTATCGCGGGAGACTTTAAACGAGATTGGATGCTTGCTACAAGCTGCACTCTAGCTCACACATGTTATAGGCCGGGTGGTTCTCTGGCTTGTGTCATGCAGGTGTCTGGTCACAGTGGTCACCTCTAGCCTTAACGAAGAATTAAAAGCCCCTGATGCTGTACAGAGGGGAGTGTAAAACCCTGCAGTTATGTGGCTTCCACACTACACCCAGGGGCAAAGAAGCCATCTGATGCGCATTGCGCCGGATTCCCAGCTAGCAGAATTGGCATCGCTGCATTGACATTGTGGTGCTACACCAACAGGGGGCAGCCTGGAAGCTGAGCACGGGGCTGAGAAATTGTGGCTTCCAGCTGGGGGCCTTTCCTATGCTTTTTGCATCCTGAAAAAACCCATCATGAACATCTGGGTTCCCTAGGGAGGTGGAGGAATCTCCTTCCGTAGAGGTTTTTAAGGCCCGGCTTGACAAAGCCCTGGCTGGGATGATTTAGTTGGGGTTGGTCCTGATTTGAGCAGGGGGTTGGACTAGATACCTCCTGAGGTCCCTTCCAACCCTGAGATTCTATGATTCTGTGATCTCAAATCAATCTGTTCATACAAACTTATTTCAGCAAAAACATTGAGTCATTGACTATTTCCTGGGGAACTTGCTGGGTGTTGGCCTAGGTCCAGCCAAGGGCCACCTGCTCCTTAGCTGAAGCGCCCTGGGCTGTGGTTGTCACAGCTGCATATTCTCCAGGCTCGTAACTCCCAGTGTAGCATTTCTCCATTTTCTTCAGCCCTCTGTGCCAGGCGTTTTTATAGCTGCAGCACCGGGTCCATCAGCCACCACTCAGGGTTTGCTCAGCCTATGGCAGGTAGCTGGGCATTCGCTGTAGTTGTAACTTTGGCAAACTTCTGCCTGGAAAGGTGTCAGCTGTTCAGAAAAGCAGGAGGTCAGGCCTGGCTGGTCCTGCTGCACACACCTTCCAGTACAGGCTGCGGCGCGAGGCAGGCAGTTATGTTGAGCCAGGATTTTAAAAGGGTCCCTGAGGTGCTTTATTCCTTCCTAAGCCTCTTGCTGATTTAGGGGGTGCCAGGCAGTGACACAACCCCCAGTCTGAGGCAGCTGACGATTAACATCAACTCTAGCATTTTCTGTGAGACAGAATGTAAGTGGTGGGACTGAGTGGATGTATTTAAATGAGAGACACAGTCCTCCCTGGCCATGCAGGCTCCCTGTCCTGCCCCCATTCTGGGCACAAACATACACCTCATAGAATATTAGGGTTGGAAGGGACGTCAGGAGATCATCTAGTCCAACCCCCTGTTCAAAGCAGGACCAGTCCCCAACTAAATCCCTAAATGGCCCCCTCAAGGATGGACCTCACAACCCTGGGTTTAACAGGCCAATGCTCAAACCACTGAGCTATCCCTCCTCCCATCCCTTAATTGAAGGACACAGACTCCTCATTTCAAAAGTTTTTCATGGCATCTCCCTCCCCCCTTTCCCTCCCCAACCCCCACATGTCTCAGATCAGTTTATCCTCTGAGCCTGGGGGTTATGGTTCTCCACACACAAACCGATCCTCTTGACCAGTGATTTATTCTAAATTAAGAAAGCAAGAAAGAACAAAAATAATGCCTAGTGCATGCATCTCCCCTGACAGCTGCACTGAACTGAATGCAAAATAGCTGCCTGTCTGTGCAACCAGCAGACTCCTAGATATTTAGAGGTGTTCTGGGTAGGAGATTAATGCCATTACAGTTACATAGCTACATAGATTACATTGCTGACATTGGGCACCATTATTTCTAGCAGCTGGACTGCAACTCAAGATGTGAGTTATTAAACCTAAGGCCCAGTAGCTTCAGTTAGCTGAGCTGTCTGTGGTTAACGTAGCAGACACCTTGTCATGTGTTACAGCATCACTTGTGTACAATATTTGTAGTTACGTGTTTTGGTAACAGCTGGGTAACAAGTACTGACAGAGGCTGGTGTGCTGTCGCCTTGCACCGTGAGAGCGCTCATCAGCCATGGAAATTTCTCCTGTCATAACGTCTGGTCAAATCACAAGGGCATTGATCAGCTGAGCAAGTCCACTCCCTGCTGCTTACCATGGCGGTGAACTACGCCGAGGACTGTTCTCGCTCAATGGGTTTGGAATCCAATGGAAGTTGTGCCCGTTAAGCCAATGATTTGCCCTGACGTAGACATGATCTGTGAGTCTAATGTGTCATTCATAAGCAGTGTGTGACGTAGAGCTGGTCACATGACTTAGGCAAAGCTTTTTGGCTCTAGATATGTTTTTTGTAGGTTTGTTCATTATACTTCATTTTTCAGACTAACTGCAGCCTCTGGGTGGTTTATGGACTGTCACCCCCAATAGTGCCAGCCCCCGCAGCTCCTCATAGACTTAAGGTCAGAAGGGACCATTATGATCATCTAGTCTGACCTGCTGCACAATGCAGGCCACAGAATCTCACCCACCCACTCCTGTAACAAACCCCTAACCTATGTCTGAGTTATTGAAGTCCTCAAATTGTGGTTTGAAGACCTCAAGCTGCAGAGAATCCTTCAGAAAGTGACCCGTGCCCCACGCTGCAGAGGAAGGCGAAAAACCTCCAGGGCCTCTGCCAATCTGCCCTGGAGGAAAATTCCTTCCCGACCCCAAATATGGTGATCAGTTAAACCCTGAGCATGTGGGCAAGACTCACCAGCCAGCACCCAGGAAAGAATTCTCTGTAGTAACTCAGATCCCATCCCATCTAACATCCCATCCCAGACCACTGGGCATATTTACCTGCTGATAATCAAAGATCAATTAATTGCCAAAATTAGGCTATCCCATCCCCTCCATAAACTTATCAAGCTTAGTCTTGAAGCCAGTCTTTTGCTCCCACTACTCCCCTTGGAAGGCTGCTCCAGAACTTCACTCCTCTGATGGTTAGAAACCTTCGTCTAATTTCAAGTCTAAACTTCCCAGTGTCCAGTTTATATCCATTTGTTCTTGTGTCCACATTGGTACTAAGCTTAAATAATTCCTCTCCCTCCCTAATATTTATCCCTCTGATATATTTATAAAGAGCAATCATATCCCCCCTCAGCCTTCTTTTGGTTAGGCTAAACAAGCCAAGCTCTTTGAGTCTCCTTTCATAAGACAGGTTTTCCATTCCTCAGATCATCCTAGTAGCCCGTCTCTGAACCTGTTCCAGTTTGAATTCATCCTTCTTAAACATGTATAACGGTACTAACACCTCCTTATCTTTACTGGAAATACCTCGCCTGATGCATCCTAAAACTGCATTAGCTTTTTTAACGGCCATATCATATTGGCGGCTCATAGTCATCCTGTGATCAACCAATACTCCAAGGTCCTCCTCCTCCTCTGTTACTTCCAACTGATGTGTCCCCAGTTTATAACCAAAATTCTTGTTATTAATTCCTAAATGCATGACCTTGCACTTTTCACTATTAAATTTCATCCTATTACTATTTCTCCAGTTTACAAGGTCATCCAGATCTTCCTGTATGATATCCCGGTCCTTCTCTGTGTTAGCAATACCTCCCAGCTTTGTGTCATCTGCAAACTTTATTAGCACATTCCCGCTTTTGTGCCAAGGTCAGTAATAAAAAGGTTAAATAAGATTGGTCCCAAAACTGATCCCTGAGGAACTTCACTAGTAACCTCCTTCCAGCCTGACAATTCACCTTTCAGTTCGACCTGTTGTAGTCTCCCCTTTAATCAGTTCCTTATCCACCTTTCAATGTTCATATCGATCCCCATCTTTTCCAATTTAGCTAATAATTCCCCATGTGGAACCGTATCAAATGCCTTACAGAAATCTAGCTAAATTAGATCCACTGTGTTTCCTTTGTCTCAAAAATGTGTTACCTCCTCAAAGAAGGAGATCAGGTTGGTTTGGCACAATCTACCTTTTGTAAAACCATGTTGTATTTTGTCCCAATTACCATTGACCTCAATGTCCTTAACTACTTTCTCCTTCAAATTTTTCCCCAAGACCTTACATACTACAGATGTCAAACTGACAGGCCTGTAGTTGCTCGGATCACTTTATTTCCCTTTCTTAAAGATAGGAACTACGTTAGCAATTCTCCAGTTCTACAGTACAATCCCTGAGTTTACTGATTCATTAAAAATTCTTGCTAATAGGCTTGCAATTTCCTGTGCCAGTTCCTTTAATATTATTGGATGAAGATTATCTGGGCCCCCTGATTTCATCTCATTAAGCTGTTCGAGTTTGGCTTCTACCTCGGATGTGGTAATATCTACCTCCATATCCTCATTCCCATTTGTCATCCTACCATTATCCCTAAGCTCCTCATTAGACTCATTAAAGCCTGAGGCAAAGTATTTATTTAGATATTGGGCCACGCCTAGATTATCCTTAACCTCCACTCCATCCTCAGTGTTTAGTGATCCCACTTCTTCTTTCTTTGTTTTCTTCTTATTTATATGGCTATAGAACCTTTTACTATTGGTTTTAATTCCCTTTGCAAGGTCCAACTCTACATGGCTTTTAGCCTTTCTCACTTTATCCCTACATGTTCTGACCTCAATAAGAATGTAGCTTTCCTTGCTGATCCCTCCTATCTTCCACTCCTTGTGGGCTTTCTGCTTTTTCTTAATCACCTCTCTGAGATGCTTGCTCATCCAGCTTGGTCTACAACTTCTGCCTATGATTTTTTTCCCCTTTCTTGGGATGCAGGCTTCTGATAGTTTCTGCAACTTTGACTTGAAGTAATTCCAGGCCTCCTCTGCCTTTAGATGCACAAGTTCTTCAGTCCAATCCACTTCCCTAACTAATGTCCTTAATTCTTTAAAGTTAGCCCTTTTGAAATCAAAAACCCTAGTCCCAGATCTATTTTTGTTTATCCTTCCATCTAGTTTGAACTGAATTAGCTCATGATCACTCAAACCAAGGTTGTCCCCTACAACCATTTCTTCTATGAGGTCCTCACTACTCACCAAAACCAAATCTAAAATGGCATCCTCTCTTGTTGGTTCTTTAACTACTTGGTGAAGAAATCCATCGGCTATCACATCCAGAAAAATCTGAGCCCTATTATTGTTACTAGCACTTGTCTTCCAGTCTATATCTGGGAAGTTAAAGCCTCCCATGATCACACAATTTCCATTATCATTTACTTCATTAAAAACATTAAAGAGGTCTCTATCCATCTCCAAATCAGATCCCGGCGGTCTGTAGCACACCCCAAGCACTATCTCAGGGGAGGCTCTAGTAGCTTTCTTTCCCAATGTGATTTTTGCCCAGACAGACTCTGTCTTATCCATTCCATCCCTTCTTATTTCTTTACAGTTAACCTCATCACTGATATACAATGCTACTCCTCCCCACCCCCGAGCTCCGGGGTCTACTCTCCCCTCTCCCATGGCTCCAGCCAGAGCTTGGGGTGCCTGGGCTCAGGGCTGCTGTTCCCGATGGCTCCTGCCCAGGCTCTGGGCCACGCAGGCTTGGGGCATCCCCCACCCCACCCCACAGCTCCTGCCGGGGATTGGGGCATCCATTTTTCAAACTGTCTGGGGCCCTTGGGCACAGGCCCTGGGGGCCCATGCGTTAATCCACCCCTGGCCCTGACTAGCAGCTAGGAGCCCCCGGCTGTGTCGCTCCCAGCAACGCTGGGGAGATCAGACCTACCTCCACCTCCAGGAGCCTGCTCCAGCTGCAGGAAACTCCATAGCTGCTTCCATTAGAGCTGGGCTCCGAAGGCCGCACAGAAGGGAGCATGGGACTCCTGCAGCCCCCCTACAGCAGCTTTTGGATCAGGACCCTCACGGTTACAACACGCTGGAATTTCAGATGTAAACGTGCAGTCGTGAATGTGACCGATTTTAAGACCCCATGGCTGTGAAATTGATCAAAGTGAACTGTGAATTTGGTAGGGCCCCAGGTAGGAGAGTGGTGAGGCTAGTCCCATGGTACCGTTTCTGTTCCCTAGCTGGATAATAGTGACTGTAATAAGGTGGAAGTGGACAAGAGGTTTGATTCTCTTCCGGAGGTCCGGGCAGCGCCCTCCACCAGTGCCAGTCAGCGCGGCGGAACTGGCTGGCTCGTGTCTTAGCTTCACTAGCCCACAGGCCCGTTGTAGCCGTCTGTATCCTTGGCTACGCTTCAGGGCTGCTCATGTGTTGGGTGATCAGCCTGTCTGACAGCTGCATTTGATGGTGTCTGTAACTTGTGGCACATGTGAGCTGTAGTGAGACCCTTGGACTCCCCCGTGTCAAAGGGCAGCACGTCTGATTAGCCGGAAAGGCCAGGCCCCACGGGAACTGCTGCTAAGGAGACCCACCCATGGGCCAAACGAATGGCTGGGCCATGCTGTGCACGTCAGGTGGACTATGTGGCTTCACACAGGGCCATGCTTTACTTGATGTGCCTGAGTTTAGCTTCGACATTCCACTCTGCTGGCTCAAGTGTCTGGTTTGCCACTCCCACTTCCAGCGGAAACCAGTCTGCTTCGCAGTCACACGATAAAGTTTGTGTGCAAGCCACACACAGCTCAGCTTTTTCACAAAGCCTGGGGCAAACAAAACATTGTTGGCACATTTGTGCAAACGAGTGACTAGCAAGAGCTTAGGAATATGGCAAATCAGCTTTAATTTTCCAATTTCCCTCTACTCGGCCCCATGATTTTAAACACTGGGTCTCCACTTGTAAGGTAACTCCCTTCTCTCCGTGTGCCAGTATATTTATGCCTGTATCTGTAATTTTCACTCCATGCATCTGAAGAAGTGGGATTTTTACCCACGAAAGCTTATGCCCAAATAAATCTGTCAGTCTTTCAGCTGCCACCGGACTCCTCGTTGTTTGTGAGGATTTTAAATGTTTGGAACCTACGTAAACACTTTCATTTCTTGTTAGTGTATAGAGCTATGAAGCTGACACTGACACTCATGTGCGCAGTGTGTCTTGCTGCAGACCCAGTAATACTCACATCCCCATTAACTTGGGGGTGGAAATATTTACACCTCCAGCGTCTTTGAGCCATGTGGACTATCAGTTCACATTCCCACTCATTTGCCAATTGCCTGGAAACGTCTTTGTTTCATTCATTATTTGTCAGATTTGATACCACAGAGCAAAGTCAGCAAGAGGCTAATTTCTTTGGCCCAATCCCAGCCCCTCCCACTGCTGATGCCTTTTGGACAGAGCCCGGCTGCCTGTATTTTGTATTGTACTGGACATAACAAGGTATTGGCATGGAGGAAGTTAGTTATTACATCTTTAGCCAAAGAGTTTCATTCGGGGTCCTTGAAAAACTGACCAAGCGTTTAATCCATGCCCAGTTCTGCGTGAGCAGCCAGGAGCTGAAAAGACTGTTTTGGTTTTGGAGGGGAACGTGGCACGGGAGGAGGATTTTGCTTGGCGCCGTGGTCAGGGAGCCTGTGAGTGGAGCTCCCCTGAGCTGCAAAGAGACACAGTGCAGGAGAACGAATTGCAGGACTCTGGTGGGCAAGTTGCAGCGTATTGTTGCCATGCCGCCGAGCATGTTCCACTGCTACTCGGATCAGGCAGTTTTGTGTCGTTTGCTCATTTATAAGAAGGAGCCAGGCCAGACCGGTGGCTTCCAACTAACCAGGGTTACTAGATAGACGCAATGTGCCAGGCCAAGCCACAGCCACACACTGCCGCTCTCCGACACGGGAACGCAGGGAGCCCAGCGCGAGGGCTCAGAAACTATTTAAAGGGATACTCCCCTATTCTTCCTCCCCCATGCCTGTAAAATGACATACAAAGTATTAAAATATATAACACGCTGCAAATCCAGTGTGAGAGGTGGATCTCAGCTGCCATAGGCATCACAGCTCTGCATTGGTCGCTCCTAGGGAGGATAACAAGACGGCTGTGTTCATGGGGACGTGCTGCTCTTGCTTTGCCTGGTTCATCTGGCTCCCAAGGTGCAATCTCTGATCTAGAAGTGAAAGGACTCAAAGTTGCAGCTGTCCTCTGTGTTAGCGCCCAGCCCCAGCCTGCACTGTCGGTGCACGAGGCGTTCTCCCCAGGCATTTGCAGGCTATAGCCGTGAGGGTTTTCTTCTGTCACAGGAATCTCCCCCACTCAAATTAGGCCCAGTGCTAATTGGGAAAGGGTTTAGCAAGGCATCAAGGGCTTGTTCCTGCAAGGGGCTGATCACTGGACCTGCTCCAACCGCCACTTCAGCAGAGGCCGCGCTTCACATGTGTCAGTGGGGCTCTTGGGGTGCTTAGAGCTCAGCATGTGCCGACGACGTGCTTGGCTGGCACAGCCCCCAGGCAATGAACTGGAGGTTAAGGGGTGCATGTACCCGGCTCTGCTCAAACAAAGGCGACGCCCATGGCTGCATTGCCTCAGTTTCGTGTGCATGGCAAAGGGGCCAGAGCTGGGAAATCCTCGCACTGCTGTGCACAAGAACTGCCCACAGGGCGGTTTTAACGAGTGAAAGGCCGGTCTAGTCCCCCTTTACGGGGCGGCGAGGGAACCTGGCTTGACATTTACTTCTGCGTATTTTAAAGCAAATTCAGTGACCGTGTCCTGCCCTTTCACCCGTGTTCGTCTCTGTGACTGCTAGAAAACAACCCGCCCTGCAGAGAGGAGAGCAGCAAGGGGAGCATCAGTGAGGAGTGAGCCCCAACTTCCATAGAAACCCGGCGCAAATCTCCCCTGCGCTCACAGCTCGTGTGGATCTTTTCACCCAGAACCTCTTTCTAGCCAGGACGTGCTGCTGACAGTCTCAAGAGACTCGGGGGGCTTCAGGCATGTGTTTATTCACTCTGCCAGAATCAGTCTGGGCAGCGTGGTGCCTGCCCACAGTGGAAAAGCACCAGGGGCCAGAAAGCTAGAAAGCCTGACCCAGTTGTCAGAGGGAGCCTGTGGCTCAGAGCTCGCCCAGCTCCAGGGGTGGCTGGGGAGCAGAGAGAGCCCCCTGCATGCCTGCTCTCCCCTCACGGCTGCTCCATGACAACACAACGCAGGCGGGAGTTGTGCCAAGTCACATGAATGAAATATTCCAAGATTGGCCCTGAGCCCCAGAACCCAACTCTGTGGCAGGTCAATGATGGGGCTGTTTCCCTCAGCTCATCGGGCTGGCAGCAGCATCTTACAGTCACACGGCACAGCCAGTGTCCTACACCCCAGTCACTTTTCCTGCCCGTATCCACGGTGTCTGCGGGTGATTCTTAGCGGTGTGGCTGCAGAACCTGACCAGGGTGCCGATGCTGGAGAACGGCCGTGAGAAGGTCACGCATGCAGCTAACATTCCCTGTCTCCAGCTCTGAGACATGGCACAGTGTGAGAAATGTCACTCGCTCAGCCCTGGGGGGCTCCGAGCCGCCTGCTTTACAGGCCACAATTACTTCAAATCTCTCCCCAGGAAACGAAGTGACAAGCACGAGCCACTAGCAAATCCTGCTTTGTTCAGGACAAACACAACACACAGACTCCTAGCAAACATGGTGAGAGCCGGTCAGAGCCAATGCCACGAGACGCACTGACCTGCCCTCACACCAGAGCCAATGGCTGGGCCAGGAGCAGAGAATGTGCGGCGGCACGCGCTAAAAGGCAGAAAACCCAACCTGTCCTAAGTGGGCCATGAACTGATTGTTGAAAGAGGGAGCCATTTAGCTGTGGAAGCCCATCCCCGGTGTGTAAGCCCAGTGCTGAAGGGATGGTGACATTCCATTTGCACTACTTGATTTGCTGTGTGACCTTGGGCAAATCAGGCCCGCTGTGTGCCTCAGTTTCCCCATCTGTAAGAGAGCGAATATTAGCCTACTTCCTTAGTAGGGGGTGTTGTGGGATTACCTAGTTACTGTGTGCAGAGCGCTTGGTCTGATAAAGCGCCATGGGCCGGGTTCTGATACACTCACACTGCGTTGTACCTTCGCCCTGCACTCGATCCATTCGTTCAGTGGGGCCGTTTAAGGCATGGGGCTCTCAGAAGCTGACCCATATAAATGCTGTGGTTTGCCCAGCACAGCAGCCCGTCTCAGTCCAGCACCCTGTAAATAAACTGCTCACAAGCCCCACAGATAGCGTTTTAAAAGTCAGTACCCAACGGCTGCCCTGTCTGCTCTGGAGAGTGCAGCTGGGCGAGGGAGCCACTGCTGCAAACCGGCTCCTGCCACAGGCGCTAGGTGCCACCCTGCAGCGTAGACAGGCCCTTTGCCGGTTGTTCAGCTGAAGATTTATGTGCAAAGCTGAGGTGGCAGCAGATCAGTTCCTTCATGGAACCAGACGAAGGATCCCGCCACCTGCCAGTGGGAGCCTCGTTCAGGTGCCAGAACACGCTCAATCATTGGTAAAGTCCAGCTTTGTGCTTCACCCTCCACCCCACCATTACTGCCCAGCCACGGTCTTGCAAAGGGGAACCTCCAGGCTGCAGGAGTGAAGGCAGCAAATTGAATTTGCAAATAAAGGCTGATGGGAGCCTGAACATTTTACATAATGACAAAAAGCAGCTGGCGCGGCCATGCCAGAGCCAGGGAGTGGAGTCGTGGCACTAGGAGCATGGAGGCTGCCTGCCGTATCAGCCATCTCACACCGCTGTGCATGCCTGGGGGATGTGGCAAGTAGCTGACCAGAGGGGGCAGCTCTGCTTTCTGCATTGTTCACGTTACATTGCCAAGAAGCCTGCCTGCATGGCTGCTGCACAGCCTGGCGTGCTGGGTCAGGGCAAGCTGGGTCTGCCATGGAGCGCGCAAGCAGCTCACTAGCATGGAGCCTTTACACGTGTTCTTTTTTGCTGGGTTGTTTCCCTTAGGCTTAAAGTCCTGGCGTCTGTGACTCAGCAGAGACTGTTCTCCTGTCTCCAATGCAGCTCTTAAAAACCTATTTCCAGGCAGTATTTCTGTGGTGGGAGGCAGCCTGGAGCCTGGGTGTAGGCTATGGCCTTTGGGCTTGATGGGGAGAGAAGAAGGAGTTTGAGTGCCTGCCCTGCATCACTGGCCATGTGTCACCAGGTCCCAGTGTGCTGTGTTGGCAGCTGAGATTGGTCTTTAAACCTTGGGATCTTAAAGCACAGGCCAAGCTCTACCAGCTCCCACTGTAGCTGGGTCAACCTCAGTGTCACCACTAGAGGGGGACAGAGCACCACCAAGAGTGGGTTACAGACACCACTGTGTCCACTAGAGGGGGACAGAGCACCACAGTTGTGGGTGTGGGTTACAGACACCAGTGTGTCCACTAGAGGGGGACAGAACACCACAAGGACTGTGCGTGGGTTACAGACACCAGTGTGTCCACTAGAGGGGGACAGAACACCACAGTTGTGGGTGTGGGTTACAGACGTCAGTGCGCCCACTAGAGGGGGACAGAGCCCCACAAGGAGTGGGTGTGGGTTACAGACACCAGTGTGTCCACTAGGGGGGACAGAACCCTACAAGGACTGGGTGTGGGTTACAGACACCAGTGCGTCCACTAGAGGGGGACAGAACACCACAGTTGTGGGTGTGGGTTACAGACGTCAGTGCGCCCACTAGAGGGGGGACAGAGCCCCACAAGGAGTGGGTGTGGGTTACAGACACCAGTGTGTCCAGTAGGGGGGGAGAGAGCCCTACAAGGACTGGGTGTGGGTTACAGACACCAGTGCATCCACTAGAGGGAGACAAAGCACCACAAGGAGTGGGTGTGGGTTACAGACACCAGTTTGTCCACTAGAGGGGGACAGAACACCACAGTTGTGGGTGTGGGTTACAGACACCAGTGCGCCCACTAGAGGGGGACAGAGCCCCACAAGGAGTGGGTGTGGGTTACAGACATTTATGCACAGTAGCTGAGAGTTTCCCAGACAATGGAGGCATAACACTGGCTGCTTTCCCTGTGTGGGATGGATGGGTCTCAAAAGGTCCTGATTGGCTAGTTCAGAAATACAGTGTCTGTTGCAGGGTGTGTGTGTGTGTGGGGGGGTGCGGGCTCTGGCTGGGGGGGGGGAATGAGGGGTTCAGAGGGTGGGAGGGGTATCAAGGCTGGGCCAGGGGGTTGGGGCCTGGGAGGGGGCCAGGGCTGCAGGCTCTGGGCGGCACTTACTTCGAGCAGCTCCTGGAAGCAGCGGCATCCCCCTCCCCATCTCCAACATGGTTCCCAGCCAGTGGGAGCTGCGGGGGAGGTGCTTGGGGCAGGGGCAGCATGCAGAGCCCCCTGGCTGCCCCTACGTGTAGGAACCGGAGGGGGGGACATGCTGCTGCTTCCGGGAGCTGTGTGGAGCCACGGTGCACACAGAGCAGGGCAAGCCCCCCCAACCCCACTCCCCAGCTGGAGCTCCCTGGAGCAAGGCCCGGCCCCTTCTCCCTGGTGGGAGCGCGAGGGCAGGATTAAAATGGCTGAAGGGCCGGATGTGGCCCCCCGGGCCGTAGTTTGCCCACCCGTGGGGTACCTATAAAATGAAATCATAACATGCTTTCTATAGCCTAGACTTAACCTAGCTACCTCACATCTTGCAGCGTAATGCTTGTAGTGCAGAGAGCCTGAGACAGGGGCCTGGTCTGAGGCCTGAGGCCTGAGCTAAAGTAGTGGGCAATCTTTGCTGATATAAAGCAAAAGTCAGGCTGTGAGCACAAGGCAGGCCCTGCTGTAAAACATGCCTGCGTGCAAGCTCACAGACCCTGGCAAGAACAGGGCTGGTACTGCAAAAACACATTCCTGAGACATGCTAGGCACAGGACACTTGTGCAAACACCTTCCAGCAGGGTGGTACCAGAACACCCCATACCACGTATGGTACAAGCAGCCCCCACCCAAAGCTAACAGGGACACACTGACCCCTCCCAAAGAGACGGTCAGGATGACAGCGAGCTGGGTAGAGCTGTTTTGCTCAAACCAACATGTACAAGGTAATGGGTGGTAACTAACCAGGTCAGAGGGGCAATATGTAACGTGTTTGTATCTATGTATAAAGCTGTATCTCAGCGGGAGCTTCTTTGGCCAGCCGCGGGGGGCAGTGGAGACTCCTGCTCCTGACTGAGGGTATGTCTACACCACGAAATTAGGTTGATTTTTTAGAAATCAGTGTGTGTGTGTGTGTGTGTGTGTGTGTGTGTGTGTCTGTGTCTGTCTGTCTGTCTGTCCGTCCCCCCACTAAGCACATTACGTCAGCGGAGTGCATCCATAATACTGAGACTAGCGTCGACTTCCGGAGCTTTGCACTGTGGGTAGCTATCCCGCAGTCTCCACCACCCATTGGAATTCTGGGTTGAGCTCCCAATGCCTCATGGGGCAAAAACATTGTCATGGGTGGTTCTGGATACATGTCGTCACCTCCCCACCACCCAATCAGTGAGAGCAATAGCAGACAATCGTTTCTCTCCTTTTTTGCGTGCAGCCGCCATACCACGGCAAGCATGGAACCTGCTCAGATCGCCGCGGCAGTTATGAGCACTGTAAACGCCATGTGCATTATCCTGCAGTGTATGTGGCACCAGAAGCTGCAAAAGCAGGCGAGGCGGTGATGGCAGTGCAGTGACGAGAGTGATGAGGACATAGACATGGACACAGACGTCTGTCAAAGCACGAGCCCTGGCAATTTGGACATCATGGTGGTAATGGGGCAGGTTCATGCTGTGGAACGCCAATTCTGGGCCCAGGAAACAGGCACAGACTGGTGGGACCGCATAGTGTTGCAGGTCTGGGATGATTCCCAGTGGCTGCGAAACTTTCGCATGCGTAAGGGCACTTTTGTGGAACTTTCTGACTTGCTTTCTTCTGCCCTGAAGCGCAGGAATACCAAGATGAGAGCAGCCCTCACAGTTGAGAAGCGAGTGGTGATAGCCCTGTGGAAGCTTGCAACACCAGACAGCTACCGGTCAGCCGGGAATCAATTTGGAGTGGGCAAATCTACTGTGGGGGCGGCTGTGATCCGAGTGGCCAACGCAATCACTGAGCTGCTGCTACCAAAGATAGTGACACTGGAAAATGTGCAGGTCATAGTGGATGGCTTTGCTGCAATGGGATTCCCTAACTGTGGTGGGGCGATAGACGGAACCCATATCCCTATCTTGGCACCGGAGCACCAAGGCAGCCAGTACCTAAACCGCAAGGGGCACTTTTCAATGGTGCTGCACGTACTGGTGGATCACAAGGGACGTTTCACCAACATGAACGTGGGATGGCCAGGAAAGGTACATGACGCTCACATCTTTAGGAACTCTGGTCTGTTTAAACGGCTGCAGCAAGGGAATTACTTCCCAGACCAGAAAATAACAGTTGGGGATGTTGAAATGCCTGTCGTTACCCTGGGGGACCCAGCCTACCCCTTGATGCCATGGCTCATGAAGCCATACACAGGCAGCCTGGACAGTAGTCAGGAGTTGTTCAACTATAGGCTGAGGCTATGGCTACACTTGCAAATTTGCAGTGCTGCAGCAGGGTGTGAAAACACACCCTCTCCAGCGCTGCAAATTGCGGCACTGCAAAGCGCCAGTGTGGTCAAAGCCCCAGCGCTGGGAGCGCGGCTCCCAGCGCTGTCCGTTATTCCCCACAGGGAGGTGGAGTACAGACAGCGCTGGGAGAGCTCTCGCCCAGCGCTGGCGCTTTGACTACACTTAGCGCTTTGAAGTGCAAGTGTAGCCATAGCCTGAGCAAGTGCAGAATGGTGGTAGAATGTGCATTTGGACGTTTAAAAGTGCACTGGTGCTGGTTACTGACTCAGTTAGACCTCAGCGGAACCAATATTCCCATTGTTATTACTAGGGGAGACGTTTATGGCGACGTAGGAGGTTGAGGCAAATCGCCTGGCCGCTGATTACGTGCAGCCAGACACCAGGGCAGTTAGAAGAGCACAGCAGGGAGCGCTGCGCATCAGAGAAGCTTTGAAAACCAGTTTCATGACTGGCCAGGCTACAGTGTGAGAGTTCTGATTGTTTCTCCTTGATGAAAACCTGCCCCCTTGGTTCACTCTACTTTCCTGTAAGCCAACCGCCCTCCCCTCCCCCCTTCGATCACTGCTTGCAGAGGCAATAAAGTCGTTGTTGTTTCAAATTCATGCATTCTTTATTACTTCGTCATACAAATGGGGGATACCTGCCAAGGCAGCCCGGGAGGGGTGGGGGAGGAGGGAAGCACTGGGTGGGGTGGTGGAGGACAGGAGGAGGGAAGGACAAGGCCACACTGCACTTCACAACTTATTGAATGCCAGCTTTCTGTTGCTTGGGCAGTCCTCTGGGGTGCAGTGGCTGGGTGCCCGGAGGCCCCCCCACTGCATTTTTGGCCGTCTGGGTGAGGAGGCTATGGAACTTGGGGAGGAGGGCAGTTCGTTACACAGGGGTTGCAGCGGTGGTCTGTGCTCCTGCTGCCTTCCCTGCAACTCAACAATACGCCGGAGAATATCAGTTTGATCTTCTAGTAGCCTCAGCATTGCATCCTGCCTCCTCTCATCACGCTGATGCCACCCATCATCTTGATCCCACCACATGTCCTCGCGTTCATTTTGTGCTTTCCTGCACTCTGACGGTGTCGGCCTCCATGCATTCTGTTGGGCTCTTTCAGTGCGGGAGGACTGCGTGAGCTCAGAGAACATTTCATCGCGAGTGCGGTTTTTTCGCCTTCTAATCTTTGCTAGCCTCTGACACGCAGATGATACGGGGAGCATTGAAACATTTTCAGCTGCGGGCGGGAGGAAAGAAAGGGAGAGCAGTATTTAAAAAAAAGACACATTTTAGAGAACAATGGGTAGACTCTTTCACGGTGAACCAAGCTGTTAACATTACATGGTTTCAAACAGCAGCACCCTCATTTCCCATACCAGGCACCCATCGGGTTGGCCATTTAAAAGGACGGGCTGCAGTTTTGGGGTTAATGTGCAGCACAAACCCAAATAACCCCCCCACCCCCCCATTCTCTGGGATGATCGCTTCACCCCTCCCCCACCACGGGGCGCACAGAGGGGATGATTTCTGTTCAGCCACAGGCAAACAGCACAGCAGGAACGGTCACCTCTGAATGTCCCCTTAATAAAATTCCCCTATTTCAACCAGATGACCAGGAATTATATCACTCTCCTGAGGATAACACAGAGAGATCAAGAACGGATGCTGTTTGAATGCCAGCAAACACCGGGACCATACGCTGCCATGCTTTGTTATGCAGTGATTCCAGACTACGTGCTACTGGCCTGGCGTGGTAAAGTGTCCTACCATGGAGGATGGAATAAGGCTGCACTGCCCTGAAACCTTTTGCAAAGACTTTGGGAGTACATCCAGGAGAGCTTTACGGAGATGTCCCTGGACGATTTCCGCTCCATCCCCAGACACATTAACAGACTTTTCCAGTAGCTGTACTGGCCACGAATGCCAGGGCAAATTAATCATTAAACACTTGCTTTTAAACTGTGTGTAATATTTACAAAGGTACACTCACCAGAGGTGTCTTCTCCACCTGGCGGTTCCGGGAGGCAGCCTTGGGTGGGTTCAGGGAGTTATTGGCTCCAGGTCCAGGGTGAGAAACAGTTCCTGGCTGTTGGGGAAAATGTCTTCTTCGCTTGCATGCTGTGGGCTATCTTCAACGTCCTCCTCCTCTTCATCTTCCTCGTCCCCAAAATCCGCATCCCTGTTGCGTGAGAATCCATTGACGGAGTCCACGCACAGGGCTGGGGTAGTTGTAGGGGCACCCCCTAGCATGGGATGCATCTCATCATAGAAGCAGCATGTCTGGGGCTCTGACCCGGAGCGGCCATTTGCCTCTCTGGTTCTTTGGTAGGGTTGCTTGAGCTCCTTAAGTTTCATGCGGCACAGCTGTGGGTCCCTGTTATAGCCTCTGTCCTTCATGCTCTTGGAGATTTTTTCCAAATATTTGGGCATTTCGTCTTTTGGAACGGAGTTCTGATAGCACGGATTCCTCTCCCCATACAGTGATCAGCTCCCGTACCTCCCGTTCGGTCCATGCTGGAGCTCCTTTGCGATTCTGGGACTGCATGGTCACCTGTGCTGATCAGCTCGCCACGCTGGGCAAACAAGAAATTAAATACAAAAGTTCACGGGGCTTTTCCTGTCTACCTGGCCAATGCATCAGAATTGAGAATGCTGTCCAGAGCGGTCACAGTGGAGCACTCTGGGATAGCTCCCGGAGGCCAATACCATCGAATTGCATCCACACTACCCCAAATTTGACCCAGCAGGGTCGATTTCAGCACTAATCCCCTTGTCGGGGAGGAGTACAGAAATAGATTTGAAGAGCCCCTTAAGTCGACAAAAATGGCTTTGTCGTGTGGACGGGTGCAGGGTTAAATCGATCTAACACTGCTAAATTTGACCTAAACTCGTAGTGTAGACGAGGGCTGAGCTGCACATTGTCCCGGGCATACGTGTATAAGGGTACTTGTAGCAATTATAGGCACTAATACCATGCTCCGTCGCCAATAAACCTGCCCGGGTCTGTGGCTATTGGGCAGTTCAATCGGAGCCTGCTGTCCAGGCTATTGGGCCAGAGCCAGTGCAGCCGGCAGCGAGAACACACACGCAGCCAACATCTGACAACACCACTGACCCAAAGTCCACGCAGGGCTTTATGGCCCAGCTGGCTGCGACCCTCCTTCCCAGAGACACGCATGCTGCCAGCTTAGCCCTTTGGGAAGGACCCAGTGCCTTGCTCTGCACTCCGATATACCAGCCCCAGCCTCTGTCTTTATTCAGAACCCCCTGCTGTGTGGTTCAGTCTGTAGATTTCCTGGCTCGGAGATTTCAGTCTCTTATTTAGCCCTGACTGAGGATGCAAATAGGCCTGCAGTGTCCAGTGCCCATTGCTGGCGAGGGGGAACCTTTCCAAAGCACGACGTCTCTCTTGGGTGGAGACCTGTGTCCCTCTCTCCCCCCGAACAGGGATTCCAAGGCTGCATTGCTCCCTGCCTACACTGTGAATTCCCCAGGGAGGCAGGCCAGCGCCTGCACTTTGCGTTCTGACCATGGCCTATGACCCGTGTATTGCCGCAGTTATGTGTTCCCACACTGCTCCTAAGCACACACACCCATTCTTAAGCTAAAAGCATTTACACCATAAAACATCCGCCATGCAGGCGAGAAAGTTTTCCAGAGATCACCCCAACTCCAGCTAGGGCTCTGGTAGGTCCAGTCCTGCAGACACTCCTCTGGCTGTAGCTGGGTGACATGTTCATCCAGCTTAGCTCCAGAGCCAGAGTTGAGACCGGACAGATCAGCCATCTCTTTATACAGTCTGGGCCCTGGAGCGACCAGCGGACACTAACCACTCCCCGTAGGGCGGATCTTGGAATAACCAGAGGTGGGGAATTTGCATTCGCCTCCGCCTAGGGATTCCCCAGGAAATCCACTTGCCCCCAAAGACCACTCACTCTGGCACATTTTCAATCTTTTGAACTGCCCGGTCTCGTGCCTGTCACACCTCCCCGCTCAGGAGGCTACATACAATCCCAGCTCACTGTAATACACACACTTGACACAATAAGGTCTTCCAGGGATTTTGCTGTTTCCGTCACATTGAGCAACAGCTGCCATGGCTGATAGCGCCTGCAGGGCACTGGGGGCACGAGCCCCTAACTCAGGGTGAATGTGGAGTGCAAGCCAAAGGGGGGGTTTCAAAGGGAAAATAGCGCCTAGACTCCCTCATCTGCAGAGCAGTAACGAGACTTTCCTAGAAGATTCTGGAAGAAAACTGGCCGCTTCTGCACCAGGACTTATTGCAGCATAGGCTGTTTTAGTGCAAACAGTCTAGCAACCGACAAGATGGTGGGGAACAGAAAACCCAGATTTGAACAGGCTCTATTAATGGGAGACAAGATTACTTCATCTGCAACCCCCTCAAAGGCTGCAAGCCGTGCAGAGACGAGCAGGAGTGCTGTGTCTGCCCTGTAATTCTACCCCAGGGGACTCCTGCTCTGGGGCTCAGGTGCTGCATATTCAACCAAAACGCAAAGGCTTCTTTCTGCCGCCTGCTGGACGAGAGCTGTGCAGTCAGCATGTTTATTGGCACAGGACAGACATTAAGACAAGAACTCCCACCAAGCACTGACATTCCCTCTGCCTTTGGCTAATCCCCCGGTGAGGGTTGGAGCCTGTGGTGTATGGGCTCTGATTTGCTCACCGCTCTTCACAGGAGCTCAGGCGTGGGCAGCCTTGGACGGTCGATACCAACCAACGTGTCAGTGAGGAATTACAGACACGGCATTTAGCTATGACGCAGCCGCTTTGTGTGAGCACTAACGCCGGGAAAAGCAGGGGAAGAGAGCAGAGGGACCTTATCACAAATAACCTTTCCAATCAAAAAGAACCCAGGAGTAAAAATGCCATTATACATTTTAATTATTGCTGCTGCCAAGACAGAATTGGTAAGGCTCAAAATCTCCGGCAGCCTGATCCCCAGCGGGTGAGAGCCATCGGAAACCTGCCATTTAACCCATTATCCCTGCAAAGCCGCTGCAGGGAGTGGCAGGGAATCACACCCCAGATCCCACCTCCTGCTGTACTTGTGCTGAGCTCAGACTGGAGAGAGAAGAGCTGGTTAGTTGCAGGATCAGTCTAGCACTGCAGAAAGGAATAAAGGAATCGCACCCCCAGGGATGGGTGGGTTGGCCACCTCTGACCTACAGGGCAGGAGATCTTGGGTCCTTTCTCACACCAAATACTGTCCTGCCAATACAGCACAGTGTGAAGGAAGAGCTACCCCTGTGAGAGGGCAACTGAGTTCCCTGCACCTATTTCCTGATGACACATGCAAGGCCCCACAGCACTTCTTTGAAAATCACCTGAGGCAAACCTATCCAGGCTCCATTCTCTCTTTCCAGGGGGCCAGCATGGTGCTGAGTGTGTCCCAGCGCTCCTGTAGCCAGCAGAGACCCTGGGCTTCCCAGGCTATCCAGAGCAAGCCCCTCCAGTTCAGTAGTGAAACTGGGATCAGAAGTTGGTTGCCCGTGTTCAATCTGTGTGGCCTTGCACCAGCTTTAGTCTCCTCAGTTTGTCCCGCCCCCAGCATGAATTAGAGCAGCCTTGCAGCTGCTCTAACTTGCACTGGCTTGTAACAGAAGCCTAGAGTTTAATGCCCAGCTCCTATCGCCCACTGAAGTCAGTCACTTTGGGAACGTAACTGAAACTTGGGCTCCATCGCTTTCACAAGTGCAGCTGAGCAACAGAACTGAGTCTGCCTCAAACAATCCCCCCTCTCCACCCCATTCCCCAGGTACTGTGCCACGGGAGCTTTAGAAAGGCCAGAGAGCAGAAAGGAAACACTAACAACGGTCAGGCTGCAATTGCTAAGGCAGTTAAATGAAAGTAACAGCCCCCCAGCCTCACTCCTGGTCTGCGGCACCCTGGAGTCAAGCTGTGCCCTGCGGCGCAGGTGCTGGGCTGCAGCAGCCATTAATGAGGGTCCTACAGAATTTGCACCCAGCCCTAGGGCTGCTGGGGATTCTTGCCCTAATGGCATTGCTGCGTAGGGCCCATTGCAGGCTTCGTAGTGCTGATCTTGACCTGTCACTTTGAAGCCTGCCTGGCCACCACAGGTCTTTCAACACTTCCCTTAGTGTACCCAGGAGTGCAAGAAAAGGTTTTCAAATGCTGCCCGAGGCAGCACGAAATCAATTTACCTCAGAGGCATTAGATGACAAAACCAGGGTTTGCATTTGATCCGCTGCCATTACTGTAATAAAGCCATTGATCAGAGGCCAGGCCTGAGTGAGAAATTACAAAAGAAGATGCAGTAGGAACAAAACCTCCTTCCTGTGTTCAATATATGGAACAGATGAACAATGAAAGCTTCTCGCTACCATCATCATCATCATCACTTCAGTTCTCCGCAGAGAGGTGAGGAAATGGGCGAATTGATTTTTAAATTCTCTGTGATCTGCATTCTCTACAAGAGCTGGATGCAACCCCTTCTTCAGCCGGCTTTCGCAGAGACGCACGTAATCGCCCCCGTGGCCCATGCTGGCGGAGGACGGTAGATCAGAGCGGCACAAAGCACCGTAATGCTCCCTCACTCACCCCGGAGGAGGGAGGTCACTGAAGGGCTGGCAGTAGCCTGCCGCCAAGCTTGTCGCAGCTTAACTAGGGCCAGAGCCTGCCTGGGTTCCGGCAGCCGGCGAACAACAGTCTCAAGGGGCTGGCTACAGCCTGGCGGGGCTCAGGCAGCCAGCAAACAACACAGTCTCAAGGTAGGCTGGGGCCACTCGTCTTCAGAGCGAGCGCCCCTTGCAGAGGCATGAGGGTCAGCCACCCAGGGGAGAGGGGGCAGGGGGACATGGGCCCTCCCTACTCCACTGCGTCCCAGCCCAGGGCCCTGGCAGGGGCAGAATCAGATGCCCCGGAGTCGGCGGGGATCCAACCGCAACATGCCAACCCGGGGGCCCAGGGCTTTGCAGCCAGTCCTCCGGGGGCTGCCCCTGGGCCACTTCCTGCCTCCCCTGGGGTGGGTACCTCTGACATCCAGTCGTCGTCCGGCTCCTCTGGGTAAGCGGCGGCAGGCACTCCGGGCCAGTTGTCATCTGTGTCCGGGGCTTGGGCCGAGCCAGGCAGGGGATCCGCTCCGGAACCGGCTGGACGTCCTTCTCCTCTGCAGGCTTCCCCCTGAATGGGCTGCGGGTCTGCCCTTTTATACTGCTGGCCACACCCCTGTCCTTCCAGCAGGGGCGGGGGGGGGCTAGGCTCCGCCCTCCAAGGGGTGTGTAATACTCCCTCACTCACCCCGGAGGAGGGAGGCCTGTCCGCCTCACTACAAACACACAAAGAAGAGATTCCTCCGGTTTTAGACACAGATTCCACTGTTTTGAAAGAGAAGCATGATTGGCTCGGAACCAGTCCCCTGTCCCCACTGGAGCAGGGCTCAGCTCCTCCTTTGGGATGGCGTTCCCAGAGCTGGAAGCTCCCAGAGACCCCATGGCCAGTTTCCAAGGCCATTCAGCACCCTGCATGGCCCCAGGGGGGAGGGATAGCTCAGTGGTTTGAGCATTGGCCTCCTAAACCCAGGGTTGTGAGTTCAATCCTTGAGGGGGCCACTTTGGGATCTGGGGCAAAAATTGGTCCTGCTAGTGAAGGCAGGGGGCTGGACTCAATGACCTTTTGAAGTCCCTTCCAGCTCTAGGAGATTGGTATAGCTCCAATTATTATTATAACTCTGGGCTTGAATGTGGGTGCCAAGCCTCAGAAAATCAGGGGCTTAGCAGACAATCAGCCTGACAAACCTCATCCAAGTCACCCAAAACGGAGCAGCCTAGAGCAAGGGCCCTCTCGTTACACTGGCTCCTGCGATGGATCATGCTGGGGCCTCACATCAATGCGTGTGTTTGATGGTTTAGGTTTTCACACCGAGGCTGTGGGCCTGCAGTGAATCCAGCAGCGCTACCAGCGGCCAGTGGTTTCACAACGGCAACAGCTAGGGCTATGGGGCCGGTTCTGACCATGCCACCTCTTGTCTTCAAGTATGTAGCTGGAATATACGTCACGCCAGCCTTGGCCTGCTTGTTCGTGGGTACCGAAGCACTTCACAGCACGTGCCCATAGCTCTGTCCATCTTCACGGACCAGCCCAGGAGCACCGTCCAGCCAGCTGCACGTTCCCACGATGGCCGTGGAGCCTGAGGGCTTGTTTACACTGCAGCTGAGCACGCAGCAATCTGGGGTGTAAATCTACAGCACACCGGCCTGCCGCGCACTAACTGGCCATGTGGACCCTGCTCCCACGCATTCAACTTCCCGAGCGTGCGACGACATCCCCGCTTCGAGCAGCAGCTCATCAAGGCACACTGGGAACGTCTAGGCGGGAGCACAGCACCTAGCGCACTGTAGAGTCGCACCACAGCTTGGTGCGACAGAGGCAAGCCTTTAGAAAACCAAGGCTACCTTAGGCCATGGCTACACTAGTGAACGTACAGCGGCACAGCTGTCCTGGTGCAGCTGTGCGAGCGCCGGTGTAGCCGTGTTATGCCGACGGCAAGAGCTCTCCCATGGACATCATAAAAGCACCTGAACAAGCAGCGGCAGCTGTGTTGGCAGGACAGCGTGTGTGCTCGGGGTGTATTTTCACACCCCTGAGTGATGCAAGTTCGGCTGACATAAGGGAGAGTGTAGACACATGGCCTTACTTACCCACCAAAGCCATTACTCAGCTCCACCAGAGAGGCAAGGAGGATTGTGCAAAGCTAATCAGGGCCGGTCACTCCCCACCAGAGGGCTCAGCATGGAGGGCAAGCAGTGCCAGTTACCCCTTTGCAGCTGTTTCTAGCCTTGCTGCCTAGAGTGCTTCATGACGGTGAGTGCCAGCCTCAGGGCAGAGCCCCACACTGGGCGGTGTGTTCTGTAATTACATTTCACCAACTCAGTAACAACTGCAAACTCCCGAAGCACTCCAACAGTTTTACCACGGAGTCACAGACAGCCCCCTTGGGCACTCCAGTCTATCTTGACTTATTCAGGTTGCTTCCTGTCCCAAGAGACCAGTCATAGAATCATAGAATATCAAAGCAGGACCAACCCCAACTAAATCATCCCAGCCAGGGCTTTGTCAAGCCAGGCCTTAAAAACCTCTAAGGAAGGAGATTCCACCACCTCCCTAGGGAACCCATTCCAGTGCTTCACCACCCTCCTAGTGAAATAGTGTTTCCTAATATCCAACCTAGACCTCCCCCACTGCAACTTGAGACCATTGCTTCTTGTTCTGTCATCTGCTACCACTGAGAAGAGCCGAGCTCCATCCTCTTTGGAACCCCCCTTCAGGTAGTTGAAGGCTGCTACCAAATCGCTCCTCATTCTTCTCTTCTGCAGACTAAATAAGCCCAGTTCCCTCAGCCTCTCCTCAGAAGTCATGTGCCCCAGCCCCCTAATCATTTTTGTTGCCTTCTGCTGGACTCTCTCCAATTTGTCCACATCCTTTCTGTAGTGGGGGACCCAAAACCAGATGCAATACTCCAGATGTGGCTACACCAGTGTTGAATAGAGGGGAATAATCACTTCCCTCGATCTGCTGGCAATGCCGCTTCTAATGCAACCCAATATGCCGTTAGTCTTTTTGGCAGAAGGGCACACTGTTGACTCAAATCCAGTTTCTCATCCACTGTAATCCCCAGGTCCTTTTCTGCAGAACTGCCGCTTAGCCAGTCGGTCCCCAGCCTGTGTCAGTACATGGGATTCTTCCGTCCTAAGTGTAGGACTCTGCACTTGTCTTTGTTGAACGTCATCAGGTTTCTTTTGGCCCAATCCTCTAATTTGTCTAGGTCACTTGGACCCTATCCCTACCCTCCAGCATATCTACCTCTCCCCCTGAGCTTAGGGTTATCCATGAACTAGCTGAGGGTGCAATCCAGACCATCCTCCAGATCATTAATGAAGATGTTGACACCTGGGGCACTCCGCTTGATACCGGCTGCCAGCTAGACATTGAACCATTGATCACTATCTATTGAGCCCGACAATCTAGCCAGCTTTCTATCCACCTTATAGTCCATTCATCCAATCCATCCTTTTTTAAACTTGCTGACAAGAATGCCATGGGACACCATATCAAAAGCTTTGCTAAAGTCAAGATATTTCACGTCCACCGCTTTCCCCATATCCACAGAGCCAGTTATCTCCTCATAGAAGGCAATCAGTCACTTACCCATGGTCAATTTGCACCTTGGATCTCACACCAAAGACAACACTTGTAGCCAATCCTGTACTACGTTAATTAAGGATTTATGAATTAGGCACAAGAAACGAGAGTTATTGAAAGGTTAAAGTAGGCAACATACACAAACCTGAATTACAGTCTATGGTTCCAAAAGGTGACCGTTGCAGTAATCTGGTGGCACTGAATGTCTTTTGGGGCTAACCTAGGTTGACCCTGGGGGGTGGGGGGTATCTCTGCTTTTGTTTCCTAGCTCCAGCCCTGTGAGGGTCCAAACAGCCAGGAGACAAAGGATTTTCATGTCAGCTAACGTTAGTTCCTTCTTCCAGAATTTAAGTTGATGGGACAAGCTTCCTTAAACGCAGCACCTCCATGGGTGGGAGAGCACCATTAGCCAGTCTTTGCATTGTGATGCTTCCCAATGGCCCACTTAGGGGACGTTTACACTTACCGGGACGGTCGACGCGGCGAGTTCGACTGCTCGTAGTTCGAACTATCGCGAGTTCGAACTCCGGTACTCCACCGCGGCAGGAGGAGTTGCCGGAGTCGACCTTGGAGCCGCGGAGTTCGCTTCCGCGGCATCTGGACGGTAAGTAAGTCGAACTAGGGTAGTTTGAATTCAGCTACGTTATTCACGTAGCTGAATTCGCGTACCCTAGTTCGACCCCCGAGCTTAGTGTAGACCAGGGCTTAGTTTTGATAGTCCTTCTCCTGCCTGAGTTCACAAGTTCAGAACAGGCATTTGTACAGTTCTAAAGCAAAACATACATATTACCTTACAGCACGTGATACAGACACTATCAGTAAGATTAATGCATGCAGCAACTTACCAGCATTTCATAGAGTCTAAGTACAAAACTCACCCTTATAAGTCTAACACCGAGAGCATACAGGTGAGCTGGCCTGGTTTCCAGCTATCAATTTGTCAGTGCTCAGCTGATGCCTACAGGCTTGGCAAGAGCTGGTGTAACCTTTGGATGGGCTAGTTTACTTCATTGCCCTTCTCCAGTGCCTAAAAAACCCGTGTCCCATAGAAAAGCAGCTGGGGACCCGGAATTCAGTCTCTAAGGATTTTCAGCAAGGATTGTACAGGGTCAACTTTCCCACATTCAAACCCCCAAAGGAGTGAAAGGAATGAACTTAATTCTTAAGTATCGGCTTTATAAAGTCTTAAGAAAACATACAACAATTTAACATGGCTACTTTATAATCATTATCTACACAGTTATACATAAACATATATAAAGAAGGTAAATTAAATCTAAACAGGTCAGTCTCCACAGAAACACCGTGAGAGGAAACTCAGAGTTCCCAAAAGTTCACCTGAGTCTCAGAGACTTTGATCATCAAATCTATACAGTCTGCTGAGTCAAAAGCAACATCTTCCCTCCACTTGCTTGTAGAAATTTTCAGCTGGAATCCATGCAGTTTCTTCCTCCTCCTCTGCTGAAGTCACTCAGGGCTTGTCTACATGACAATCTTAAGTCGACCTAGGTTAGGTTGACTTACAGCCACCACAGTAATTATTGTGGTGGCTGATGTCCACGCTACCCTCCTTCTGTCGGTGGTGCACGTCCTTACCAGAAGCGTTTCCACCGACTGAAGAGGGGCAGTGAGGGGTCTGAGAGCCAGGGCTTCTTGCCTCTGGCAGGGAGATCTGTGCCCAGAGTCAGGTCGGCTGCCATGCTCCCAGTGGGGAACCCAGAGCCCGGGGGGCAGTCAGACTCTGAGCCAGGAGTTTTGGTGCAGCCAGGCTCCCAGCTTGGAGAAGAGAGCTGGGATCCCAGGGGGCAGCGGCCCATGTAAGTAACCCGCAGGGTCTACACAGACATTGCGTCATCTTAACTACACCGACATTAGCCCTATGCCTCTTGTGGAGATAGAGTGATGATGTCAGTGTAGTAGGTCTGACGGGCTTTCCCAGGGTGCAGCCTGGAACTGGGGTGCCGCTGAGCCCTCTGACATACCAATCTGGGCCCCCCTCACACTGTGAGGCTGTGACAAGCTGCAGGCTGCTCCCGCTCCTGCACTCACACAAGCATCTACACAGGCAGGGACACACCCAGCTGCAATTACATGAATGCTTCTCATCAGCCACTCATGAACCAACAATAGAGAGGCTCTAGCCAATTCCCCACAGCTCCCCAGCCTTGCACCCCTGGACTGTACCGTCCTGCCCTGGTCAAAAGCCTGATCAGTGTAAGATTAATACCCAGTCCACCCCTCCCTCAATGTGGAGAGGACAGGCACCAGTTTTGGTTCACTGAGTAGATTTCCCCTGCACTTCAAGCAGCACGCTGCTTTGGGTGAGAAATATAAAACAGATTTATTAACTACAGATAGATTTTAAGTGATTATAAGTGCTGAGCATACAGATCAAAGCAGATTACCTAAGAAATAAAACAAAAACACAATCTAAGTTCTATGAACTAGACAGGATTTGAATCAAGCAGTGTCTCACCCTGGTGGTACAAACAGTTCACCAATCTTCCCTACACTGGCAAGGCCACCTCCTTTCCTGCCTGGGACCCCCTTCCCCAGTTCAGTCTTTGTTCCTAAGGTGTTTCCAGGTGCTGAGTTGTAGGGGGAAGGAGTCGCTCTGGTGATGTCACTTCCCCCTTTTATAGCTTCTTCCACATTGTCCCAGGCAAATCCCCCAGCACAGTTTGTGGAAAAGTACAGGCACAAGAAGGAGTCCAGTATCACATGATCTAGTCACATGCCCTTGCATGCTTTGATGAGTCATGGCAGCCATCACTTATATACTGGCTGAAGTCTCCACAGGAGAACCCATCAGGTGAGGATGAGCTTTTCCCATGGTCCATTGTTTTCGCTGATGGGCCATTACCTTGAATAGCCCCTTCACAGTGTGCTGGCTAGCCTGGATGTAAACTAACTTGCGCGAGTTACCCAGGAGAAAGCACATTTGAAATACAGATGCCAAGTCAATATTCATAACTCCAGATACACCAACGATACATGCACACAAATAGGAAAATCATATTTAGCAAACCACAACTATTCCATTGGCACCTCACATGACCTATTTAGTACCAGACGCATCATAAGCACATCATAGTCATGGCACTGTGGTGAATATGGGCTGCAGAGTGTCACAGCAGGGTGCTTACAGTGGCAGGAGCAAGGCTGCAGTGTGTACACTGGCATAGGTCAACCTAAACTGCCTTATGTGCATTTAATTGTGTAGTGTAGACTGAGGCTAGAATCGCCACAGCACGTGTGGCGGAGACGCTCTATGCGGACAGGAGAGAGCTCCCACCAGCACAATACATCCCTCTCCGTGAGCGGCTGTAGCCGTGTTGGCAGGAGGCGCTCTCCTGTGGCCATAGCACTGCTCATGCCGGCACAACTGACATCGCTGGGGGCGTGGCTTATTCACACCCGAGCGACAAACATTACACGACCTCAGGGGTCGTGTAGGCCCGGCCTCAGTTAGCCAGCAGCTAACGAGTGACCCAAGCCCTCAGTTAAGCATCTAGGTTTAAAAAACCCAGTTACAAGAAACTATAAAACGGAGACCAGCAAAATATAACTGACTCTTTCCCCATCGTCACACTGAAGAGAAGTCGGTGAATCGCACTGGTTGAGACAATTTAACTAAAACATTTCAGCTAAAATCAAATGACAATAAAAGAAATTCGTTTTCCCCTCCCAATTTCCCCTTTCTATAACAAACGCTGCCAGGGCTTGGCGGGTTATAACAGTATCACTAACCTGCTGCAAAATGCTCCTGAGTCAGGGAAAACCGCCTGATCTCTGCTCCTGGGCTCAGCTTCTCCCAGCTCACACAACAGGGCACTTGGCTTTGCAAAGCACCTGCCCTGACTCCTCGCCCTCCCCAGCAAGGGAACAGATTGGACCCGAAACTACCACACCCAATCCCAGAAGCTTCTGGATGTGGAGAGCTAATTGGCCACCGGCCTAGCAATAAGAACCCAGGTGCAGCTCACTCCTATCCGCCCCCCCCAATAAATCCCTTAACGAGATCGCTCCCTATTAGGCGTGTGGATTGCACTGGCCCCTGGTCTACCAGTGCCACAGGAGACACAGTGTAAACACAAAAATCCTTTTATCACAACACTGCTCTCCCTGTAAGGACTTTGGGAAATTCTCTCGCCTGTGCTCACCTGCAGATGAGCCGCAAGCCATGACGATTACTCAGATTCAGCTGTTTGCCCATCTGGTGCTCGTCTGTGCTTCACCTCAGTCTGTTTTAAAATTACGAGCCACAAGTTTCAAAAATAGTCACCGAAAGCTAAGGCCCTAAATCCGAAAGTGGCCTGGCCTCCCAGAGCACCAAGCACTCAGCGGCTCCCATCGCCGTCTTCCCCATCCCCGGGCTTACGCTGTGCGGGGAAGTAGGGCCGGCCTTGGCTTTTTTGCCACCCCAAGCAAAAAAAAAAAGGGGGGGGAGGAAGGGGGCGGCCAGAGCGGCAAAGCGGGGCGGAAACCCAACCCAACCCCAAAAAAAAAAACCCTGCGGCACAGCCGGAGCGGCAAAGCAGGGGGAACCCCCCCCCCAAACAAAAAAATGGCGCAGCCGGAGCTGCAAAGCAGGGAGGAAAGAAAAAAACAAAACAAAAAAAGGGCGCGGCTGTGAGAGCCCAGGAACCAGGCCCAGGGGGTCACCACCCCCAGAGCAGGGTGTGAGGCCCAGGCCCAGGGGACATGAGCTGCTGCTGTGGGATGCGTGCAGGGTGGGCTTGCTCTCCGATGCCTCCCACCCCTGGGCCTCCCCTCCACACTGGGCTGGGAGACGCGTAGGTTTGGCTAGAGCCCAGTGAGGCATTAACCCAGCCCTGGGCACGGTGCCCCATCTAGACCCATCCTGGGAAATACCATCTTACAGCACTGCACTGCACTCTTCTTAAATACAATACAGGCCGAGGGAACTGGAACTGGCCACAAGGACTGGAACGTTGCCTGTTCCCGGCTGAGGTTATCAGCACAAGCCAGCGGGTTTGACAGACCTTGCACTGCAAGGTGAAGTGTCTCTCTCTGGTCCGCGGAGGCTTGCAATAATTCTCGATTAGCTAGAGCACCGCTGTGCAGAGGTATGCGCTGATGCCAGGCACAGAATTTCAGAACCTCATTAGCGAGGGATTTACTAGAGGGTAGTGAGGGTATAGAGCAGCAGCTCAGGCCTTGTATGCCTCTGTGGAGCCCATTCCCCCAGATCCACCCAGCTAGAAATAACTGGCACAATCCATTAGGCACCAAGTATATGTGGTCGTTCATCCCCACCCCCTCCCAGAGGGCTGACCGCACCAATCCCCGATTGGGGGAGCACATGACACAGACTTTGGGGGCAAACTGATCACCCGGCCTTTTCACTGTTTGGCTTTGTGCAGCCTCCATCAACAGCAGCGTGATATTGCACAGGCGACAATGCCAGCGCCATCGTCACCGCTCTCTCTGCAGACACATTGAGTGGACAAAACCAACCCGCCTGGGGGAGAAGAGGAAATGACAAATGCAGGGCACAGCCTGGTGGGTAGGGCTCTGGGAAGGGAAAGGCCCAACTAGAGCCCTCGTTCAGAGATGTTCAGGTCAGAAGGGGCCATTATGGTCACATGTAGGGATGAAGTGAGAAAGGCTAAAAGCCATGTAGAGCTGGACCTTGCAAAGGGAATTAGAACCAATAGTAAAAGGTTCTATAGCCATATAAATAAGAAGAAAACAAAGAAAGAAGAAGTGGGATCGCTAAACACTGAGGATGGAGTGGAGGTTAAGGATAATCTAGACATGGCCCAATATCTAAACAAATACTTTGCCTCAGTCTTTAATGAGGCTAATGAGGAGCTTAGGGATAATGGTAGGATGACAAATGGGAATGAGGATATGGAGGTAGATATTACCACATCTGAGGTAGAAACCAAACTTCAACAATTTAATGGGATGAAATCAGGGGGCCCAGATAATCTTCATCCAAGAATATTAAAGGAACTGGCACATGAAATTGCAAGCCCATTAGCGAGAATTTTTAATGAATCTGTAAACTCAGGGGTTGTACCGTACGACTGGAGAATTGCTAACATAGTTCCTATTTTTAAGAAAGGGAAAAAAAGTGATCTGGGCAACTACAGGCCTGTCAGTTTGACATCTGTAGTATGCAAGGTCTTGGAAAAATTTTTGAAGGAAAAAGTAGTCAAGGACATTGAGGTCAATGGTAATTGGGACAAAATACAACATGGTTTTACAAAAGGTAGATCGTGCCAAACCAACCTGATCTCCTTCTTTGAGAAGGTAACACATTTTTGAGACAAAGGAAATGCAGTGGATCTAATTTAGCTCAATTTCAGTAAGGCATTTGATACGGTTCCACATGGGGAATTATTAGCTAAATTGGAAAAGATGGTGCTCAATATGAACATTGAAAGGTGGATAAGGAACTGGTTAAAGGGGAGATTACAACGGGTCGTACTGAAAGGTGAACTGTCAGGCTGGAAGGAGGTTACTAGTGGAGTTCCTCAGGGATCGGTTTTGGGACCAATCTTATTAATCTTTTTATTACTGACCTTGGTACAAAAAGTGGGAATGTGCTAATAAAGTTTGCGGATGACACAAAGCTGAGCGGTATTGCTAACACAGAGAAGGACCAGGATATCATACAGGAAGATCTGGATTACCTTGTAAACTGGAGTAATAGTAATAGGATGAAATTTAATAGTGAAAAGTGCAAGGTCATGCATTTCGGGATTAATAACAAGAACTATTGTTATAAGCTGGGGAGGCATCAGTTGGAAGTAACAGAGGAGGAGAAGGACCTCGGAGTATTGGTTGATCACAGGATGACTATGAACCGCCAATGTGATATGGCCGTTAAAAAAGCTAATGTGGTCTTGGGATGCATCAGGTGAGGTAGTTCCAGCAAAGATAAGGAGGTGTTAGTACCGTTATACAAGGCACTGGTGAGACCTCATCTGGAATACTGTGTGCAGTTCTGGTCTCCCATGTTTAAGAAGGATGAATTCAAACTGGAACAGGTGCAGAGAAGGGCTACTAGGATGATCCGAGGAATGGAAAACCTGTCTTATGAAAGGAGACTGAAAGAGCTTGGCTTGTTTAGCCTAACCAAAAGAAGGTTGAGGGGGGATATGATTGCTCTTTATAAATATATCAGAGGGATAAATATTAGGGAGGGAGAGGAATTATTTAAGTTTAGTACCAATGTGGACACAAGAACAAATGGAAATAAACTGGACACTAGGAAGTTTAGACTTGAAATTAGATGAAGGTTTCTAACCATCAGAGGAGTGAAGTTCTGGAACAGCCTTCCAAGGGCAGTAGTGGGGGCAAAAGACATATCTGGCTTCAAGACTAAGCTTGATAAGTTTATGGAGGGGATGGTATGATGGGATAGCCTAATTTTGGCAATTAATTCATCTTTGACTACTAGCGGTAAATATGCCCAATAGCCTGTGATGGGATGCTAGATGGGATGGGATCTGAATTACTACAGAGAATTCTTTCCTGGGTGCTGGCTGGTGAGTCTTGCCCACATGCTCAGGGTTTAACTGATCGCCATATTTGGGGTCAGGAAGGAATTTTCCTCCAGGGCAGATTGGCAGAAGCCCTGGGGGGTTTTCCCCTTCCTCTACAGCCTGGGGCACGGATCACAGTTGCTGGAAGAATCTCTGTACCTTGAAGTCTTTAAACCATGATTTGAGGACTTCAATGGGTCAGACACAGGTTTGATACAGGAGTGGGTGGGTGAGATTCTGTGGCCTGCATTGTGCAGGAGGTCAGACTAGATGATCATAATGATCCCTTCTGACCTTAAAGTCTATGATTCCATCCAGTCCAACCCCCTGCTCAAGGCAGGACCAACCCCCAACTAAATCATCCCAGCCAGGGCTGTGTCAGGCTGGGCCTCTAAAGTCTCTAAGGATGGAGATTCCACCAGCTCCCTAGGGAACCCATTCCAGTGCTTCACCTCCCTCCTAGTGAAATAGTGTTTCCTAATATCCAACCTAGACCTCCCCCCACTGCAACTTGAGACCATTACTCCTTGTTCTGTCATCTGCCACCACTGAGAACAGTCTAGATCCATCATCTTTGGAACCCCCTTTCAGGTAGTTGAAAGCAGCTATCAAATCCCCCTCACTCTTCTCTTCTGCAGACTAAATAAGCCCAGTTCCCTCAGCCTCTCCTTGTAAGTCATGTGCTCCAGCCCCCTGATCATTTTTGTTGCCCTCCGCTGGACTCTCTCCAATTTGTCCACACCCTTTCTGTAGTGGGGGGCCCAAAACTGGACGCCGTACTCCAGATGTGGCCTGAAGGAGGGCCAGGGAGCTCCCTGCCAAAGGAGAGCAGGTAGGAAGCGGGTTTGAAATGGCACAGGAGGGAGAGCGAGGGGAGTCTTGGAGAAGTAGGCGCCTCTCCCCTGGGTAGGGGGCACAACAGGAGATGAAGGGATGGGGAAGCGCTGGAGGCCAGGGTCCAGGAGATGGAGACAAGCACATGGAGAAGATGTTTCCTGCAGCATTTGAACTGCAGGACAGAAGCTGCGCAGTTCGGGTGGGGAACCTGCAGCCCAGCCAAGCATGACCCTTCGGGGGGGGGGGGCTGATCAAACGGTGAGTCACTACTCCTGTGTGGCCTGCCCTGGCTCCTTGCGGCTGAGCAGGCAGCGGCTGTTCTGTAGCCCAGGAGAGGCGCTGAGCTGGGGAAGTGCTCAGCCTGAGGCCACTTTGAGATGCTGATCTGAACTGGATGGAGGGGCGCCTGTCACCCGCCCTGCAGAGCTCACTGGGCGCCTGGAGTGGCGCACGGTCTCGGAGACCCTCTCCCTCTCAGGCACATTCCTCGAGCTGCTGTTCGCACTGTCCCAAACTCTTCCCTCTTCTTAACCCTTCTCCACAAAGGAGTCGGAGACCTCAGAAACCTGGCATGAGTCTGGCCCGGGGATTGTAGTCCTGAGCCTCGCCATGTGCGTAGGATTCAGCTTCTTCTCCCAGTTACTGGCTCAGAAACCAGCATTAATACGACTCAATCAATGTAAAGCCGGAGCTGCTGGCAGCTGCGTACGTGACGGGGCTCTGGAAGGGCCAGGCTAGCTCCGAGGACTTGCCGGTGGTGCACCCAGCCTCCACGGGTCACTGGCTGCACGCCAGCCCGGGTGTTACTGACTGGCCGTTTGCTCGCCGGTGTGAGCTGATTCAGAGACCCGAGCTAGCGGAGTATGAGAACTAAGGCCAAGGCTCGAATGCGTGACCCAATCGGAGCACCAGAAGACAGGAGCTCCCCTTGCACGGCAAGTGATTGGGTTTAAAGAACATGCATGAGACATGTGTAGTTCAGTCAGTGTGCGAGGTAATGGGAGTGCGTTACTACACCCAGCCGGACCCTGCTGGTTGGGAGCTCGGGACATGTCCCACACAGGTGGAGAAAGGCAAGGAGTGAGCGACAATAATCCTGGGGACAAAGACAAAAGAGAGGACAGAGTCATATGTTTGCAGGGTAGAAGGGGACGGTCTGAACTCCTGCCTAACCTGGGCCAGAGGGTGTCACGCAACGATTCTTGCATCCAGCCCATCGCGGCTGTTTCAGCGTGCAGGGGAGAAGTCAGCATGTGCTCTGGAGGCAGGACAGAGCCCCACGCAGGCCTCTAGGCTGCGCCAGAAGGAGGTGGAGCATTAGCGCCAAATGGCAACAGGCTGGAGGTACAGGACTCTGGGTTGGTGGTGACACAGCCAAGGACACCCAGCCGTAGGATGACCTGTCACCTCTTCGCCAAGCACAAGCCATTTTGAAGGACTCAGAGTGGGCTAGTTTCTCATTGGCAGAAAAGTGAGTGGCACAGAGACCCCCCGAGTATGGCCCCGTTTCCTGGATTGATGTAAAGTACAGGAGTCTCGATTCAGGCAAACGAGCCAGTTCAAGCCACACAATCCCCGTCCTGGTTGCCACAATCTGGCCGCAGCCTCTGGCTCTTGGGCTTTCTTTTGGCCAATGATTTATTTGTTTAGCCTAGAGCTGCTTGAAATCTTTTGTTAAGAAAAAAGAAAACCCTGTCCTCAAAGATAAGTGGGGTTGTGTTGAAAATTGGGGGGAAAGTCTCATTTTCAACTAAATCTTTGACCAGAAATTTCATTTCTGGGTGTTTTGCATCGAGATCTTCGTTTAGTTTCAAATTGGGACAACTGAGATGTGCTGCACGTGTCAAACTTTTAGGTTTCCCCCGTTCCCCAGTGAATGCAGCAGAACCAATGACACCCAAGGCTTGTGCCGTGTTGGGTTTGCTGCTCTGTAAGCTGTCCAAAGTGAGAGAAGTTCTGAAAAGTTCCAGCAGGGGAAAAGGCAGAGGGGAAAACAGAGGAAAACGTGTCTCTCCTCCCACACACAGCCTGGTCCTTTGTCATTTGGTTGTATTCACAGGTAAAAAAAGGAGGAGAAAAGAATACAATGAAAATTCCAATCGTTGAGAAAATATTTTTGATTAAAAAAATTAAAAATCATTCTCTGGGAGCTGAGAACAGGGTCAACTGGGGACGTGTTCCCTTTTCTGACCAGTTCTTGGTTCACTGTTGGCATAACAATTCCTCCCCTTTTAGATTGTGAATTTGTGGTTTCTTTTCTGGCTGTGTGTGAAGTTGCTCCACTAGGGTGACCAGATGTCCCAGTTTTCTAAGGACAGTCCTGACATTTGGGCCTTTTTCTTGTATAGGCTCCTATTACCCCCCACCCCGTCCCGATTGTTCACACTTGCCGTCTGGTCACCCTATGCTCCACAGACAATGAAAACAAAACAAACAAAGCAGTAAAAGGGTCACCCCCTTCCCTCCAGCGACATTGTGACTTTCCTCTCCCAGGACTCCCCGTGTTACCATTTCCAAAGCCCCTTCCGTGCCAGTCTTGAGGTGCATTGGTGTGCGTAGCACGTGGGAGCATTACATTCCACAGCACTCTCAAGATAGTTAAGACCAAAGCAGATTGTGAAGAACTTCAAAAAGATCTCACAAAACTAAGTGATTGGGCAACAAAATGGCAAATGAAATTTAATGTGGATAAATGTAAAGTAATGCACATTGGAAAAAATAACCCCAACTATACATACAACATGATGGGGGCTAATTTAGCTACAACGAGTCAGGAAAAAGATCTTGGCGTCATCGTGGATAGTTCTCTGAAGATGTCCACGCAGTGTGCAGAGGCGGTCAAAAAAAGCAAACAGGATGTTAGGAATCATTAAAAAGGGGATAGAGAATAAGACTGAGAATATATTATTGCCCTTATATAAATCCATGGTACGCCCACATCTCTAATACTGTGTACAGATGTGGTCTCCTCACCTCAAAAAAGATATTCTAGCACTAGAAAAGGTTCAGAGAAGGGCAACTAAAATGATTAGGGGTTTAGAGAGGGTCCCATACGAGGAAAAATTAAAGAGGCTAGGACTCTTCAGCTTGGAAAAGAGAAGACTAAGGGGGGACATGATAGAGGTATATAAAATCATGAGTGATGTTGAGAAAGTGGATAAGGAAAAGTTATTTACTTATTCCCATAATACAAGAACTAGGGGTCACCAAATGAAATTAATAGGCAGCAGGTTTAAAACAAATAAAAGGAAGTTCTTCTTCATGCAACGCACAGTCACTTGTGGAACTCCTTACCTGAGGAGGGTGTGAAGGCTAGGACTATAACAATGTTTAAAAGGGGACTGGATAAATTCATGGTGGTTAAGTCCATAAATGGCTATTAGCCAGGATGGGTAAAGAATGGTGTCCCTAGCCTCTGTCCGTCAGAGGATGGAGATGGATGGCAGGAGAGAGATCACTTGATCATTGCCTGTTAGGTTCACTCCCTCTGGGGCACCTAGCATTGGCCACTGTCGGTAGACAGATACTGGGCTAGATGGACCTTTGGTCTGACCCGGTACGGCCATTCTTATGGTCTTATGTTCTTATGTTACTCAGGGGCCCAAGGTGGGGGATCGCCTGGCAGGGCTGCTGCTCTGCACACTTGAAATCCAAACGGCACCTTTTAAGGGCTAGATCTCAGCCACTGCTTTTTCCAAAACATACCTGGGGAAATGAAAAGACAAATGTGAAAGCCAGGGAGCATGGGAGCGACTGCATCAGTGAGCCAGGGTGCTTTTCTTTGGCAGAACATTGCTCTGATTTGCACTAGATTCTCAATAACGCAGAACAGTTGTGTTTGCCAAGGGCATTGGCTGGGACATAGAGGAAAGAGTTACATTAAAAGCTAATAAAATCCATGTCTGAGAAATGTATTGACAGGCTAGTAAATTCAGTCTCCGGTTTGAAGAAGTAGCTAGAAAGCACAATTGTGGTGCTGGTCCTATGCCTGCACATTTCTGCTAGGGTAACAAAGTGCCATGTTTTCACGCAGGCCAGTCCATTACTCCTCGCCACCACATTAGCTAACTAATGAACTTTGGATCCTGCAAGAAACTGCCTGTGACAAATTAAATCTCCTGTTTCTACTCAGGGCTACTGCAGAATGTGGCTCCATGTCCCATCTGTTTGCCAAGTCTCTCCAAAAATATGCTCCTGGATTGTTTTAAACAATGGTTTCCTACTGATCCTGTGCAGAGACTCAGTTATGACATAAAACATGGGATTCCTCCATGCTCGGGAATGTCAGTGGAAATAGCCTCAAAGTTCTTGCTTGTATTATATGTGCTAGAGAGGGACAAAGAACTTCAGAGGAAGTAACCAATCCACTTCCCTGCTCTGTTCCCCCCCCCCCCCCGCCCCGATCACAAGGTTTGGAGAAAGTTCGGTTTACCTTTTTGTATCTTCCTGTGTATCTCGCCTCCACACAGGACTAGACACGTGGGCTAGTCCTCAGCTGGTGTAAGTCTGCCTGGTTCCATTGATGCCAGTGGCACAATGACAATTTACACCCGCCAAGGATCTGGCCTTGATCTGACCAACAAGAGACGATTCTTGATTCAGCCAAAGTCAGATGTGCTGGAAATCTGCCAGGAACCCCCGCTCGTGTGTAGCGTTCAGTCCAAGGCGGTGTAATCTCAGCCCCGCCAAAGTTCCTGAGTGTTACCCACAGAAAACACAAGTCTACATCATGTACGTTTCTTTCATATTTTCCTTGGTTATCAATTTTCTTATTTTGGGCCTGATCCTGGATGCTGTCAGAACCTCCATTGATTAGGTGCAGTGTAATGGGGGAAAACAACTTATTGGGAAATGTAGAAAACCTGCCAAACAACTGCCACAAATTCTTTATACCAAATCTGTCTAGACGTTACCATCAGTGCTGATAGTAACACTTCCCGTTATCACCCTCTTCTCAGTTCAGTAGAACTTTGCCAACCTTCAGCTGTGTAGGCTGACATTTCCCAGGCTTGTTCTCTGCCGCAAGCGGGGCGGCTCTAGGTATTTTGCCACCCCAAGCACGGCAGGCAGGCTGCCTTCGGCAGCTTGCGTGCGGGAGGTCCCCGGTCCCACGGATTTGGCAGCACGCCTGCAGGAGGTCCATTGAGCCGTGGGACCAGCGGACCCTCCACAGGCATACTGCCAAAGGCAACCTGCCTGCCGCCATCGCGGAGACCGGCAGAGCGCCCCCTGCGGCTTGCCGCCCCAGGCACGCGCTTGGCGTGCTGGTGCCTGGAGCCGCCCATGGCCTCAAGTTGTACAAAAACCCTGCAGCCTTTTCTGAGAGCGAGGTTAGTGAAAAATAAAGGAAGTAAATAATCTTTCTTTTTGTGAATGCCTCAGGAGTCTGGAGCAGGAACTTGAAATTTGGCAGGGGGTAGTCCTGGGGTCAAAGAGTGCCTTTTACCAGCTTTATGAAAATTTGTTCAGGTTATGAGACACAGGGAAACTCCCCCCTCCATTTTCACATACTCAGTAAAACTTCTTAGACACATGCTCAAATTCTCTGAAAATTTCAACTGCACTTTGTGTGCTCTCAAGCCCAACGGCACCTCCTGGCTTTGCCTCCAAACAGCTGAGCAGAATTATAGCTCCAAAGGTGACCCTGCTGCCACAGGTCATCAAAACACCCTTGGCCTATGGGAAAGGTCACTGAGCTGAGAGTCTGCTGTGGAAAAAAGTGTCCAATAAACATTTAAATCAGGGGTGTCCAAACTACGGCCCGCGGGCCAACTGCGGCCCGCGGGTCAGTTTTTATTGGCCCGCAGCGGCTCCGGTTGAGCTCCCGCCGGCATGCCTGCGGCAGGTCCACCGGAGCCTGGGACGAGTGGAGCTGCCGCAGGCATGACTGCGGCGGGTCCCGTCTTCCCGCGGCTCCGGTTGAGCTCCCGCCGGCATGCCTGCGGCAGGTCCGCTCGCCCCGGGCTCCGGTACACCTCTTGTGTGTGGCCCGGGCCTTTGCTTATTTTTCTATATTTGGCCCTCACCAAAAAAACTTTGGACACCCCTGATTTAAATACAATTTTAAACCTTTTTTTAAAAAACAGACCATGAGACCCAATGCACCCGGAGCAAATGGCTTGTGGCCCTGACACACTGTGACGGCTTTGCCGGTAGCTCTGCTAGCCTCCCCTTGAGGATTCCACCGTGCACTAGCTAATTGCACAGAGTACCTGGATTTGTGTTACTCTGAGCTAGTGACATTTCCTACTGCAAATGCTCGATTCACCATTGTCAAACGTGCCTCAGCTGGTTACATCCAACCCCCTAGTTTTCTCCCCAAGCAGAGGGGCCGCTCCTTCACAGGGGCAGCTCTAGCTTTTTGCCACCCTAAGCACGGCAGTCAGGCAGCCTTCGGCGGCTTGCCTGCAGGAGGTCCGACGGTCCTGCGGCTTTGGCGTACCCGCCACCGAATTACCGCTGAATCTGTGGGACTGGCGGACCTCCCACAGGCAAGCCGCCGAAGGCAGCCTGACTGCCGCCCTCGCAGGGACCAGCAGGGCACCCCCCGTGGCTTGTCGCCCCAGGCACGCGCTTGGAGCGCTGTTGCCTGGAGCCACCGCTGCTCCTTCATGTGGGCTAGATTCTGGCTGCATTTCAACTTCCAACCAGTTTGGTGACAGCTGTTCCTAGAAAAAAACCTGTGCTTGGAAATGCTTCAAGCCTGAGAAGTATGTTACTCTCCCCGAACTCAAACTACTGAGCAGCGTGTGCCCCATAGTTCCACATGAAACCTCCCTCCGTGCCCAGGCTATGCATGGCAAAGTGCTCCCCACAGGGGGCACGTCACAGGCGGCACGTCACAGGCTGCACCCCACAGGGGACACGTCACAGGCTGCACCCCACAGGGGGCACCCCACAGGGGACACGTCACAGGCTGCACCCCACAGGGGGCACCCCACAGGCAGCACGTCACAGGGGGCACCCCACAGGCAGCACGTCACAGGCTGCACCCCACAGGCGGCACGTCACAGGGGGCACGTCACAGGAGGCACCCCACAGGAGGCACGTCACAGGCTGCACCCCACAGGAGGCACCCCACAGGCGGCACGTCACAGGCTGCACCCCACAGGCGGCACGTCACAGGAGGCACCCCACAGGAGGCACCCCACAGGCGGCACGTCACAGGCGGCACGTCACAGGCTGCACCCCCCATCCCAATTTTTCACACTTGCTGTCTGGTCACCCTAGGCTAGGGGAACCCACTTATTCAACAAAGAGCAGAAGAACAGACGATCTCTGGCCAGCTGGCCACTAAGGAGGGTGGGGTAGCTACCTCCAGACAGGGCCTGAGGGAGAAAAGTACAGGTAACTAGAGATACTGCGATGAAATGGAGCACGGGTGATTGAAATGGGCTGCTAGCACTGGGGTCTGCAGGCGCATGGAAGAGTCTCCCAGAGAAAGTGGTGAAGAACCTATTCCTGTGAAATGTAGAACTGGCGACTAAAAAGCCAGGCGTGCTTAGGACAGGCCCTGGGAACAGCCTGAACTGGCCAGCAAGGGACGGCGACCTAGGATGGGTATCTGCTCCCTTGGAGCAGTGCGGAGCCCGGTAATAGATGAGAGCAGCAGCCCAGGGCCAGTTCCACCCCTTTCCTCAGACAGGGCCAGAACGGGCCCGACTACCTATTGTTCCACTGGCTGGCAGGGGCAGGGAGCTTGTCCGGAGGCCGGGAAATCCTGTAGCAGGTTCTGAAGACAAGAACCGTTCTGGTGTTTCAGCTCTTTGATATTATAAAATGCTCCTTGAGGCAGAGACGTTTTGTTCTGTTGGTCCAGCGTCTCCTGGTCTCAGTGAGGTCCTGGTTCCTGACCGGAGCTCCTGATTCTTCTAGCATTATACTAATATGATTAGAACGATCAGCCTAACAGGACACCTCCGCCTCTATTCATGATGATGAGGATGATGGTGCTAGTTTGGAACATCTTTGCACTGGAATAAACACTGTGCAAGGGCAGGACAAGGCTGAACTGGGAACAGAACCATTGGTACAAAAGGTGTCTAAACTCGTTTTTCTCTCTCCTTGTCCCTCTATCTAACAAGAGTCTGGCTGTGCCAGCCAAGATGCTCCCCCTGTGTGCCACACTGTAAGCCTGTGACCAGAAAAACAGCTAAACCAACGCCCACTGCTGGGAAAAGTATGACCCTGGGCTGGGTCTGTGTTTCCCAGCAGCTAAACTACCATTTCAAATAGATGTGGCATCCTTGATCGTGGTTATCCTTTTTCTAACCTCTGTGTGCGTTTTCTCACAACAGCTGCTCCAGCCCACCTAAGTCGACTCTGTTCCCCTCTACAAGCTCCCCAAAGAGTTTGCAATCTGATCTGAGAACACAGCAGGGCAGTGCGGGCAGGGGAAGGAGAAGAAAACCAAAGATGTGATCCCATGGTCACATGGCCTGGCTGCTGTGCAGCTGCTGATGGTTTCAGAGCCCTATAATAATAATTGGAGATATACTGATCTCCTAGAACTGGAAGGGACCAAGTACTGATTTTTTGGCTCCAGATCCCTAAGTGGCCCCCTCAAGGATTGAACTCACAATCCTGAGTTTAGCAGGCCAATGCTCAAACCACTGAGCTATCCCTCTCCCTTTATTTTTTATTAGCCCTGAGCCCTGTGAGGGAGCCTGCCCTCACCACTCACTCCCAGCTGGCACTGGCTGGGCAGGAGGCGAGTTGGGACTTGTCTGTTAAACTCTGTTTTGTTGTTATGCAGCCTCCAGTTCCCCCTACCCTCCACTGGGCTCTTACATCCACCTGTTGCAACCCGTCTGACGTGCAACATCTGAGCTCTCTGGGGCAGGGACTGTCTGTTTCGTCTGCACGGCTCCTAGCCCAAAGGGTCACTGACCTTTGACTGGGGCTCCACCGTGCTACTGCAATAAAGCTAAGACATAATAATAATGGTCCCAGGCCAAAGTCAACCACCTCCCAAAACATCCCAATCCCTCTGAGAAATCCAACCCGAAATGCCCCGTTAAAGTGATTCGTCCTCGCGGGTTGACAGGAGCTGTCACAAGGGAATGGAAGGAAAATCTGAACAGCCATTTGCTTTTTCCTTCTGGTTGACGATTGCTCAGCACTGCACACAGCAGTCCTGGCTGCTCTAGCTGGCTTGCTCCTACCCACTCCCATAGGTCAAAAAAATGTCGGCACTTTTGTCCTTAATCTGCAAAACTATTTCCAGTCTCGATTAAATATAAATAAACTGTCAGTTTAAATGAATTCCAGCAGCACAGGGGCTTAGTTAAATGATGTGTCTCAGCTAATCCAGTTTGCTCCACTCCCTGCACAATTCCTGTGAGCAATTTCAGGACGTTTCAGTTTTTTGAAGGGGAGGGAAAAGGCAACAGACAGTACAAGTATGGAGAAGAAAACGGAGACAAAAAAGAATTTTCTTAATGGGTTTCTTCTCCATAGACTCGTCTACTCACTATTAATCAGCACTATCTTAAATTACCTTCTTTGTTACCAGGAACCAGCATTTATTCATGACATTTTTTGCTAGTCTCCAGTGTACATCCAGACAGGTAATCCTGGAGAGATTACTTTCTGTCTCATTTATGTAACACAGGTGCTGGGTGCTGATATGACACAGAATCATATCCCCCAATTTGCCAAGTGTTGATTGCCATGTGGATGGAGCAGATAAGAATTATTAAGGTGTTGGGGAGCATAATACTTGGCAGGTGACAATATCCAACTTCTAATCAACAGAAATATTCCAAATACTATCATTTTGATGGTGTTTGCTTTTGCATGGTTTGAAACCTGGCACGTGCCTGGCCTTTGATTTCCCTGTATTAACGCTGGTGGTTTGTGAGGAAGGCTCAGAGTGACAGATAAGTGCCTCTTACAAAAAGCCTGTTTCTAAAGGTGCTTCACCAATACAGAGATCTCCTATCTCTCTCCTTCACCCAACCAGGAGCTAAGCTGATTAGCTTCTAGGTAAGAGGAAAAGCAAATTGTGGCTTGAAGGTCATCCCTCTCGGGCTTTGGGTAAACATGCCTGTCAGCTCTCAAAATGCAAGCGTCTCCTTCTGCTTTGAGCTAGTCTTCCCCTCCCTTATCATCACAATAAAAATATACGGGAGTCCATCAGCTTCAGTTAAAATCCTGATCCTTTATGGAACGTGCCCCATTCAGGAGGGTGAAATGCATCTCTCAATTCCTTAAAACCAGCCCTGGCAACAGAGCGCACCCTTTACAGCAAATCGTCTTCACTGAGAAGGACTTCTGCAGACCCTGGCTCTCAGGACTGGGCACCTGAGCCCCGGGAGGCTCGGCCCCAGACAGAAAGCGTGAGCCGCAGGCTGCAGGCACAGCCTTTGGTGAAAGTGAACATCTGGGGCAAAGGGGCACGAGGGTATCGTGTCACTCAAACTTTTCACCTCCTCTTAGTGCTGCCCCCTGGCCAATCAACACTAGTGGTGTGACATAGGTCCCACCCCCAAACGTATGCTGTGGTGCACAGGTAGGTCTCCTGGTGTTAGCGCTTCCTCTCCCCTTGCCCAATCCACGCTGAAACGAATCCGACGTTCCCATCTCCACCTCAGGGTTCGGGCCCTGTCAAATTCATGGCCATAAAAATTGTATCACGGACCGTGAAATCTGGTCTCCCCCTGTGACAGCTGGCCTTTGGTGTGCTTTTACCCTCTACTATACAGATTTCACGGGGGAGGCTAGTGTTTCTCAAATTGGGGGTCCTGACCCAAAAGGCAGTTGCAGGGGGAGTCACAAGGTTATTTTAGGGGGAGTCATGGTATTGCCACCTTTACTTCTGCGCTGACTTCAGAGCTGGGCAGCTGGAGAGCGGCGGCTGTTGGCCGGGTGCCCAGCTCTGAAGGCAGCGCCTTGCTAGCAGCAACGCAGAAGGGTGGCAATACCGTACCATGCCATCCTTACTTCTGTGCTGCTGCTGGCAGTGGCTTTGCTTTCAGAGCTGGACTCCCGGCCAGCCGCCGCCGCTCTCCAGCTGCCCAGCTCTGAAGGCAGCGCCGCCACCAGCAGCAGCACAGAAGTAAGGGCAGCAGTACTGCAAACTCCCCCTACAATAACCTTGCAACCCCCACACAACTCCTTTTTTGGGTCAGGACCCCTACAATTACAACTGTGACATTTCAGATTTAAATAGCTGAAATCACGACATTAACGATGTTTAAAATCCCATGACCATGAAATTGACCAAAATGGACCGTGACTTTGGCAAGGCCCTAACCATACTGTTTGTTTCTACTTCCAAGGGTGACCCAGTCCCTTGCCCCATTCTGTGACCTGCCCATGCTCCGCTCCACTGATCTGTCTCGATCTAGGTCGCCTCGTAGGCCCAATCAGGAACGTTAGACAATGGGTGTGGCACTGTAGAAGGTGGGACCTTCAAGTCCCAGACCAACCATACAGGATATCCAGGGTGGAAATCTGGCCTCTAGTGCTTCCCTGTTGGCTGTTTGGTAGCACCGCCCCAGAGGCCCTCGAGGTGCGAGAGCACATTTTCAGAACCTGGGGAAATGCAGACAAAACATGGACCCCTCAGAACTTCTGGGGGAGCTGCTCTGGAGTTGGTTTGAGCTCTGATGGTGCGTGGGTGCCTGCAAGGGAAAAGGGAAACATTTCACAGCATTTAGGAAATACAGGAGGAAATTGCCTTATCGCAGATTAACAAAATAATGAACCAATCTAGAGTTTCCATGAGAAAGTGAACAGTGACTCATGCTGCAACACGTGCAGCTGAAATGATGCCCAATGTGGCTGTCAAGCACCTTATTCCCATGCCAAGGCTTTTTACGGAGCTAGATTTACAAAGATGTCATCGTATTGACACCTGGGAAAAGACCAGTGAGAGGCAGAGCTAGGATATCCCTCTGGGCCTCCTCCTCCCCTCCCCCCCTTGTTTTGTCTCCCGCTGAGACTGCTGTGGTGAGTGTGACTCTGGACATAGGTGTTGTGCAGACACTGACTCTCACATACCTGACTCAGTGACCTGCCTGGCACTCCACCTCCTGGATCACTCGCTGCCCTTTGGATAGGCCCAGCCTCCCTGCGATTGTTTACCTCCAGCCTCCAGGCTGCCTCCTCCTGGGCTGGTCCCCTCTGGCCTGGAGAGAGCAGGAACCTCTCTCAGCAGAGGGTACAGGGCAGAGGAGAGGCATCTTCGGTTAAAGAGGACGAGCAGGGCTTTAAAAAGCCCGTTCCTAAGCGACCAGGAGAGCTAGCGAACAAGAGCGGCTAACAGGGGAGTTTTACGAGGGCGTATGTGTACATTCGGTGCAAGGAGCTCCTGGCCCTCAGAGACCGTGTACAGGTTTGGAGACCAGGGTGGCTGAGTTGGAGGAGCTGAGGGAGACAGAGAGGTACATAGATGAGACTTGCCGGGACACAGTAGAACGGTCCCAACCCTGGTCTGACAGCCTCTGTGCTGTTGAGGGGGATGAAAGTCTCACACAACCTACAAAATTTGGCTTTTGTGTACAGCATAGTGGGAAGAAAATGGAGTGGTAAGAGCAATAACCTGTCTGCTCGTATTTGGGTTTGAAGAATCATAGGAGAAAGCTGGTTCAGACACTATCCCTCTCCAAGAGCAGAACAGCAGAGAGGAGGGGTCTAGGGCTGGGCCAAAGGTGAGGCAGTGAGGGCAGAAACCCAGGAAATCCTACACTCAGAGGCAGTGCCGCAATTGGGTGTTATTTACCCCGTGCAGCTCTGAGCCGGTCTCTCGCACAGCTCCAGCAGGACGTCGGTGTGACCGACCGGGAAAGCTCACACTGCCCCTATGGAGACGTAGAAGGCGAGTCGGCACGGGCCGACTGGTGCTGCAGTAGCTGTACCTGCTGGCCAGCTGACAAAGCCACAGCCCAAAAGAAGGAAGAAAAACAAGCAGAGAGAAGCTGCTCCCTATAAAAACAACGGTGGGGCTCATGCCCCTGCATGGGGATCGGTTCAGTTCTGGTCTCTTAGTGGGTGGCTCTGGTCTGAACTATTGCTGTCATTTATTATTCGCATTGCAGCAGTGCCCCAGCCAGGCACCAGGGCTCCCTGGAGCCAGGTATGGGCCAGTCAAAGCGCAAGGAGGCGGTCGCGGCCCTGACTCCCCTTATGGTGGAAGGCGAGAGAACAGATGCGGGGCGCACACAGCTGCCTCATCAGGACCACATGAGGTGTTTGCGCCGGAAGTTGCAGGGCTGTGGATCAGGGCAGTGCGCAGATTAACTATTTTAAATTGGTAACAGTGTCTGCTCTGAGATCTACCCATGGTTCCCAGCACTCAGGTCCCTGAGCAGGCGTCCTGTGCAAGCCATGCTGCTCGGCTTATCCCCGTGGAAACAGCGGGAAGATGGGGGATGGCTTGACAGTGTCGGTGAGGGCTGCAGTGTATATTTTAATAGTCAGTGGTGATGAAGCTTTTCTCTTGGACGAGGGGCTGGCTCTCAGGGCCCCGAGGTTTGCAGGGTGCTCTCTGGGAGTAGCTGTTTCTGGAGCACCATTGTTCAGGGTGACCCCTAGTCAGACTCCCCGAGACTCACAGCAGAGGCTAATATTGTCTGCAAAGATGCTCAACCCTATCCAGGAAAGAGTAAATCTGCTCTGGAGCTGGCCAAGCTCCCTGCCAGCCAGGCTCACTGGTGTGCTTGACAGACAAAGGAAATTGTGCACAGGTGGAATTGAGGTCACTGTTGCTGCACACCAGGGCCTTGTGTTCCCTGTGCACCTCTGGAACCCCGGAGCAGCAGGGGTCCTGTGGGTGGGAGAAGCAGCTGGAACTCTGCCCCCTGGACCCTATGCCTAGTGGTGCCAACCTCAACTCCCCATGTAAGTTGACCAAGTAACCAGCAATAAGTCCCCAGGACCAGATAGTATCACCCAAGAGTTCTGGAGGGACTCAAATATGGAACTGCAGAACTTCCGACTGTGGTCTGTAATCTATGGCTGAAATCAGCCTCTGGACCAGACGACTGGCAGATAGGTGATAAGACAGTAAATATCATAATGCCATGATACACCCACAGCATGCAGTTCTGGTGGGGCCATCTCAAAAGAACTGTATTCAAATTGGAAAAATTACAGAGAAGGGAAAGAAAAATGATTAAGGGGATGGAACAGCTTCCATATGAGGCGAGATTAAAAAGACTGGGACTGTTCATGTTAGAAAAGAAACGACTACGTGGGGATATGATAGAGGTCTCTACAATCATGACAGGTGTGGAGAAAGTGAATAAGGAAGTGTTATTTACTCCTTCTCATAACTCAAGAACCAGAAGTCACCCAATGAGATTAACAGGCAGCAGGTTTAAAACAAACACAAGGAAGTATTTCTTCCCACAACGCAGAGTCAACCTGTGGAACTCCTTGCCAGAGGATGTTGTAAAGGCCAAGACTATACAAGGGTTCAAAAAAGAATTAGATACATTCATGGAGAACAGGTCCCTCAACAGCTCTTATTTAAGATGGTCAGGGATGTGTCTCCATACTCTAGATGTCCCTAAGTCTCTGACTGCCAGATTGCGGGGGCTGGATGACAGAGGATGGATCCCTTGATTACTGCTTTGTTCTGTTCATTCCCTCTGCATCACCTGGCCCTGGCCACTTGTCGGAAGACAGGATACTGGGCTAGATGTGCAGATCTGTGTGTGAGTTTCTCCCCTCCCTTTCTCAGTAATGCTGGTACTTAAATTACTGTAATTAGGCATTTGTGTCAGCATGCCATTGGGGCACAGGGGCAGTTCACACTTCTTACAGCGATTGTTTTAGGTTCTCTACAGATTACGGTTGTACACATCAAGGATATTGGTGTGTACTTGGTTCACATTTTCTGGTGCAAGAGACCCAGGGTTTGTCTACAGCTGGAAATTAACCGCAATAGCTCTGTGTGGACACACTTATTTTGGACTAAGAGTGCCCATTTCTGATTTAGTTTGATCCACTTCCATAGTGGATTTGGACACAGATTAAGCTAAGTCAGAAAAAGGCCCTCTTATTCCACAATCATGGGGCACTGCTCTGGCACAGATATTTTTGTAAATTTCCAACTGTAAATAAGCCCTTACTATTTGTTTTGAGTTTTTGTTTTAAATGAAAGCTGAGATTACAGAGAACAAGATGGTAGCCTCAAAAAATGTACTGAGACCCAACCCAATTTGCGCCCTGAAATTGTTGTGGTGTATTCCTCATGATGTAACTAACATGATAACTAGGCATTGGAAGGACCTACACAATGTTTTATGCTGGGTGTGTTGTATCTAGAGCTTCTGAAAAGGGACACAGCTCCCTGATCTGGATACATTTTTCTGACACTGACAGTAGTGATGTACAAATAATAATTCTTAGTATTTATATAACTATGTATTTTCAAATCTCTGTACAAATATTAAAGGGAGGGCTGGACTCGATGACCCTTTGGGGTCCCTTCCAGTTCTAGGAGATAGGTATATCTCCACTTATTATAATTAAACGAAGCAAGGTAGTATGCAAAGCAGAGTCATTAGTTAGGATAATCAGTGGAGTGTGCTTCAGTAGCAGTATGGGGTGGAGTGGGGAGTGTTTGTGCCCCAAGGCAAATAACATGTCTAGAGACACTGCTACGGTGAATATTCTGAGGAGGGGTTAGGAAGGATGGCGAGGACAACCAGAAATAAACATCGTCATGGAAGTATTTGACAGTGCTCTTTTAATGTCTCTTTAGCAGTTAGTAAAGGCAGGTGTGTTGTCTTCACAACATCACAAAGTCAGAAATAGGGCAAGAGTAACTGCTTCATGCAAATAACGTAGAGCAATTTATTTACATTGTATTTTAATTTTCTAACCATGTATCTGCTGACTGCAACTAAACTGGTCTGTGCATGATAATATTGAAAACATTTTAAAAAGCAACATGATGACATTTTGGGCTTCCTAGGCTACAGACTCTGTCACTCAAAGATAAAAATTCTTTAAAATGTCACAACTGCTGTCTCCAAATGGATTAGATTATGTACATAAATTACATTTCTTATATCTGTTTTATAGTTTCACTAAACAAAAACACAGCATGACCCCTCACAAAAGCCTTCTGCTGTACTGTTGGCATGATTAGCAGCAAGAGTACAAAATTGTCAACACAGGGATTTCAAAATCTGTGTTACTTTTGATGTTTATTTAAATGATTTTGTTTTGCTTCATTATTAAAGTCAACAATATTTAAATGTATAGGATGAAATCCTGGACTCACTGAACTCAATGGGAGCTCTGCCATTGACTTCAATGGAGCCAGGATAACACCCATAATGTTCTTCTAGTTCTGTTGTCAGTACAGCTTATTCAGCCATTACAGAAGTAGTGGAGGGGAAAAAAAATCTTTACAGTTTATAAAAGACACAGGGCCAGATTTTCAAAGGTATTTTTTACACTAATAGCACTTACCTCCTTTGATACATTTTGGGAGCTGACAGTGCAGGGAGGAATGAATGTTATATCCTATAAGGCCATTTGTGCTTTAGGAAGAAAAACAAGAACTTCCTTCTATTTTGTCTGTTTCAGTCAGAAACTGATTAGGCAACAAATCTAGTGTTTGAAATTGAGCCACCTTCCTCTGACAGTCTCTGTGCTTGTCATAAAAGACTTCTGCCCAGAACAAACAGTGACAATGTCAATTTTATGCAGAAGATTACAATGAAAACTTATTTTAAAAATTAACATCCTTAAAAGTATATGGCAGAATTATATAATAACATTGTGCAAAATAAGCCCACAGGACCATCTGAATATAAATGCTGCCAGGCACATAACTATGAGAGCAGCTCTGGTTCCTTTCCTGCTTGTTTATCAGAAGGCGGATGCCTGCTGAGCTATGTGCTATAATGTAATGATGAGTGATGCTGCACGATGGGTCAGATGATATAAAAGGTTCAATTCCTAATTTGGACAAATGAATTCCAAAACCAAGTTCCAGAGTTCTGGTCTCTGCGCTGTGGCTTCTGAACTCCCACTAGCACAGAACACAGGCATTACCAGGTGGGGCCAGACCCAAGGTCCATCCAGTCCAGTATCCTGTCTCCGACAACGGGGGATACCAGGAAGGTGTAAGAACCCTGAGTAGCACACGTGGGGTAATCTGACCCTCAAAGCACTTAGGGCTCATCCTAATCTGTAATTGGTTTAAACTTTGAAGCATGAAATTTAATATCCCTTCCAAAACTGCTTAATTACACCTCTACCCTGATATAACACTGTCCTCAGGAGCCAAAAAATCTTACCGCGTTATAGATGAAACTGCGTTATTTCGAACTTGCGTTGATCCGCCGGAGTGCGCAGCACCGCCCTCCCCGGAGCGCTGCTTTACCGTGTTATATCCGAATTCATGTTATATCGGGTCGCGTTATATCGGGGTAGAGGTGTAATTATAACTCTGGATATTCAACAAAGACAAGTGCAGAGTCCTGCACTTAGAAGGAAGAATCCCATGCACTGCTACAGGCTGGGGACCGACTGGCTAAGCGGCAGTTCTGCAGAAAAGGACCTACGGGTTACAGTGGACAAGAAGCTGGATATGAGTCAGCAGTGTGTCCTTGTTGCCAAGAAGGCTAGCGGCATATTGGGCTGGATTGGTAGGAGCATTGCCAGCAGATCAAGGGACGTGATTATTCCCCTCTATTCGACACTGGTGAGGAGTATTGCGTCCAGTTTTGGGCCCCCCACTACAGAAAGGATGTGGACAAATTGGAGAGAGTCCAGCGGAGGGCAATAAAAATGTTTCGGTAGCTGGAGCACGACTTATGAGGAGAGGCTGAGGGAACTGGGCTTATTTAGTTTGCAGAAGAGAAGAGTGAGGGTGGATTTGACAGAAGCCTTCAACTACCTGAAGGGGGGTTCCAAAGGGGATGGAGCTTGGCTGTTTTCAGTGGTGGCAGATGACAGAACAAGGAGCAATGATCTCAAGTTGCAGTGGGGGAGGTCTGGGTTGGATATTAGGAAAAACTATTTCAGTAGGAGGGTGGTGAAGCAGTGGAATAGGTTGCCTCCATCCTTAGAGGTTTTTAAGGCCCGTCTTGACAAAGTCCTGGCTGGGATGATTTAGTTGCGGCTGGTCCTGATTTGAGCAGGGGGTTGGACTAGATGACCTCCTGAGGTATCTTCCAATCCTAATCTATGATTCTGTGATATTCTTAACATGCATATAAATAAGTAAATAACAATCATATCACACTCTTATGCAGAAGTTTTCATCATGCCCAGTCTATATCTGATTGGGATTGTACCCAAGTATTATTGTAAATTGCACCAAAAACCTTTCAATTCAGCTGATATCATACGTTATTTTATAAGGCTGCCTGTTTTTAAAAAAACAAAACCAAAAACCACACAGCAATTTGGAGACAGGATAATATATTTTATACATTTTGTATACATTTTATTTCTGTGGGCTCACTTTTATGTTTTAAATAACTTTAAACATTTTGTTTCCCATCACATATCTGAATCACAGCTCACCTTCCCGTTCAAAAAACTTCAGGATGGTTTTTATAACAGACACTCTATTATGATAAAAATGCAAAGACTTGAAAGTATCCCCTCGGAGTGAAAAAGCTTGCTTTGGCAAAAGGCAAACGGATAATTTTCAGTGTATGGAGAGCCGTCAGCATGTTATTAAAAAAAAAAAAAGAAGGTTAGTTCCACTTCAGTTATGTAGCAACCTCAACTCAAAATGTCCCAAGACTCAAGTCTTTCTCCCTGTGAAAAATAATTTGTCTTTGGGAGAGATGGGAAAGAAAACAGTTTTCATGATGTCACCTTTACTCTTCCATTACAGACATGCAAATTGAGTGCACAACACTGTGTTAGCTGGGATCAGCAGCCTACAACTAATAATTTTACTCCCTCGCCAGCAGAAAGCATTATAATTTGTATATACAAGGTATCCAGTTGGAAGATTGTTTATATTTCTAGGTGGTTAAAATACTTAAAATCCGAGATGCATACTGGTAAACAAAACACCAGTGATGCAGCTCTACGGTGCCTGAAATTTCAGTCGTGAGCTGTTTTAGGTTTTAATGATGACACAGGAGAGGCACCATATAAAGATCTGCTGCTACCCCATGAATTAGTTTCTACCCTATAATAGTGTGTTTGTACTATCTAGCATGAGGAAGATACTAAAACTGTCCCCTGTGCAGGGAGCCCATTGTTGTACATGTCTAAGTTGCACACTATTTAACTATCACTAACTACACTAAAGGGTTGGGAGCTTTGTGGGGGATAGGAAAGAGCTAGCATATTAATGTGAAGAGAGTTTTTAACTTAAAGAACTCTGTATAGTATGATTCATCATCAGCAAGTGACAGGAAATGTTCTATCGGGTATTAAATCCTGAGCACGGACATAATCAAATGTTTCAAGTTTCACCTCCGGGTCCAAGTTCCTTTCTACACCCCTACAGAATATATATATATTTTAAAAATCCCTACATTTACAGTGTTCTATGTTACTAACCTATTATCTTTTATTGTAGCTAGAATGTAATTTGGAAAAACATCTTAAATTATATTTCTTCAAGTATTTATTAACTTTAAAGTTGTTACTCATTTAAATTTTGTGATGAACCTGAGATATACACTTATATCAACCTAAAAAAACCCAAGAACTCCCAGGATAGAATAACAAATCCTTGCTAAGATTAGCCACCACCACCATTACATACTAAATCGCACAATGAAGATATTCAAAAAGACCATCCAACCTTTTAAAATAAATGCCAAGCTAAATGCTTGATAGAGAAAGGTCAACCCCAAATTTCAACAGCTGTTGGCAGCCATGTTGCCTTTAAAGTTAAATGCTTAAAAAGCCATCCATGCTCGATGATGGTGATCTGTAAAGAATATAGAAATATTACAAAGAATACAAAGGGGCACAGAATAATAAAAAAGGGACATGGCAGAATTTAGCTGAATATAACAATCTCAAACAAATCTTTTAGAGGAACACTTTCCCCCCCTACAACTTCTGATTTTCACATATTACTGAACAAAAATGAATAAGCAGGTGTGTGGAAAGCCATTGGCTCCCAGATGACAGATATGGATTGCACATGATTCTGGAAAACATTTTTGAAAACATTTGGAAACTATAATGAATGAGAACTCATTCCTCATATCAATCAAATGCTGCTCTTTTATCAAAAAGAATTCTGCATGGAACTTTCACTTATAGTTTCCATATATTCATAGTAAATTTGAATGTCTTAAAATTTATGCCTATAATAATACTTAAATATATTACTCACATTCAGGACTTCATCAATGAAAAAATAATCTCATCTAATAACTGCCTGAACTTCAAAATAAAATCTGAAGAAAGCTCTGAATGAATCTGAATGAGAAATTTAAAAAGATTGGTAAAAATAGATAAAGATTCCAAAGTGAAATCATCAGGAGACAGAGTCCCTTAAAAACAGAGATTTCATTTAATAGTAAGACTAATTTAAAGAAAATCCACATGGTTAGACCAGCTAGAAAATTCACAAGTTGCTCTAATTTACAGTTCTCCACATTTTGGCTTCAATCCTGAAAATTTATGCACGTTTCATTTTGAGCACATGAGCAGTTCTGTGGGTCTACTTGTGCTTAACTTTAAGCAACTGCAAAAGTGTTCGCAGGTTCAGGGCCAAAGACATTTGCAAAGACAGATACAATGTAAATCTTGTATTTTGAAATAGCATGGATATTATTTGCCTTTACACATTCTGAATGTTTTTTGCCTACCAGAGTTTATTTTACACATTAATGTATTGCTACTAAGTCTCTAATTAGGAGGTTTAGTACAATATTCAGGCAACTTTTAGTCTTGATAATTTTTTTTCACTTTGATTCATAATTGAGCAATAATGATTGCAGGACAGGGCATTTCCAGCACATTGATTACTGGATGGAAAGAGTTTTTGCATCACTTTCCACAACACCCATGGAGCCACTACTCTCCAGGAAATGCCCCGTGCTGAGATAGTTACTGCTATTATTAATTTATTTTTTTAAAAAATAGGACTTAAAAATACTTTGAGGTGTTTTTCAGAATTTTTACACGCAATATATTTGATACACACAGGTCACATCATGTACTTAGACATATTGGACGTAACTAGAGAATTATACCTGGTATGCTGAGAAAAAGAGGATTTCTCCAATCCATTGTCTGACTTCCATCTTGCTTACAAATTGTTCTAAAAGTGCTGTCTATGCACCCGTTGACTTAACAGACCTGGCAGTATTTTCCCTGCTATTTTTCATTTTTACATTTAGCATATGTGAAAATTTTAACGTAAAAGAGCTTTTATGAATAAAATACCATTCTAAATATATACTAGAGCAAACAAAACTTAGAATTAAGACTTTTCTAGATCATCATGTATGTGAGGCTACAGGCAATACAATCTTCAGGGGACACAACAGTCCAGTGGTTAAGTCTCTGAAGACCACAAGAAAGAAGTTTAACAATTCTTTCATCTTTAGTAGGCCTCTAATTTCTTTGAGAAAACCTGTAATTAATATTTTATGAATTGGTTATTTTTGGCAAATCAGAATTATTTCCCCAAAATGAACAACTGTTTTTTTGAAGTTGCCACATTACTGTTAATGTTATGGTGGTGTTCGCATGAGTTCCTGGGATATACTTCTAAACAGGTTTTGTACACTACAGACTAAATTTCTTAACTTACAAATACTTATTTTTTGTTTCCAGTTTACAGTGGTACAAAATGATGACTTTACAATGCATGTAAATGGGAGGTAAAGGTATTTTAAAAAACAGAATAAAAAGCTGTATGTTAAAAACTAGGTCACAGACTAATAAATACATACATCAAAGACATAAAGTTTTCAGCAGCTGGTTTTAAAGAGCAAGGAAGAAGGGAAAAGCTAGCTGTCCAAAATCCATTCTGGCTTTGTCACCTATATGCTCTGCAATTAAACCTCTGCAATTAAAAAAAAAACAAGCTAACAGAAGAGCAGAAATTAACTTTGTAGCTTTTTTTTGATTAAATTAAGCGACGGACTAAAAAAAATGCAGTGTAAAACCTAATGCAATCTACATGTTTTCATGCACTTGCTTATATTGCATTAAAAAAGGGAATTATTTCTAACCCAGAAAAATATGAGTCATCTGGTACAGTTAAAGACAGCCTTACTGAATTTTTTTCTACAGTAAAAGGATTTTCTAGAGAAGTAAACCAAAATGATTTTTATAACAAAATATAGAATTATTGTAGCAACTTATCATTGACTTCCAATATTTGAGCAAAACATAACATAAATTTGCTAGTTAGTTTCAAAGTGTCAAAAAGATGCTTTGACAGCTGATGCCAGAAAATGATGCCGGACGCCAGGATTTCCAGAATGACCCCCAGTTCCAAAGTGATGTGCAGTCCATGAATTAGACAGTGAGAGAAAACTGATCCTGCTCTATTGGTTTCTCCACCCAGGCTCCAAGCCCTGCCTTCAGGAACGCTTTAAACAAACACTCTTTGGCAGTTTGATACTTAGTGGCCACCTGCTTAGTGTCATGGTACAGGTTCGGTTTGAGGATCTTTGAGCGCAGGCTAGAGGAAAGCTGCACAAATAGAAAAAGAAAGAAAACAAACTATTACACAAAGCCATTCCAGGAACCAAAATCAAGAAAAACGAGAGAATGAGTGCAGCAATTTGAAAGAACAACAAACACTGTATTCTACCCTTTTTGGATAGAACATTACTGTTGATTTGTATTCAACTACGTATCACTTCACAGCTCATAGCAAAACTATTGGTCCAGTGGGAACCCTGAGGAGCTACTCATTTCCATAAGCACTTTGAAGGTCAAAATGAAACCATCATTATATTGCTTGATACCAACTGGCTGGAATTCTCTTTGAAACCCACCCCGTCTACTCTTCACGGGACAGTTCACACCCACCTTTGTGATTGCAAAGGCTCCCCTGACAGCAGGGCTGGGGGCAGGAAGCAGTATTCCAGGGCCTTAAGCAGGAGATACACATACCCTGTGCAGCATGGGTGGAAGGCCTACGTGTAACCTCCTGTCAGCCTCCCTGCCCCATGAAAGGGGGGTGCATTACAGCAGGACCAGCTGAAGCAGCTCTGCAGCTTTACAGGATAGATTAATAAGCGAAATACTGAACAGAAGCTTCCCAAAGCCGTCGGTTCTGCTCCTGCAGAATGTAGAAACTCTGCAGGAGTGGAACTTCAGTTAGCGTCATCTCAGGGAATTTCACTGGTTTTTGGTGAACCTAGATTATTGGTCAACTGTTGCTCAGAAAAATCAAGGCTGTAATAACATTTCGAGTTTTAGGTCAGAAGGGACCATCGGATCATCTAGATCATACTAATCTGCCAAGTCTGTCTGAAACCTGTCAATTGCCCTTGTACTCTCTGTAGCTCTTTACTGTGTAAAATACACACTGGCCTTTGACAAAGGCACTTCTTGTGCTCAGTTCAAGCTTTAACCTAGCTGGACACAAGTGCAGACTTCCTGAGAATTCTCTCCTGGGGATGCTGGGGCACCAATCCTCCTCCTTCAAACAGATAACTATAAGGGTTATGATGGTTACAGGAGAATTTTCCCTTCCATCCCCCTCTTTAGGATTGTTCATTACTACTTCCTACTCAAAGAGGTGTAAATGGTGCTTTGAAAACTCATGTGTCAGATATTGGGGATAACTGGACCCAAGAAAGACTCTTATCTTTTTCATTTTTTTTATTGTCCTGTGAGGCAATGGCAACTCTTTTCTGTGCTACAGGATGATATCTTCAGCAATTTGGACACAGCATTCTGCATTTTTCCCTAGATGTAGAATTAATACCATTAAGCATGGATAGGAAAGCATTTTCTCCTGAACTGATGCTAGAAGCTATCAGTTTGTTTCTCATGTTCAGCCAACTAGCCCATCTTTCATTAAGTCAGTGTAGTTCTTTTTGTTTTCCCTTTAATTTTTCCAGTGTTTCTTCACTTGCAGCCTGCAGGAGTGGATCGGTGAGAATTTATATCTGTCTGGAAGAGACATCCAGGGTGAAGTGCTTTAATCGTTTCTTAAATTGTTCATCTTCTGTTACACGGAAGGTGAAGTTGTTAGCATAAAAGAAGGTTGCAACTTTCTTATCAAGTCCAAATCTGCATTTTTTCAGTTGTTGTATAGCACAATCACTGACTGGTCTACTTTGGGATGTCAAAGAAGGACAGAGATTACTGTTGAACAAGACATGTTAAAAAGCTGCTGGAAAGACTGGAACGTAGATTTAAATTATCAGTGAGAATATGTTTAGATGGTGATGATAGCATCAAATTTCTCACTTGCACAATCAGTAAACTCATCAGTGTTTTGCTCTTCTATTTCAACATAGTTTCCTTCAATGGCACATTTAATCTTGAAGAATCCAGAGAAAAATATTTGTTGCATTCTCTGAGATAAGCACAAATCCTTTCTAACATGCTATTTTACACATTCGGCAATGGTTACCTTTCACTTTGGAAGAATTATCTGTTTTCATTACTTTAGTTTATTCAATTGCTTGTTTCCTACCACTTCCCTCAGCATCAGCCAGTTAAATTAATGTCCTTATGTCTGCTGATCTCTAAAGACTAATGAGCCCTTTGCAGTATTGACATTTAGAGCTTTCACATTTACTAGAGTAGGACTGAGAAACAGCCACCTAGCCAATTCAGCACCGTGAAGACTGAAAACTAAGATGAGCTGGCCCAATGCATGTTATTAGGGACCCTGTCTACTCTGCAGAAGTTTCTAGATTCTAGTGAATTAATACCGCATAATGTTTCACAACTCCTCCCAATCCTCTCTCACCAACACCAAGTCATAGTGGATTCCACCCACTAGGCAGCACCACTTTGTCAAGCCATCACTTGTGACCCCACCCATTCATATCTGTTCATGAAAATATTTCAGAGTGACACGTTAACAAAGTTGGGGAGAGGAGGATGAAAAACATTTAAACCTAAGGGGTTATTATTTTTCTGAATAAGGCCCCCCCCACAAATCCTGCCTGCTCTACTGCCCTTAAAAAGACAGAAACGTCTTCCTTCCACATATTCTGGTGAGAAGGATCTCTGAACAGCGACAGGGGACTAAGAAGATGGCATGGGGTGAAAGTGACTGACAAGCTTATGCTACCATCTCAGCACCCGGCTGTCTATATTGCAGTAGTTCAGTGCCTTGCTGCACTACAGTAAGAAATGACAGACTCCAAAGGACTGTTCTAGGAATACTGATTCTGCTCAAGGCGCTGTTTGCTTCCATCAATACAGATGCTTTGAAGAGAGGACTGGGAGAACCCTAAGGATCATGGTTTACTGCTTGTACCTTTCCATTTTTATAAAGGATCAGCTATCATGAGGCAAAGAAATCCAAATGTTCAAAAGCAATTCTTTGGCCTTTACCTGCACCTCCTGGGAAAGACCAGGGGAGAAACCTGGCCGCACTTAAGCCACTCCCTTTGACTTCAATGGGGCTAGGATTTGACCCACAGGAGTGCCTCTTCACACTAAACGACAGCCCCCCCAGATGTGGCTGCCTTGCCTCATATGTCACAGGATGGACTCAGAGTCTGATCTGGCAAATCTTTGTAACCTTAGTAGTCTGTGGGCTGGGCTCCAGAAGAGCTACTAACAGAGTCTGTCTTGTCCAATACATTAAAATGATAAGCAAAGCTCAAAGGAGTCAACATTTTCACTTCACTTGTTCTAGAGGCAGGTAATTAGATCTTCACATACATTTACGCTAGAAATTATCATATTAAAGAAAATGTGGAACAAAGACACCTCTCTCTTCTCCATTGTTACCCAATTACTAACCAGCACATGATAAGCCAGCACATTACAATCCTTTATCAGAAAGGTGGTTATGAGACTGAGCAAAATTGAAACCCAACAGTAAACAAATACTCCTCTCTTTGGACGTGTACCTTTGCATGAATACGCATCCAGCGACTGTACAGAGCGTGCTTACAAAGGCGAGATGCACGACCCATCTCATCCTTGCCAGTTGTGGCATTAATAACTTCAAGACCAGTGTCTCCTACTGTCCAGTTTACACTGAAATTAGGTGCTTTTCCTGGCTGGCGGGCTTCTGCATTGCTAATACCTGAAAGGGAAGAGGTACATAATAATGAAAATGTGAAAATTCCTGCTCAGTTGTTTATAGATGAAGGAGTGACTGGATAGTGCTATACAGATCATACTGTTAGGCATTCTTATAGCTGTGGTTCTAAAATACCTCCATGATTTTCAACAGCTACTTCAGGATTTAGCCACGTCCATTCCATTACTATTTATGGGGAATGTGCAGCTAAAATGTCATCTCCTGCTATCACGCTCAGTTGTGCATGTCTGCTTGGTCAGAAATCTGAAAATCCATGCACGCTTCTATTGGTGATGGTAGGGAAGATAAAGAGATTATAGACAGATCTGTAACAAGATCACATTAAACAGTAATACTGGAGCATCACAGTATGCAATACACCTTGGGTTGATCTTAGTTTAGCTCATAAACTAAGCAGATTTGGGCCTATTGAGTAGCTGAATAGAGGAATGCCCAGGTTCCACAGAGTCTCACTAGCAACCCTGTACTGTACATGTCTGAATATTATTAAGTAGAATTAATGTCCTTAATCAGTTCCCAGTTTGAATTTGTCTAGCTTTAACTTCCAGCCATTGTATCATGTTAGACCTTTCTCTGCTAGGCCAAAGAGCCCATTATGAAATATTTGTTCCCAATGAAGGTATTTATAGACTGGAATCAAGTCACCCCTTAACCTTATCTTGTTGAGCTAAATAGCTTGAGTTCTTTGAGTCTACAAGGAGAGGTTACTCACCTTGTGCAGTAACTGGAGTTATTCAAGATGTGTGTCCCTGTGAGTGCTCCACTTCAGGTGTGCCTGTGCCCTGCGCCTTTGATCATAGCAATGCCTCATACACATCCTTGTGCCCCGCACTGAGGTTATATGGGGCTGTGTGGACCAACTTCCCTCAGTTCCTTCTCCTCTGCAAAGTCCCAAAAGGGAGACGCCGAAGCAGCAGAGAAGGAGGCTGGGTAGCAGATCACCCACAGCGGCACACATCTCAAAGAACTCCAGCTACTGTACAAGGTGAGTATCCTCTCCTCCTTCTCTGAATAGCATCCCTGTGGGTGCTCTGCTTCAGGTGTCTCCTAAGCAGGACCCCGCTAAGGATGCAGATGGTTCGGAACAGAGTCCAATACAGAAGAGAGAACTACATTGCCCACAGCAGTGTCATATCTTGCAGCAAGGACCAAGGCATAATGGATAGAAAAAGTATGAACAGAGGACCAAGTTGCCACTCTCTGGATGTCTGCAATTGGTACATCCTTAAGTCAGAATACAGATGCAGATAGTGCTCTTATTGAATGTGCAATCACTCTCAAAGGAGTTGAAAATGAGTTCAGTTGTAACAGATCTTCATACATCCAGAGATCTACTTTGATAACCCCTGTTTTGAAATAACAGAATGCTTGTTTCGGTCCACAAAGGATACAAATAGTCTTGCAGATCTTTTATAAGGTTTGGTCCTATCTAAGTAAAAACCTAATGCCCTCCTGACATCTAGGTTCTGATGTAGCTTTGGGGAAAAACAGGAGATCAATGATTAATTCATTCTGAGGACACCCAAGGTAAAAATCTTGGATGGGCCCATAACAAAATCTTCTCTCTGATGAATACCATAAATGTGTGTGTGGGTGTCTGGCATTAAAGCCCCTAATTCCCCAGCCCTTCCGGCAGAAGTGATTGCCACCAGGAAGGCTGTCCTCACTGAATAAACTAACAAAGAACAGGTAACTAGCGGCTCAAAAGGATGCTTCATAAGGCAATTAAGGACTAGGTTTAGGTCCCAGCAAAGCATAGGATCTCCAATATGTGGAGAGAGATTTGCCATTGTTATTGATCAGAACCCATCATCAGCATGGACGCATGTCCTCTGGAATGGTCGCTGAAGCATGCAGGGATTATGAATCTTTAGCACATGTGGCACGTAAATATCTTGCGATGCCGGCTACAACAGTACCATGCAAATGCCTGTTCTCATTTTCAGGTGACACTGCGAACAAGAAGTGGGCAGCATTATCTCCTGCAAATGTAAACAATCTTGTTTGTCTGAGTGATTGGCTGAACGAAGTAGTACTGAGTGAGCTTGTAGGCTCTAAAGTTTTAATTTTTTTTTCAAATGCATTTTTTTTGTACATAATTCTACATTTGTAAGTTCAACATTCCTGATAAAGAGATTGCACGACAGTACTTGTATTAGGTGAATTGAAAAATACTATTTCTTTTATTTTTACAGTGCAAATATTTGCAATAAAAATAAATATAAAGTGAGCACTGTACACTTTGTATTCTGTGTTTTAATTGAAATCAATATATTTGAAAATGTAGAAAACATTTAAATGGTATTTTATTATTGTTTAACAGCACAATTGTGATTAATTTTTTTAATTGTGCGATTAATCGTGATGAATTTTTTTAATCGCTTGACAGCCCTAGCTGAGACTCAGTCAATCCATCAGAACTGTTGCTTGGAGAATGCACATGGCTGAGAAGCAGCTACAGTGGAAGGAGGTTTCTTTTTAGAGTGTCTTCGCCTGCTGGAAAGGGGCGCAGCTGGTCTATGGCAAGTTGAATATGGGGCTGGTGTCCTCTCTGTGCCATCTGAGACCTACTAAATCGCCTCTTATTTACAAGACTATAAATCCCTAAGGATCACAGTGTGTCCTTTAAAGTGTGGAGATATGTATCCATCGAGTCTGCACAGAGCTTGCAACCATCAAAAGGGAGGTCTTCAATGGTACTCCGAACCCCTCTTGGGAAGCCCAAGATCTGCAACCAAGACACTCTTCTTATGACCACTGCAGTGGATACAGATTGTGCTGCAGTATCTGCAGCATCCAAGGAGGCCTGGAGGGATGTCTGCCAGGAACTGACCCTGTTGTACCTTAAATTGGTCACAATGTTCCTCTGGCAGGTGCTCAATAAAATACTAATTTTTTTTTGTAGTTCAAATAGTCATATTTGGCCATGAGCACCTGATGATTTGCTATTCTGAACTGAAGTGTAGCTGAAGAGTAAGACTTCTGTGTATGCGGTGGACTTTGAGCTATGCTGTCTGCCTTGTTCATAAATGGACTCCACTTCCAGGGAATTTGGAGCTGGGTGCAAAAATGGAAACTCTGATTCTCTGGCAGGGACATAATGCTTTTTGCAGGTAGGCAGTGCAGTAGCTGGGGATTGCCAAACAGCTTCAGTGGGCCCCATAAGAGCTTCATGGACCAGAGTGGTAATCTTCATAGATGAGGAGGTGTGTAAGGTATATAGCAGTTTATGGTGGGACTCCTGAACTTGCTCTAAAGGAATTTGTTGAATGTCAGCAATTTGCTTCAGCAGTTCCTGAAACTACCTGAAGTCATCCACCATAGAACGTAATGGAGGCATCACAGCTTCATCAGGTGAGGAGGAAATACTAGTAAGAAGTGTCACCTCTTTATCCACTCCTGCTTCTTGCTCCCCAAAGGTCTCCTCCTCTGGCACAGGTGGTGGTAGAGGATGTTGAGGAAAATGGGCCCTTCTCTGCTCCCTCAGGTGGTGTGAAGATTGTGTTGCAAATTGTTGATGACAGAACACCCAAAGATCCCATCAAGGCCACTCAGGGGGGCAAATGACATAGATGGAAGTATTCATGTGGATGCCAGTTGAGGTCTATTCTCCTCTAATATGTCAGCTTGGAGGGAGAGAGATGAATCTTAGAATAGAGAGGGGATGCCTGAACCAATATGTGAGAGTCTGAGGTGTCCTCTTCCACATACTACAAGTGGGGGAGGCAGATAGCTGTTCCACTTGCAAAGTAGATGAGGGTGAGTACGGTATTCTAGGAGCCAGAGGAGTGAGAGAATCTTGATGCTGATAACCCCCAGCACTTGTTAACAGAGGAGATTCTGGCTCCGATGATACCATCAGGCCTTTAGGGTACCTACATTCTTGTGGAACTGATGGTATCAAATACTGGGTCGAGCACGGACCTGTGGAGGATGTCTTCAGTTGTGATGCAGGTGGTTGGCATGGGAGTGTGTCAGCTCCAATTCCATTGGTACCACAGGTAGCCGAGCAGTCTTTGGTACCACTGACTTTCTGGTTGTTGATACGGAGTGTTGTTCAGGGATGGACCCAGAACTTTTCTCAACTGTGTCTCTGCCACTTTGGGTATGAATACCCAAGCTAGATACCGAGTCTCTCTAAGATAACTGACTCCACTTTGCATTTGCAGTACCAGCATCACTTGGAGCCTGTGTGGAACTCCTCTCGGGATCTGAGGTCTCCATAGTCTGCTTGTGCATTGGAGATTGATATTTTCTTGAAGATTTATTCCTCACCTCCTCTTAGACCAAATATTGAGGCTGAGGTCTGTGGTACTGTAGATATACTTGGTGCTGCAGTACCATGTATATGTCTTGCAGCCTCCAGTGACTAAGATCTTGATGTTGACAGGGCACTAGTGTTACTCGGGGGGTCTACATATGTGGGGCAGGGGCCTTCACCATGGATCCAAAGCTGATCATAAAGCTTTCTCCATCATGAGGAGTTTAAATTTGATCTCCCTATTTTTTCTGGCTCCATCCTTGAAGGACGTGCAGGTCTTGCACTTACTGGGGATATGAGTATCACCCAAACAGCAGAGTAGGGTGACCAGATGTCCCAATTTTATAGGGACAGCCCCATTTTGGGGGCTTTTTTCTTACATAGGCACCTATTACCCCTCACCCCCTGTCCTGATTTTTTACACTTCCTATCTGGTCACCCTACAGCAGAGACACTAGGAATGGAATAGCCTCATGTCAGGAGAGGCACTTTTTGAATCCCAGGGTGCCCAGCATTCTCATGTAAATAAACAAAAACTGACCCCTATGAAGGGAAAAATCTTAACCACCATCTAACTATATCTAGGAATAATTTTTATGGGGGGGGGGAACAAATGTTCCTACAACTAAAAACCACTAAAAAGGTATTTAATTATATGGTAAGTGACTAATTGCTGAATTCTACAGAGAATAGACACAGGTAAACTCTGTCTCAGGCCCAAAGTGATTAAGAAGGAACGGAGAGTGGTTCACCCACACAATCCCATATAGCCTTGGTGTGGGGCACACGGATGTGTGCGGCACATGCATAGGCCACGTGGGCACTGTTATCAAAGGCACAGGTGCACCCACAAGAACACTTCTCAAAGAAGACAGCATGTTTTCTAATCCTTTAATCATTCTCGTGGTTCTCCTGTTGATAAATTGGACCCTCTCCAATTTATTAACAACCTTCTTGTATTGTGGACACCAATACTGGAGACAGCATTCCAGCAGCAATTACACGTGTGCCATACAGAGGTGAAATAACATCTCTTCTCCTACTTGAGATTCCCTGTTTATTCATCCAAGTTTTGAATTAGTCCTTTTAGCCACAACGTTGCACTGGGAGCTCATGATCAGCTGATTATCCACCACAACACCCAAATCTTTTTCAGAGTTACTGCTTCATGGGATAGAGCTACCTGTCTTGAAAAGAGACCTAAAACTGAGATCTAGGCCACTCATGGTCATTCATGATTAAGGCTAAGATCTTAGAATCACAGAATATCAGGGTTGGAAGGGACCTCAGGAGGTCATCCAGTCCAACCCCCTGCTCAAAGCAGGACAAACCCCAACTAAATCATCCCAGCCAGGGCTTTGTCAAGCCTGACCTTAAAAACCTCTAAGGATGGAGATTTAACCACCTCCCTAGGTAACCCATTTCAGTGCTTCCCCACCCTCTTAGTGAAAAAGTGTTTCCTAATATTCATAATGTAATTCCTAATACTGTAACCTAGATCTCCCCCACTGCAGCTTGAGACCACTGGCTCTTGTTCTGTCATCTGTCATCACTGAGAACGGTCTAGCTGAATCCTCTTTGTCCCCAACAACTTCCTGGATTGTCTGTGCAGTGTTGTTGTCAAGGTTCCTTCCCCACTCTGAACTTTAGGGTACAGATGTGGGGACCTGCATGGACACTTCTAAGCTTAATTACCAGCTTAGATCTGGTATCGCCGCCACCACCCCCAAGCACTACCTTTTTTTTTTCTTGGGTAGTCTTGAGGGACTTCACCAATTTCCTGGTGAACACAGATCCAAACCCCCTGGATTTTAAAACAAGGAGAAATTAACCATCCCCCCTCCTTTCTCCCACCAACTCCTGGTGGATCCAGATCCAACCCCCTTGGATCTAAAAACAAGGAAAAATCAATCAGGTATTAAGAAAAAGGCTTTTAATTAAAGGAAAGAAAGGTAAAAGAAAACCCTTTGGGAGAGATTAGCATACCAGCTACTCTCACAGACAACAGATTTAAAACACAGAGGATGTTTCCCTGGGCACAAATTTAGTTACACAAAAAAATACCCAAATACCCAATTTTGATAATTCCCTTAATGATACCAAGACAAGTTACAAAGAAAATAAACATAAACCTATTTATTTATTTCTAAAACTTACTACTCTGATAAAAGGCTGGTTCCTTGATCTTTTTCACTCCGGCTGAAACTGAAACTCTAAACAAAGGAAAACTTCCCTCCTTCCTTTTGAAACATCTTGTTTCCCCCATTGGTTCCTCAGGTCAGGTGTCAGCTAGGCTAGGTGAACTTCTTAACCCTTTACAGGTAAAAGAGGCATTAACCCTTAACTATCTATTTATGACAGTTGTATTGCTCTCCCAGTAGATGACAGCAATTTGTCACGAATATTTTTAGTAAAAGTCACGGACAGGTCATAGGCAATAAAGAAAAATTCACAGAAGCCCGTGACCTGTCCCTGATTTTTACTAAAAGTATCCATGACAAAATGGGGAGCTGCTAGGCAGCTGTGGGGGCTGGCTGGGAGCTTTGGGGCCCCCCACCACCCGTGGAGGCTCAGAGCTTCAGGGTTCCCTACTCTTGGTGGCTGACACAGGCAGCAGAACTACTCAGAGCAAAACCTGAGCAAAAATCTGCTCAAACTTCCTGTGGGTAAGAGGACTTTTCACTCCCTCCATTTCCCCATGTAAGATTGCAACTTGGGGGCACACACTGGACATGACAACTTCCAAATAGCTACTGTAATATGCTTCAGGAGCATAACAGATACTAGCAGTTATATAACATATCTTCCATATACATATCAACAAAGAAGGCCTACTCTTTCTTACGCTGCAAAGAGTGTATAGACAACCATGCATAAGAACTACTGACTACTGTAAATTTAGCTTGCACACATTATAAAAATTCCCCAAAACAAGGTTCCTGCTTCCACTGACTTTGGAGAGACCGGATTAGGCCCAGCAACTTTTATACAGGTCACAAAAATGATTATAACTTACCTTCTAGATGTATCCATTATCTCCTGTCTCATGTTGGATACAAATCAATGATTCTTTTAAAAAAATATTAAAAGTTGGATTTTTATGTAAATAATTTTATTTACATTAATGTGCTATTTTAAAGAAAATTAAATTTAAAATTATTTAAAATTAAATTTGAAATTATGACCATGTAAGTTAAGGTCTAAACGTATTATAATCTAGTGAAATCATTTATTTTAAGGAAATAAAATAATATTCAAGCCTTTCATGTTGCTGTCAAAGTTTTAAAGAAAGTCAAACCACTGAACTGGCAGAAATCTCTAAGAACCTGAAACCAGAGTTTGTTAAGTGCTAACCCAGCTTTTGACTAGCCTCTTCTGCAGAGATAATATTTCAGTTTACTCAACCAATTCAGTTAAATAACTAGTTCATTCAAAGTTGAGAAAACAATTGGGGTTTGAAAAAGCACAAATGTTTATTTTCCTCTTCCAAACTATGAACAAAAATCAGGTGTGAGGGGATGAGTTCTACTGGTTCTAAAACCTTGAAGGACACGGAGACTGGACATAATCAGTTCAATTAACTAATTACAGATACTACTTCCTCTGTTTAATAAATGAGTTAGTTTTAAATGCAAAACATGTTTAATAAAAAAGTAAGTTTATGTACCCAGCACATGTGAGTTAGTTTTATTTAATTAATAATCAGTTTTAAAATGGTATTTTTGGACATTTTAACTGAATTCCAATTTCCATCTAAATGCAGCTTGACACAAATCACTAGTAAAAATCATCTAGTAAATAAGACATGTACCTGTCATTCACCATTTTCTAACATAATAAAAACTGTAACAAATAAGAATCTGAGTGAATGTATGTTAAGTTACATAGGTGCTTAAATATATATATATATATAATGTAGTCTCCTGGTTCGCAAAAAGTAGTACCAATTTATACCAATCAATGAGAATCAACCTTACTTTAGGAAAATAATGTAACAATATAAATGCAATACAAGATTAAAATCTATGATTTAAATCAAGGTTTCCTGCTTGCTGATTTAAATCATGATTGTAATCGGTGATTCAGGTCACTTTGCTTTAAATCAATCCACCCTGTTCCGTCAGCATTTTCAAAGCTCGTTTCCACTATGTGATTCCCATTTCAAAAACCCTGTGAATCTTTCAAAAACGTACACCTAAACTCAGGGAGGGTGCAAGGATGTTTCGCGCCCTAAGCAAAACTTTCACCTTGCGCCCCCACACCCCCCGTGGCAGCTCCCCCGCCCTAAGGTGCCCCCCCCGCAGCATCTCCCCACACCCTCCCCGCCCTGAGGCACCCCCATAGCAGCTCCCACTCTGCCCTAAGGCACCCCCGCGGCAGCTCCCCCCGGCCGCTGCTCCGCCTCCTCCCCTGAGCACGCCGTCGCTGCTCCACTTCTCCCGCCTCCCAGGCTTGCGGTGCCAATCAGCTGTTGGCACCGCAAGCCTGGGAGGGAGAGAAGCAGAGTGGGGTGGCATGCTCAGCGGAGGAGGCGGAGCAGAGGTGAGCTGGGGCAGGGAGTTCCCCTGCATGCTGCCCCCCCCCACTTGCTGCAGGTGGCTTTCCCCGTGCCCTCCACCCCAGCTCCTTCTGCCTAAATGCCGACGATGACTGGGGCGGCCGAAGATCCGGCCACTGCGGTCGCCACCAAAGGACCCGAAATGCCGCCCCCCAAATGCTAGTGCCCTAGGTGACTGCCTAGGTCGCCTAATGGGTTGCACTGGCCCTGCCTAAACCATAATTGGGCTTGTCTGGCAGATCAAATGAAAAAGTCTTCAGTTCTGGGTCAGGTGCTAAGGTTTGCAAGTTCTTCAAAAAACTTTAAAGCTGCTGCTTTAAATGCACCAATTCCAGAGCTGCATGGCTTCCTGACAGAGTGGGGATGATCTGGTCAGTTAATGTGATGCACAGCTGTGGTGTTTGTCAGCACCTGTATTGTGGAACCCAGAAGAGGAGGCAGAAATGCTTGGTATACCAGACAGATAGCTCTGAGCAACAGGACATTTATATGGAAGCAGGTTTCTTGAGACAACCTCAGGCTCTGAATTTAAGACTATCTATCTAGATGAGCTCTCCATATCTGAGTAGAGTCACCCAGTGTCTTGCTAGGTAGAAATGCAAAGAACGGGTACTCTGTTGCACACCTGATGAGGGTCTTTCCACCACTTTAATGAGAAGAGGACTTCTTGCAGGACTGTGACCATCATGCAGTGTCTGCTGAGTGGATACACTGATTTCAACCACCTTCACATGAAGCATAGATGAAGCCTAGCAAATAGCACCACATAGGTGCATGAGGCCATGTGTCCTAGAAGTCTGATACATATTTCACTGATGTTCTTAGGTGTGCTTGAAGTTGGTTGATAAGATCTACTATGGTTTGGAATCTCTCCTGTGAAAGATAAACTCTTGCTATCCTGCAGTTTCACAGTGCTCCTAGGAATGCTGTGCTCTGAGCCAGTCAGTATGAATTTTTCTCTGTTGACTCTGAGGTTCTGTGCGGTAGAGAGCTTTAGAATTAATTAAATGGAGTCAGTCACTTGTTGGGGTGATCTTCCTCGAATCAGCCAGTCGTCGAGGTAAGGATAGACCTGGATTCTGTGTTTCTTTGGTTGAGCTGCCATGATTTCCAAGCATTTGGTGAATACTCTGTGTCCTGTACAAAGACCTAAGGGCAGGAACTTGTGCTGGTAGTGAGATGTTCCCACCAGGAATCTGAGGTATGCTCTATGGGCTGGATGGATTGATATATGGATATATGCATCTTGCAGGCAGACATCTGTGAACCAGTTCTGAGGGGATTAGGGAGGCTAGAGTCACCATCCTGAACTTGAAAGGGCAGATGAAGGTGCTGAGATGTTGAAGGTATGGGATGGGCTGCCAACCACCTTTCGTCTCTGGGATGAGAAAGTAATGGAAATAAAATCCCTGCCCCTGAACACAAAGGGCACGTCCCTCCTCCAGTTGTAGAAGGGAGTCTACTTATTTTCTAAACAGTCTCTTGTGAGTAAGGATGGAAAAAGGACAGTTACCTGTTCTGTAACTGGTGTTCTTCGAGATGTGTTGCTCAGGTTCATTCCACAGTAGGTGTGCACCCATGCCGGAAGTTTTTCCCTTAGCAGTACTCGTACTGGGGGAGCGCTGCTGCGACCCCTAGCATGGTGCCTCTATACCACGCTATAAGGGGAGCTGCACGCTCCCCCCACCCTCGGTTCCTTCCTGCCAGACAACTCTGACAGAGGGGAAAGAGGGCGGGATGTGGAATACACCTGAGCAACACATCTTGAAGAATGCCAGTTACGGAAAAGGTAACTGTCCTTTCTTCTTCGAGTGATTGCTCATGTGTATTCCACAGTAGGTGATTCCAAGCTATCCCTGTTGGAGGCAGGTAGGAGTTCACGATAGACTGGGACGGAGTACTGCCCTGCCGAACCTGGCGTCATCCCTAGACTGGGAGACGATTGCGTAATGCGAAGTGAACGTGTGAACCGAGGCCCAACTGGTCGCTCTACAAATGTCTTGGATAGGGACATGGGCTACGAAGGCAGCTGATGAGGCCTGAGCCCTCGCTGAGTGTGCCCTAATGACTGGTGGTGGGGGAACCCCTGCCAGGTCATAGCATGTGCGTATACACGAGGTAATCCAGCGGGAAAGACGCTGGATGGAGATAGGTTGCCCCTTCACCCGCTCAGCCGAGGCAACAAAAAGCTGTGAGGATTTCTGGAATGGTTTGGTCCAATCCGGGTAAAATGCCAGGGCTCTATGTACATCGAGCATGTGAAGGCAGCGTTCCTCGTTGGAGGAATGGGGCTTAGGACAGAGCACAGGAAGAAAGATGCTCTGTTCCACGTGGAATGCGGAGACCACCTTCTGGAGGAATGCCGGGTGTGGGTGAAGCTGGACCTTATCCCAGTGGAAGACCATATAGGAGTGTTCCGAGGTCAAGGCCCTGTGTTCCGAGACACAGCGGGCCGACGTGATTGCTACAAGGAAGGCCACGAATGGTGAGACCAGGAACACGTGGCCAGGGGTTCAAATGGAGGACCCATGAGATGGGACAAAACCAGGTTCAGGTCCCATTGTGGCACGGGGGTCTAGCGTATGGGAATGAACGATCAAGGCCCTTCAGAAAGCGGGAGGTCATAGAGTGGGGGAAGACCGAGTGCCCTTGCACCGGCAGGTGGAAGGCCGATATGGCCGCCAGGTGTACCCTGACCCAGGCGGGTGCCAGTCCTTGGGTCATAAGGGACAGGAGGTAGTCCAGGATAAGCTGGAGAGGAGTGGAGGAGGGGGAGACTCGCCACTCACTCGCCCACTTGGAGAACCTGGACCACTTTGCCATGTATGGACAGCGCGTGGACGGCTTCCTGCTTTCCAGGAGGACCTGCCTTACCTGCTCTGAACACCTGCCCCTCCTCGTCTAGCCACGGAGCATCCACGCTGTCAGGTGGAGCGCGGCTAGAATGGGTTGGAGAAGGTGGCCCTCATCCTGGGAGAGGAGGTCCGGGTGAAGCGGCAGCGTCCTCGGGGGGGCCACCAAGAGGCGAAGGAGGGTCCCGTACCAGTGTTGGCGGGCCCATGCCGGGGCTATGAGGATGACTCTCGCCTTGTCTGCTTTTACCTTTTACTTTGTCGGTGAGGGGGAACAGTGGGAAAGCATAAAGGAGCCGGCCTGACCACTGCAGAAGGAATGCATCAGAGATCACGCCTCTCCCCATCCCTCCCCTGGAGCAGAACTGGGGGCAACGCCAGTTCTGGCAGGTTGCAAAGAGCTCGACCTGGGGAACGCCCCACTCTCGGAAGAGCTGGTGAGCGACCTTTGAGTGGAGCGACCACTCGTACTGGGGGGAGAAGACCCTGCTGAGGTGGTCTGCTTATGTATTGCATCCCGGGAGGTGTACGGCCCTCAGGGAGATATTGTGGGCTATACAGAGCTCCTATAGGCTCAGGGCTTCCCGGCAGAGGGTTAGGGAGCGAGTCCCACCTTGCCTGTCTGGGGGGAGAGAGGCTGTGGCCCTCGAGGAGTCCAGCAGCGCCCCGATGAACTCTGGGCGCTGAACTTGAACTAAGGTTGATTTGGTCTTGTTCACCACTAGACCGAGACCAGTGCATGTCGAGAGGAGCAGCTCCACGTGGGTCTTTACCTCAGAACGGGAGTCACCCTTGAGAAGCCAATCGTCCAGGTATGGGAAGATCTGTACCCCTTCCCACCTGAGGTAGGCTGCTACCACAGCCATACACTTCATGAAAACCCTGGGTGCCGTGGATAGGCCAAATGGAAGGACCGCAAACTGACCCCACTAGGAAGCAGAGGAAGCGCCTGTGCCCCTTGAAAATATGGATGTGGAAGTACACATCCTGGAGGTCCAGGGACACACACCAGACCCCCGGGTCCAGGGAGGGGAAAATTGAGGCCAGGGACACCATGCGGAACTTGGAGCGGGCCTGAAAACTGTTTAGGCCCTGGAGGTCCAGGATGGGCCTGAGGCCTCCTTTGGCCTTCGGGATCAGGAAGTACCGGGAGTAGAACTCTTTGCCCTGGAATTCTACTGGTACTCTTTCCACTGCCCCCAGGTGCAGTAAACAATCCACATCCTGCCCTAGGAGGTGGGCATGCTCCGGGTCCACCGGGGAGGGCGGGTGGTTTGGAGTGGAGGAGGTGGACTGCAACATGTAGCCCTTGGAAATGGTTCTGAAGACCCACTGGTCTGATGTTATATGGGACCACGCCATGCGGAAGGCAGACAAACGGTTGCAGAACACAAACTTTATTAATCAGGGGGTCTCCCTGGCAACTGACCCAGTGCCCCCCTGCAAACAGGCAAAACCTCTTTCCCTGTCTCTAGCCCTTAGAGGGCCCAGGCTGCGGGCTGGAGCGGGACTGTTGCTGAGACCAGCGTTTCTGGTCTCTCGGTCTCTTATACAGGGGCTCATATCTGCTCCATGCAGGTTGAGCCGATGGTTGCGGTTTGGCCTTGTCCTTAGCTGGAGGGACGTAGAGGCCCGAGGTCTTCATCCCATGCAGCCTGACATCCGTCTGGTCAGTGAAGAGCGCTTTCCCATCAAATGGGAGGTCTTGCATAAGGGATTGGACCTCTGTCGACAGTCCAGACAGGAGGAGCCACGACGCCCTGCACATGGAAATCGCGGAAGCCATCGAGTGGGCTGCAGTGTCGGCTGCGTCCAACGCCGCTTGCAGGGCCGCTTTCGCCGCTGCCATCCCCTCTTCCAACAGGGCCTTAAAGTCCCTCCTGTCCTGGTCTGGAAGGAGAGACTCCCACAAATTAAAGTCATATCTGCTCAGCAAGGCCTGGTGGTTGGCTACGTGCCGAGGAGTAAATTTTTCTACCAAAGGAGTTCAGTCGTCTGGCGTCCTTATTTTTTGGGGTAGGCGCGGGCTGGCCTTGTTGCTCTCTGTGGTTTACCGACTCTACCACAAGCGAGTTAGGTGCCGGGTGGGAATAGAGGTACTCATGGTCCTTGTCCGGCACAAAGTACTTCCTTTCAGCCTTCTTGGAGATTAGGGCCAAGGAGGCAGAAGTTTGCTGGAAATGTTGGCTACACCCTGGTGCAGGGGCAGAGCCACGCGGCCCGGTGCTAAAGGGGACAACACATTAAAGAGGGAAACGGAAGGGCCCTCCATTTCCTCGGCCTGCAGCTGGAGGCTGGATGCCACCCGCTTTAGCAAGTCTTGGTGCGCCTTAAAGGGACAGCTCAGTGGGGGAAGGGATAGCTCAGTGGTTTGAGCATTGGCTTGCTAAACCCAGGGCTGTGAGTTCAATCCTTGAGGAAGCCACTTAGGGATCTAGGGCAAAAATTGGTCCTGCTAGTGAAGGCAGGGGGCTGGACTCAATGACCTTTCAAGGTCCCTTCCAGTTCTAGGAGATTGGTATATCTCCAATTATTATTATAAAGTCCTCCTGAGTGATTGATGGCAGGGGAGCCGTTATGGTGTCGTCCATTGCCAGGGAAAAGGCTGGCATGGAGCTGTGGGCCTGGGCCAGTACCGGCGGGTTGAGCCCCAGATCAGAGACTGGGCGTGGGTCCGCCGATCTGTCTCTTAGACGGTCGGACGAGGCTGATGGGGCCTGACACACTCCGGTGACTGAGCTGGCCCCTGTCTGGGTGGCCATTGGCGGCCACGGTGCCCACTGGCTCCAATGTCCCTGCCATGGGGCTCCTTGCCACTGACCTGGCTGAGGGTCTGGTGGCGGTAGTTGCCCCAGCTGGTCTGTGTGGGCCGGGGATGGGCAGCTGGGTGCCAAGGCCGAGGTCACCGTCGAGTGCACGGTCTCACAGGAACATTATGAGTGGCGGTTCCTGTGATGTTGCCTCCCTCGGGACCTGGACCTCGATGTCGAGGACTGGTACCCGTCCAAAGTGCTACTTCGGTACCCATGACGGCAGCGGGAACTCCGGTGCCCCGGTGCTGAGTCATCACGAGGGGAATCCTGAGAGCAATGTCTAGCTGAGCTGGAACTGGAACAAGACTGACGACGTCTATCCCGTTGCGAACGGCTGAGGTAGTCGCATCACGAAGGGAAAGGTTCCTGGTGCCTTTCTCGATGCCTGTGCTTGCTGGCAGGTGGCATAGAGGGTCTCAAGACTCCTGTGCGGGTGATGACCGGGATGGCCTTATTGTCATCGAGGAAGGGCGCGAGTTGCCGGACGATCGGTCGCTGTGCGCCGAACGGTGCGGGGAGTGGCCCTCGGAGTGGGAACTGCGACCCACAGGAGAGGTCTGATGGGCACCCAATGGGGGCTTGCCCCGAGACCGGGGAGTCGTCACTGGCTGCGCGCCTGGAATCTGCAGACTCATAATGTCCTTCGCGGCCCACATAGCCTGTGGCATTGACGGCATCCATACCGGCAGAGACGTGCGGGCGCACGGTACCGGGCTGCTCCACTCAACACGAGTCAGAGGCCTTGATGTGGGGTACCGGGCTGCCTGATGTGGGACCAGCCTCCCCTCTTTCCTTATCTCGGCGCCGCTGCGAGGTAGGGCTCTTTCCCTGTTTCTTGGAGGGCGAGCAGTGCCGGCTGGTAGAGGGGGCCTCGCTATGCACCGACGATGCGGCGCTGGGTGCCGAGTCCACCTGGTGTGTCGGAGTTGGGGCCAATGCCGATTCCATCAGGAGAGCACGGAATCTAATGTCTCTCTCCTTCTTGGTCTGTGGCTTGAATGACCTGCAGATCTTACAACGTTCGTTGATGTGAGTCTCACCCAAGCAGCAGAGACACTCAGCGTGTGGGTCACTCCTAGGCATAGAATGGCGACAGGAGTCGCATGACTTGAAGCCTGGGGCACAGGGCATGCCCCGAGCCCACTCTAACAACTGAAGTAACAATTCCAGGAACAGTACCAATAATGTCAAGTAGAAAGGCTACAGCAGAGCTGGAGCACAAAGTTCTGACTACCTTTACTGGTGGCAAGAAGGAACTGAGGGTGAGGGCAGCTCCCCGTATAGCGCGGTACAGAGGCGCCATTCTAGGGGTTGCAGCGGCGCTCCCCCAGTACAAGTACTGCTAAGGGAAAAACTTCTGGCACCGGTGCATGTGGTGAGCATGCATACCTACTGTGGAATACACATGAGCAATCACTCGAAGAAGAAGTGGGGAGGAGATGGGAATAGACTGGAACCAAACATAATTCCCTGTGCTTATGATCTCCAAGATCCATCAGTCCAAGGTAATCCCAACCCAAGCTTCTAAAAATAAGAGAGACAGTTGCCAAAGAAGGAGTTGAATGGAAAGTTTCTCAGGTGGCCCTACACCTGGTGCTCAACACTGGTCTCAAATATGCTGCCTGTTGGAAGCCCCAGACTGTTGGGTAGCAGAAGAGGAGGCAGTGGGTAATTTATGATGGAATCTGTCTCTTCCTTGGTGGCTCTGAGATTCTCTAACATACGTGACAGCAACTGCACGTATATTCCTCCTCCGCTGTCCACCAAGGGCACCCAATTCTAGGCTTCCAATTCTTCAGCCATCACCTCTTTTGGGCAGAGACCCACGTCTCTCTCCCTTCTGTGTGGGATTTTTCCAGCTGCACAGTTCCCTATGTACACTGTCTTATTCCCAACAAGCCAGAGGGCCTAAACAGGCCAGCATCTGTGCTTTGCTTTCTCTCTCCGATGTTTTATGAATAGTGATTGGCAGCAGTTATAAGTTACCACACAGCCCTTGCTAAGCAAACACACTTATTCTTAAGGTGAAAACGTTACAGAGAAAAGATATAAAAAACAATAAAAGAACTTAGACCCATGTTTATAAGCTTACTGGAGATCTCCCCCCAACTCCAACAAGGACACTCATAGGAGTTGCCCCTTCAACCTCACAAAGGGGGTTTTCTGTGCAAACAACTTCGTAACGGCCTTGGCTCAGAAAGAGCACAATCATGAATAGTTCCATCGTTCTTTTATATAGCTTGGGCCTTTGATCTTCAGATTCTGGAAACTGGCAATCAGGAGACAATGGTCCCCTCCCTCAGGATGTAGCTTCAAAAGGCTGGGTTTTTGCATAACTAGAGGTGGGAAATTTGCATTTATCTCTTAGAGATTTCCCAGGAAATCCACTGCATGCGTATTGTCCCCAAAGACCATTCTTGTCTGCCACATTGTTCAATATAGTCCTTTGATCATCCATGCTCACAATAATACATTAAAATACAATGGTCACCAAAGATACTTAAACTTAATTCTATAAAGTTTTTCAAGGATATTACAGGAAATTGCCGTATCTGTCACAGTAATATTGGTAGGGCTCTACCAAATTCACAGTCCATTTTGGTCAATTTCATGGTCATAGGAGTTTAAAAATCGTAAAGTTCATGACTTCAGCTATTTAAATCTGAAATTTCATGGTGTTGTAATTGTAGTGGTCCTGACCCAAAAAGGAGTTGGTGAGTGGTGGGGAGAGGGTTTGCAAGGTTATTGTAGAGGGGGTTTGCAGTACTGCTACCCTTACTTCTGGGCTGCTGGTGGTGGTGGTGCTGCCTTCAGAGCTGGGCAGCTGGAGAGCGGTGGCTGCAGGCAGGGACCCTAGCTCTGAAGGCAGAACCATCGCCAGCAGCAGCACAGATGTAAGCATGGCACAGTATGGTATTGCCACCCTTACTTCTGCACTGTTGCCTGCAGAGCTGGGCCCTCAGTCAGCAGCCGCCACTCCCTAGCCGCCCAGTTCTGAAGGCAGCAGCGCGGAAGTAAAGGTGGTGTGGTATGGTATTAGAACATAAGAACGGCCATACTGGGTCAGACCAAAGGTCCATCTGGCCCAGTATCCTGTCTACCGACAGTGGCCAATGCCAGGTGCCCAAGAGGGAATGAACAGAACAGGTAATCATCAAGTGATCCATCCCCTGTCAAGTGATGCCATGCTTACTTCTGTGCTGCTGCTAGCAGGGCGCTGTCTTCAGAGCTGGGCACCCGGCCAACAGCCATCATTCTCCAGCCGCCCTGCTCTGAAGTCAGCGGAGAAGTAAGGGTGGCAATACCACGACCCCCTAAAATAACCTTGTGACCCCTTTTGGGTCAGAACCTCAAAACTGAGAAACACTGGTCTCCCCCCATGAAATCTGTACAGTATAGAGTAAAAGCACACCGAAAAACAGATTTCACGAGGGGAGACCAGATTTCACAGTCCATGACGTGCTTTTCATGGCGGTGAATTTGGTAGGGCCCTAAATACTGGACAGGAGAGCACTGTCTTAAAGGACAGCTGCTAGTGTGACGACTTACTCCTTGGGGTTGGGACACACAGACCCAAAGAGCACACTGTCACATGTGAGTCCTTCAAGGAGTGGAGGGTCTCATCCATTCAATTGTAAAAAAGTTCATTACTCTGAAATGGGAAGTTCTTAATTGTTATTTGGACCTCTCTGGGAATCACAGAGGCCTGGAGCCATACCAACCTCCTCATAGCTTTTGTAGTGGCCACAGTGCATGGTGCAATGTCATACATGTCCAGAGTAGCCTATAATGAAGTGCAGACAGTCAGCTGTTTCTCAGCTGTGACAGACTTCATCTCCTCCTGATATTCCTTTCAGAGCTTGTCTATAAACGGAGGCAACGTGTCCCAGTTTAAATAGCCATATTTTGAGAGGGGGTGTAGTATTAACCACCCTCATCTGATGAATACACTTTGCAGCCAAACAGGCTGAATCTCTTAGCAGAGACTTGGTACTTCCTGTCAGCAATTTTCAGCAGGGCTGGGATGGATGAAAGTGGATGCCAAATATTTTTGCAGACTCCAGTAGACCTTTGTTAATGGGTATGGCAAGTCTCCCTGGTGTAGAACGTCCAAGTGTTTGTGTTGCTTCTCTTAGATTCCTTCCTGAGGTATATCCAAGGTCTCTGCGATGCACTTCATCATGTCCTGGAATATCTTGAATTCCCATATTGAGTCAGCATGAGTGGATTTACTGCAGGCTTCCTGGAGAAAGGCTGTACACCCCAGGCCAGCCAGTAAGGTCACAGTGATCACAGATATGAGTATTGTGGTGGAGGGCACATGGGGTGGGTACCAGGAAGATTGATCCTTATGAACTACTACCCTCATGGACTACTCCCTACGATCCCCGTCTGACTCCCAATGAGCTACCCAGAGAAGGGAAGGTGGACATGTAGGATATGAGTCTCTACAATGCCCAGCAGAAGAAGGGGAAAAAGAATATGCTTCCTCCAGGGAAAGGGACAGTTTTGTCAGGTGTGCCATGTCTTAGCATAGGAGAGGTCAGTACCAGGTATACACTTCTTTAACCTGGCATATCAGTGACTCCAAAGCTAGTGGTTTGGATACCATCACTCTCCATCTCTCAAGGAGAGGTGACTCTGGTGTAGGGCCCACCGACAGTACTCAGTACCACTTATGGTTTCAGGGCTGAGATAGCTGGTGTCGAGGTAACAGGCACTGTCACTGTGCCTCCATGGGTCACCACTGAGAATACCAAATTCAGGACAAGCTGCTGGGGGAAAAAAAGCACAGGCACACCCCAAAACTGGTAGTTATTCTTCCATGAGATATACCAAACCAGCAACAAAAGTAAACTTCTGTCTCACCACACTGGTTAACAAGAAGTCAGAAATGCAGCCTCCTTAGGTATTCCAGTCCTGGATTCAACTCCCAGACACTAGACTTAACGATGTGCGGTTATTTAAAACCAATTTCATAACAAAAAGGTTCTTCTGATCCCAAAGGACCAGCCACATACCCAGGTCAATATATAACTCAGATCTTACCCAATAATCATGCTGTTGCCGATCCTTTAGTATCTAACATCTAAAGGTTTATTTATAAAAACAAAGAAAGTGAGAGTTAAAATTGGTTAAAGGAATCAAATACATACAACAATTTCAAAGTTCTTGGATCAGGCTTGTAGCAGTGATGGAATAAACTGCTGGCTTGTTAAGTCTCTGGTTGCTTCCAAATCACTGGAAGGTCCTCAGTCCCTTGTTAGAATGTTCCCATTAGTACAAGTTCATCATAGTCCAGAGGTCTGAGCAGGAAAGAGGCCAAATGGAGATGTTTCCAGGGCCTTTTATAGCTTCTGTCAAGTGAAAAGAAACCCATTGTTCTAGTTTGTGGAAAACAGGAGTCACATGGGCAAGTCACATGTCCATGCATGCTTCACTTAGTCATAGCAGAAGCCATTACCCGTACTCTAGTTAGAACATCCTCAGGAAAGTCCATTAAGTGTAGATAGGCATCTTCCATGGTCCATTGTGAGTTAAGTGTTCTTTGATGGGCCATTGAACTTGACTAATTCCTTCACAATGTGCTGGCTAAATACCTTGTAAGTGTTACCAGAAGCAAACACATTTGAAATACAGGTATAGAGCCAATACTCATAACTTCAAATACAAAAAATGATACATGCATACAGATAGGATAATCATATTCAGCAAATCTTAACTTTTCATAGACACCTTACTTAACATACTTTGCATAAGATTTGCTGTGATTATATAACAGTGGTAGCAACAATGATCTACATGCTCATATTTTAATCAGATGTCACAGGCACCATAGAAACAGTTGGCACTCAGGTGGAAGGAATGAAGGCTACCATCACAGGCACTCATTGCTGGGCTTCTGAGTACCGTAATAAGGTACTCGGTGTTGGGGTTGGTGCTGAAGGGTCAGTACCAGGGTACGTGCAGTGCAGAGATTTACACAGTACTGTATGTGCTGACTTGGAAATTGGTACTGGCGTACCAGAAGGGGCCTTTTCAGGCTTTGGGCACTTGTCATGTATCTGATGACCCTTTTATCTCAGTTTATCAGATGCCCGGGATGGCTCATCTTCAGAGCAGTGCTTCCTTCCGCCCCTGGAAGATGTCAATGCTGATGTAGTGGCAGATGAACAGGGCTTCTAAGTAGTTGTGGACTGGTAGCGTGAGATGAAATCACAGCTCCCCAGGGCAATTACAGTGAGAGACTGAACCAATGGCTGAGTCCTGGTTGTATAACCTCTCATAGATTCCAAGAGTTCTAGTCTGAGCTCCTGTATAACACAGGCCATAGGACTTTCTGGAATTAGTTCCTGTTTGAACTAAAGCAGATCTGTTGGGAAAATATCCAATCTTGATTTTAAAATTGCCAGGGATGGAGAATCCTTCACAACTCTCAGTAATTTGTTCCAATGGTAAATTACCTTCACTGCTACAAAATGAGCACAACTTCCAGTCGGAATTTGCCTAGCCTCAACTTCCAGCCATTGGATCTTGTTATACCGTTGTCTGATGAAAAGCCCATTATCAAATTTTTGTTTCCAATGCAGGCATTTATAAATTGTGATCATGTCACCCTTTAAACTTCTGTAATGCAGAAGCGCCCCCTGGCCGAGTGTGTGTGCCTGCACTCTCTCTCTCATTATGGTAGGTCTTCGGCGACTCAGCCGCTGGCTGTGTCACACAGTCTGTGCAAAATACAAATCAACCCCCTTCTGGGGCAAACAGTCCAACAGGGGACTATCTCAGTACCCCTCAGCTGGCATGTCTCTGTAGCCCTCACTGGCCGTGCCTCACAATCAGTCCAATAGTCCCTTGGCCCTGCTATGGGGCCATGTTCCCAGGGCTTCCTCCCTGGAGACTCTTCGCCTCTCTGGGCTTTTCTGGCCCCAGCTCTCCAGCTGGGCCACTAAACAATTCAGTTCCCCTTTCAGGGCTGTATCACAGTTTTTCTGGGCGACTTCCCTGTGGCCCCTTCCCCTTCTCCACCCTTACCTGAGGGCTTACAACTACCAAGTCCCAGAGGCCAGTGAGGGGCTCCTTCTTTGCTCCTCATGTCCCTGCCAGCAACTGCTCTATCTGTAGTCTTGTAGCTCCTTCAGCCAGCCATGCTCCTCCAGCTCCAGGCAGCAACTGCCCTCTGTTCTGCACTGCAGCTCCCTTGATATGGGCTTGGCGGTCCCTGATTGGCTGCTCCCGGCAGCCTCTCTGATTGGCTGATTTTCCAGCAGCCATTCTAAGCAGGCTTGAGGACTTTTCTACTGCTCCTTTCTTAGATGGAGTGTGATAGGACCACGAGGCCTCCAGCAGGGGGCCTCAGGGCCTGGTACAAACCATCACACCTTCTCTTTGTTAAACTGAGCAGATTGAGCTCCTTGAGCATACCACTATAAAGCATGTTTTCTAATCCTTTCATCATTCTCGTGGCTCTTCTCTGAACACCCTCCAATTTATGAACATCCTTCTTCAATTGTGAACAACAACACTGGACACGGTATTCCAGTAGCCAAATACAGAGGTAAAACGACTTCCTTACCAGAGTTCCCTCTAATTTTTTCCACGCATGTGCGGAATTAATTTTGTTATGTGCACCAATATGGAGGTGATTCATGACAAATCATCTCCATATTGGTGCACATAACAAAATTCATGTGGCGGGGGTGGGGTCAAGGGGTTTGGAGTGTGGGAGGGGGCTCAGGGCTGGGGCAGAGGGGCTTGGAGTGTGGGGGGTGAGCGCTCTGGCTGCGGGCTCTGGGGTGGGGCGGGGGATGATGGGTTTGGGGTGCAGACTTCCCTGGGGCTACGGTGGGGAGAGAGTTCTCCCCACAACTCTCTCTCCCTGCAGCAGCGCCTGGGATTGGGGGAGAGGCACTTCTCCCCGCTGCAGCAGGTCCGGGCTGGGGTGGGTTGGGGCTGCAGGATAGGCACCTCTTCCCTGTCCGCAGGTCCAGGCCGGGCTGGGTTTGGGCCGCGGGAGGGGTGCCTCTTCCCTGGCTGCGGCAGGTCCGGGATTGGGGGAGAAGCATCTCTGCCCGCCGCAGCCCTGAGCACCTGCGCAGTGCTTAATAGGATGCTGCGTGGCTTCACAGCTTAGAGGGAACTTAGCTCCTTACTCCTACTTGAGAGTCCCACTTATACTTTCAGAGATTGTATTAGTCCTTTTGGCCACAGCTTCAGACTGGGAGCTCATGTTCAGATGATTAGCCATCACGACACCTAAGTCTTTCTCAGACTCATTGCTTCCCAGAATAGAATCCCCATTTAGTGCCTGAAGAGATTTGCATTAATTTTTTTAGGAGGAACAGCTTCAGGCAGGCTTTCCTTGCTCTCTGAGTGTGGTTGGAAAAAGAGCAACAGACAGCACATTGCTCTGGGATGTGTTCTCACAGGCACATCAGACACCAGGAGAGCCCATCATTAATACCAATTGAAGAATCACATGAGGGACAGGTCTCAAATGCTGCTGATTTGACTTCTGCCATAACGCTAGTACCACTGTGAGGAGTGGGAAGTCGTAGGCCAAAAACCTTATTTACTAAAGAAGTATGTAGTTGTATATGTACTATGTAAATATTATATACAAAGCTAAGGAAAAATAACACAATGCTCAGAAAAAGTGAACACTGCAGTATTTGGTCTTGCAGTCATGTATGGTACGAAGGAACTGAGGGATGGTTGAGACTTCTCCTTCATTTATGATCTCACTTGGGGATCAGGGGGCGGTGGGAGGGCACCTAGGTTGCAAATGTGGCCCCTGTGGAGGCTGCTGGCAAAAGACCATGGAGTACATGCACATCAAGAATGGAATCGTGTGAACAGTCACTCAAATTTCTATTGCCAGTGGTTGTGCTCCCTAGTGAAGAAGTGCCTGACCTTCACGTTTGTCTGGAGGCAAACAGGTCCACCTGAGGTAGCTGGGTTCAGGGGCCATTCCAATCTGTCTATTTGCTGATAGCTTAGTCAGTCCACTGTCATGCTCAGTGTCTCTTTTATATTGATTGCCTTCATGGAGGCTAAGCGAGCTTCTGCCCACAAGAGACTCTGCTGATTTACTATTTAGATCTCAGCTTCTTGTGCCTGCTTGTTGATTTATATATACAATGGTCACGTTGTCTGAACGGCAGTGTGCTTCTTTCTCCGATGATACTGGAAGACCGGAAGAGGCAACCTGACTGCTCTCTGTTTTTGGATGCTGACTCTCTGTGACTGCCCATGTTCCCCCGTGCTATAGCTCTGCAGGTGTCTCCTCCATCCTGAAAGGCTGGGGTCTGCAGTCAAGATTTTAGGGGTCTTAGTGGTGGACAGAGTATCCACTGCATGGGCCTCTTGTTCCTACCAACTGAAGGAAAGGCACTCGAGACAGTACATTCAGGTTTAACCTTTCTGCTCACTAAATTTTCACAGCAGGCGCCTATGGATAAAGAAAGATCTTTATTTTTGACAACAATGCTGATTTCTAATGGAAGAGCGGAGAATGAAACTCATTTGATTCCAGTGTTCTCCAGCTATCCCTGCTGGCATTAACTGAGACTTAATACAAATTGTGTTTACCAGAAAGGTAGGTCAGAGCGTGAGTGTGGAGAGAAAACACTATCACTAAAGAGATCATTTTGCCTCTGAAACAAACCACTATATTCTCGCTATTCAAAATACAACTGAAACCTTCACCCAACTGAGCAAGGGGAGGCAGGATTGGGGGGCCTAAGTTTGCACAGCCCTATGTGGCTTCATCTGCACCTCCAGAGAGGAGGTTATTAGGAGAGGTGTGGACTGGCCAGTGGATCTGTGACTAAACAGATACACCATCTGAATCCAACTGTGCTGGGCTCTGAACACTACTGCTGCCCCAAACAAAAGAAAATCCATGAATCTATTTAATCTAACTCATTTTCTTTTTGTGGTTTCATATCCAGTCTGAAAGGTATTTTTCTGAAAATGCTGTTCAAACAGCCCAGAAGATTTCAGACTTCTATCTATGAATAATAATGATAAAGTTCTGATAGGAGTCTTAAAACAGATAGAACTATTTTATGTCAGATACATGAAGATTGCCCTTAAAATCCCGAAGCTGGAATATACCGAGCTGAAAATGCACTAAATACTCTACAGAGCAGTGGTCCCCAACACGGTGCCTGCGGGAGCAATGGCGCCCACTGGGGCATCTATGTGCGCCCAAGTACCGGCCAGCGGACAAGCATCCGTTGAAATGCTGCCGAAAAGCAGCGTCATCAAGAGGTGTTACCGCCGAAATGCCACCGAAAAGCGGTGTCGAAATGCTGCTGATTTTTGGCGGCATTTTGGAGGCAACGCCTCTTGATGATCCTACTTCAGCGGCATTTCGGCGGCGATGCCTCTTGACGTTGCCGCTTCTCGGCGGCATTTCAGCGGATGCTTGTCCGCTGGCCACAGTCCTCGGTGGCTTGTTGTCCGGCGCCCGCCACCCGGAAAAGGTTGGGGACCACTGCTACAGAGAATATGACAACAAACATTCCATCTCAAAGAATTTACAATCTAAATATGGAATCAGAAAAGCATACATGAAATCAGACAGCAACTATAATTGTCAGTTATTATGGTCAAAACAATTGACTGTGTAGGATTTAGTGTGCTGTAACTACTAGTTATTATTACATACTAATGTTTGTGGGAAGTCCATCATTTGACATTCTACTGAAGAGATGGACAAACTCCAGCCCGTGGGACCGTCCTGCCCGGCTCCCGAGCTCCTGGTCCGGGAGGCTTGCCCCCAGCCCCTCCCCTGCGGTTCCCCCTCCCCCACAGCATCAGCTCAATCCGCCACCAGAGCAATGCTCTGTGTGGCGGAGCTCTGAGCTCCTGGGGCAGTGCAGCTGCAGAGCCCAGCCTGACCTGGTGCTCTGTGCTGTGTGGTGGCGGCATGGCCCAGCTCCAGCCGGGTGGCGCGGCCGTAGCGCTGCCAGCCATCGGTGCTCCAGGCAGTGTGGTAAGCTGGCATGGAGTGGGGGGGTTGGACAGAGGGCAAGGGAGTTCAGGGTGGTGGTCAGGGAGCAGGGGTGTGGATGGGGTCGGGGCGAGAACAGGGGGTTGAATGGGGGCAGGAGTCCCGGGGGGGGGCAGTCAGGAAGGAGGGATGGTTGGATGGGGCGGCAGGAGGCAGTCAGGGGCAGGGGTTCCAGGGGCAGTCAGGGACAGGGAGAAGGGGTGGTTGGATGGGGCAGGGGTCCCGGGGACCGTCAGGAATGAGAGAAGGGGTTGGATGGGGCGGCAGGGGTCCAGGGGTGGTCAGGGGACAGGGAGCAGGGGTGTGGATGAGGCAGGGGTCCTGGGGGGGGGCTGTCAGGGAACGGGGGGGTTGGATGGGGCAGGAGTCCCCGGGGGAGGGCAGATAGGAGGTGGGGGCCAGGCCGCGATCCCCTCCCCTAACTGGCCCGCCATACAATTTACGAAACTTGATGTGGCCCTCAGGCCAAAAAGTTTGCCTGCCCCTGTTCTACTGTATCCTAAGCTGTGTGACCCTTATTAATGAACTTTCATTATAGCTAAATGGATAGTGGTTAATTTGATGTACCTGTTCCCATCCCCTATGCCTGTATGCAAAATTCATGTAATTTGTTAAACATGCTTTAAAAATTAGGCTTTTTCTGAAAAATAAAGAAACACAGGCTGGAAACCAAGTGCTATAAAACAAAGCAGTGTGACTAGCACTGGGGAATCACCCATGTTGTGAGGGAAACATTTCACTTTTAAACTTATCATGGCATTATTGTAACTAATAGAGACCTTCATTTTTAAAAGGGTTAAAAAAATACCTTAACAGTTTCTTTTTAAATAGAGATGAATGCAAAATTCAAATGCTGCCATTCCGCTTAATCCTACTTAACAACATTCTAAATAAAAAACAATATTCAAGGGCTTAAACAATATCTGGAACAAACAACTGCAACATTAGCTAATGACGGTAGCTGGAGATTATGAACAGAAATCTGACAAGCTATTTAAAGGTAATCCTAAGGGATGTGCTGTTGGGCTCCAAATGCAGCATGTGTGCACCAAGCTATGAGGTGGAAGTGATATTATTATGGTAGTTGGGCCATGCAGGCAAGTGGAGCGCCATGCTAACTAAAACATATGCTGCATCCAGCAGAGCCTGATGACAGGAAGAAAATGCAACCAATGGCAGCTGGGACGTTTTCTCTGTCATTCTAAGAATCGAGAAACAAATGTTCATGTATCTTGGCACACTGCTAACGTGATGGAGATGGCTCAACAAACAACTGCAATGGCAAGAGCAGTAACACTGAAACCTCACACTATTCTGTGGGTGGGAAAGGAAGAGCGATTTCACCAAACCCAGGCTTTCATCTTTGCTAATGTATTGCTGGGGCACCTGCGTTCTCAAAACAACAGATAAATACAGCCACATGAAATGGCTCATATAGAAGAGTTCACAGAAACTCCTGTTAGGATCTTGGAACACACAAAGAAGGTCCTGTAATAGTAATTCTAGCTAGTTATAGCTTAATTTCAGGTTTGGGTCATAATTTCCTTGCTGTAGTCATGAAACAACTTGCTCACAGTACATAATTTGCAAAGATTTGAGAATTGCAAAATTATGTTACTGTTGGAACAGATTCAGTTACCGTACAGCCTTCTCCATTAGATACTTGCCACTAAGTAAAGGTCTGTTGAGCGTATACAGAGGTGGTAGATCTTCTATCTCTGCTATCCGCTGGTATACTGCTCTGGATAGATGGTCCCCATGATATAAACTCCCCAAGATGATGCTAGAGAAGTAAATTGGCTCCACAAAGAGGCTAAGTAAGGATCCTTGAATACCCAACACGTTCCACCTAAGGGGAAGGAAAAAAAACACTTTCTTTTTAACGGAACAAGTAACCTCTACTAGAAACAAAAGGAGACAATCTCAATGGACTAGACTTTCAGTCTCCCCTATTGCCCAGAGCTTGACTTTGTTGTAGCTGTGTACCCAGCCAGAGTTCCACAGCATAGCTTTACATCATGCCTGTGGAGCACATATTGGAATCCCAAACATCAGCAGGTGCTGCAAATCTCCAATACGGCAGCCAAGGCCCAATTTCATAGGCAGAGTCCATGACTGTGGTTCCCCACTGCTACAGCTAGTGGGGCCTCTCCAAACATCCTAGTGTAGGGAGAGGGATGAGATCTATCCAGCTGAGTGAACGTCAGTCACACAGGACAGGATGAGAGCTCTTCAGCTTGAAGTGAGCACTGATGTCTTCAAAACAGATCCATCAGTGGGGAAGTCCCCTTTCCCAGGGTCGGCATGCAGGAGAGACAGGACACTTCCCAAAGATTCTCCTCCTCCCCATAAGAGACAATTCTGTCCCCTTCACCCACAAATCGCCTTTCCCCTATTGCTGCTTTGAACGGATAACTACAACTCCACAGCTGCGGCAGTGGCTATGGGCTCTGCACAGGGATTCTCTAATCTAGGAGCTCATATGCACACATTCTTTGCCCTTTTCAGCAGCTTCACAGATTTTGACTGGGGAAGCCTTGTCTGCATTGGTCTGACCATCCTCAGGGTGGGTCAGGTTGGTAGGGAACCAATATGTGAAGGAGTAAAGACCCATGTTCAAAAGCATCAGGATTTAGATGACTGCCAAGCATCTACAAGACTTTAAAGAACCTCAATCCCCATTCTGGGGTATTTGAGTCAGTCTCTGTCTTGCAGTTCACCTGCAGAATACTGCTGCAAAATTAATGTATCAAATTAAACCATGATGGCCTCCGAGTGGATGAAGAAGCAGGGGAGGTTCAATCAGGTTTCCTCTGGTGCCCTTGCATAGGAACTTGCTACAATTGCAGTTCTTGCGCTCATCTGAGCATGGGGCTTGTGGTGCTAGCCAGCCTTAGTAACAGGAACAGTTGGGGCAGCAGAGGGAAGCACACACTTGAGGCACAGTACTTCTTTGAGCTCCTGCTGGGATGGCACAGCTCCACCACATTCTCAGCACAGGCCAGAGATTACAGGACCCAACTGAACACATTGCTAAAAAGCGTCAAAGAAATAATAAACGTATAAGACTGTATAAGAGCCTTGTAAAATTACTAAAAAAGCTCAAGGCAACAATCTACTCACATACCCTTACTATAATGAGGATGAAAATGAAAACACCATATACCAGTTTACTCACCCGTCATTAAAAATGTTTGTCTTAGGTTACTGGGAGAGCAAGTAGCATTTTGCAGTAATGCAAAACGTGTAAGGGAAAGATTAAGTCATATTTTATATTCTATTGACATTCTATTTGCCAGCCAAATATTGGAAAATAAAAATAAAGGAGTTGTGAGAAAATTATTTCAAATCTATTTAATTAGTTTTAAAGCTAAACAAGGTTTACAACAGAACAACACTTTACATACACATTATATATAAAAGACTACATTAATGATCATCTTTATATGTGAGAAGTCAGTCACAATTTTAGAATTAGACCCACTGAGAACATTTCCAGACTTTACTAGAATTAGAATTTTCCTGGCACAAGCAGATATTTAGATGACCAAATACCTCATAATGGTTCTCCTTACCAATTTTCCAATTGCCTCAATATTTGCAGTATTCCTAATACCAAGTACAAGGAAGTATATGGACTACTGCAAATACAGATGTAGCGCTATTTAATACAAAACTGAAATGAATTAAAGGGCAAAGAATGTAAATTTTAGTCTTATAATTGCACCTGTAATCTATGTGCACTCAAATTAAGAACAGTTTCCCCAAGCGCAGCCTATTACATTTAGATTTCAAAAACACTACCAGGAAGACCAGAATGCATAATGTGACACTAACCAAAACCTTCCTGTGCACACCCCTGTGACCCTAACCAAAATCTTCCCCTGCCTCCTTTCTCATTGCCTTTGTTAAGTATCTCTAGTTTTTCAACTACACAATTTGGTGATCCTACCCAGTGTAGACGATGAAAACTAACATCTGCGCTGGTTTAAAAAGTATATTGATTAAAGCAAAACGAAATGTGTTTGCTCCTAGAAAACTAGATTCAAATTTGATTTAGATCACAACTAACAATGATCATACTAGTCCCATCAGAATCACTTGTGGATATTTTTCAATACTTTAAAATGATTGAGCAATATACTATGATTCAGGCATGCCTGGCTGGTTCTATGTGAGAAAAACATAGGACTTGAATGGAAATACTGTAGGTCGTAACCAAGACACAATGGCAGGGCTACGTGGGGAAAGTTTTTACAGCTGATTTCCACATTATACTTGCTTTTGAAGTTAATACTATTTGTTTTCACTCTCATTAACACAAACATGACATCATGTATTAACATTTTCTCATTTTCTAAATATACTGCAGTATTATTTTTTAAAAGGGTCACAAACATCTTCTCCTCAATGCAATGTCATGTGGATTGTCCCTCTGATTTTAAACTCCGTAGCTGTAGGAATGCAGTTGAAACCATGAAATATGTTATTTCATGGATATATACATTTAGGGCCCAGTATGGTGTTGTGCAACCTCCACAAATTTTGAAGTTAACAGGCCAAAACTCTCCCCTCATCTACATCCATTCATCTTCACTGCAAACAATGAGGTTACAAAGGTGGGAGAGCAAAATTTAGCCAAAGAGAAGTTTAGTTACCTCACAGGATGCATCATGTCCCTGTAGTATTATGGGGTCTATGAAAATTGCTCTCTTCAAATCAATGTATAAAATATTACGAGAAAGTGGCTGCCTCCAAACCAAATGTATCATAGAATCACAGAATATCAGGGTTGGAAGAGACCTCAGGAGGTATCTAGTCCAACCCCCTGCTCAGAGCAGGACCAACCCCCAACTAAATCATCCCAGCCAGGGCTTTGTCAAGCTGGGCCTTAAAAATGTAGGTGGCCTTGCACCTGTTTACAAACCAAACACAAACCTACCCCTCTCCCATGTGGCTTAAGAATAGGTTTATAATAATAGGTTTATAATAATTGATTAGCTTTTCAATTTTACACATTGTAGTATGGAAGACACAAGATCTGGCCCAAGGGCTCAGTGCTATATTTAGGGGGACTGGATGGCTCATGAAATTGGAAATGAAAAATAAATATTTCACCACTAGGTCATCAGTTCAAATTCATTTCAGTTTAGCTGTGAGCAAAAGTCCACAAAGCCTATGTGGAATAAACTGGTGATCAAAGTTCAGTTCTTAGTGGCCAGAGAGCCAAGTCACAAACACATGGCTACCTCTGTCCTTCAATCCTTTCTCACCCTTAACAGAGAGAATGAGGACTGAGGCCCTGGTCTAGGAAAATACTTAAGTGCATACTTACCTTCAAGCACACGAGTATCCCACTGAAGTTAATAGGACTGACTACTCAAGTGCTTAAAGTTAAACATGTGTTCTCATGTTTTGCTGAACAGAGGCCTCAATGGGCATGAAGCCTCCTCCCAACCTAAGAGCTGGTTTCTGTGGAACAGCCTTAGGCACATTAGCAGGGCAATGCACAAAACCTGCGCTGCTGGTGCTTGTGTGTTTAAGTTCATAGGGCTGGCAATCAACCCCTTTTCATGAGCATTTCTAACGCTATAAAATAGAAATGACATTTTAAACATATATTTCCATTTTAAACATCTGTGCAGCCATACGAAAAGGTAAAGTAATTGGCAATATGCAACATTTCTTTAACTACAACTCTGCACTTTTGTGAGTTACACACAATGCAAGGTGAAGCAATTCAAACTGACATGGGGAAGTGCTGCCCTCAAATACTGGCATGCAAGCATATCCTGAAGGGATTAAGAACTGATGTTAATTTCTGAGCAGCCTTGCATGAGGTAGGCAGTGTTTCTCAACCTTTTTGATACAGGGGACTGGCTTGCTGCCTTCCTAAGCTGTGTCATGGAGATCTCAGGGACTGGCCATTGAGAAATACTGATGTAGAGCACTCAGTGGATAGGAGGCATTTGTCAGGCATTCATTTTAATAATCACCAAGGTTAGCCAAGGTTATGTTTAAAAAACCTGTTCGATCAGGCATCAGAATTTCTACTGCTTTGAAATCATGTCCTAGAAACAATTAGAAAAGGTGCCTAAACATGAAAATGGAAATTAAAAGCTACAATTCAAAGTAGCAGTCCAGCCCTTTTTATAGACTCATAGACTTTAAGGTCAAAAGGGACCATTATGATCATCTAGTCTGACCTCCTGCACAATGCAGGCCACAATCTCACCCATCCACTTCAATAACAAACCCCTAACCTATGTCTGAGTTATTGAAGTCCTCAAATTGTGGTTTGAAGACCTCAAGGTGCAGAGAATCCTCCAGCAAGTGACCCCTATCCCATGCTGCAGAGGAAGGTGATAAACCTCCAGGGCCTCTGCCAATCTGCCCTGGAGGAAAATTCCTTCCTGACCCCAAATATGGCGATCAGTTAAACCCTGAGCATGTGGGCAAGACTCACCAGCCAGCACCCAGGAAAGAATTCTCTGTAGTAACTCAGATCCCATCCCATCTAACATCCCTTCACAGACCACTTTTTCACAGATAAGAGGTTGCAAGTTGCATTATAGTGACTCTCACTATCACCACTTTGGTTAAGAGTTTACCATTGTTCTCACTACTATGTTTATTAGCTGCTGCTGCTTCTCTTCGAAAAAATAAACATAAGTGATGCCATTTTATTTAGAAATCTGGTTACTGAATAGATCCAACAATTAGGAGTTTGCAAGCACAAGGCAAAGATTAAGGTGATTTGCTTGTATGATTCACGCTTTAAAGTTAGCTTTTAGAACTACAGAACAGCTGAACCTGCAATTCCTACTCATGCAAGTAGTCCTACTGATTTCAACTGGGCTACTCAACTGAACAAGGAGATGCAAGATTAGATTTTAGATTGAGAGTAGAAATTAGTTCTGGTCTGTCATATGACCTACCTCTTTATTATTATCTGATTTAATAAAGTTCCATAATCACTGTTTATTTTATGAAGAAGGAATTGCATAGCCTGTAATACAGCTTTTATCTTTGTTATCAGCTATACTGTCAACTAGGGCTGGTTGGAAATTTTCCATCAATTTTTTCTCTCACTCTCTCTCCATCTCCCCTTTCTTTTTTCTTTTTGTACTGATAGAAAGTTTGTTTTTTTGGCTCAAAGAATTTTTTTTAAAATGTCTTCTTGCTATGGAAAATTATGATGTTCCATCAAACCCGCCCCCCCCCGAAACACCTGAAAAATTTCATCTAAAATTGAAAAACACTGATTTAGAAATGTTGCCGCAGAAACTCATGAGAGTTGTAGTTCAGGTGCCTCATGTCCCCTTCTCCTCTCTGGACTGGTTTTCCAGCTGGACTAGTGGCAGTGTGGCCACAGGGTTCATATTTGTCCTGCTTCTGAGATCCCTCCAATACTCTCTGGAAATCAGTCTCATGTTCAGGGTGTGCAAAAGAGAGTGCTGGCTCTTTCCTGCTATAGAGTGCCCCTCTCACCTCCTTTGAGAAGACCCTTCTATGTGTCAGTCATTTTCTCAGCCCAAAGGAAAAGAGTTTCCAGTTAATACATAATTAAACTCCTACCAGCTGATTGTTGCTGTCAGTGCAGTTGTTTCAAGGATTTGATCAGACAAGCAGTTAATATATATACACAAACATATATAACTGCTCTTGTATCACTGACATTACAAATTAATTTTTTTAAAATTCTAATATTTACTCAGTTTGAAGAATTTTCTCTCTACGGCACATTAGATGAACTTTACAGAATTGCCATATACGTTCCTTTTCCCTTTATTCAGAATGCACTTTTTATCTGTGCTACTAACACTGCCTCAGCCTTACACACGTGTTCTTTTTTGTACTTCTTGATTTTTTCTATTTTCAGTCTTTTCACATTTAATATGAGAGAAGGGAAGCCACAGGTTCATATCAGAATCTTTCAAATGAGGAGAGTCCTGGTTTCCCTGCTATACTGTCAAATTTCTGCCTCAAACTAATATATGCCCATGGCCAAGTGGGCTGCAAGCGCTTGACATTTCTGAATGTATTTATTTAAACCAATTTCATCTCTGAACACAAGAGAGATAAATATATGCCTAATTCTGCATCAATACACTAGCACAGACTTTTCCAGTGTACTTGCTGTAATAAGAGGATGGGAATTTATGCTGCAATTTTTAAAAATTGATTATATAGAACACTTGTTAGAACTACTCTGGAGCAACAACAGGAATGAGGGTGTGTAATTGCAGCAGATGACAAAGTATAATGTTCATGACTCTCTTCCTAACATCCTGTTCTTTGTACGGTAATAGAAGTACACAAGGAACTGCTTTACACAATTAACATTCGTAACTTCAGAATGTGCAGTATGAGAGTTTATCTCAGACCTCAGTCTAATGCCGAAACAGTTTATAGACCTCAGTCTAATGCCGAAACAGCACTGGTTGAACAATGAAATTATATTTACCATAGAATGAAAAACTTGATAAAAAGTGGTATTTCCAGTGCTCAAAGTTATTCTTATTAATATCATTTGTGAGATCAACAAATGTGATCAATAAATGTGATAAATCTTTTGAAGCACTTGAAGGAGAAGAAGGTGATCAAGAACAGTCAACATGGATTCACCAAGGGCAAGTCATGCCTGACCAAACTGATTGCCTTCTATGATGAGATAACTGGCTCTGTGGATATGGGGAAAGCAGTGGTTGTGATATACCTTGACTTTAACAAAGCTTTTGATACGGTCTCCCACAGTATTCTTGCCAGCAAGTTAAAGAAGTATGGATTGTATGAATGGACTATATGGTGGACAGAAAGCTGGCTAGATCGTTGGTCTCAACGGGTAGTGATCAATGGCTCAATGTCTAGTTGGCAGCCGGTATCGAGTGGAGTGCCCCAGGGGTCAGTCCTGCTGCCGCTTATGTTCAACATCTTCATTAATGATCTGGATGATGGGATGGATTGCACCCTCAGCAAGTTCGTGGATGACACTAAGCTGGGGAGAGAGGTAGATATGCTGAAGGGTAGGGATGGGGTCCGGAGTGACTTAGACAAACTGGGCCAAAAGAAATCTGATGAGGTTCAACAAGGACAAGCACAGAGTCCTGCACTTAGGACAGAAGAATCCCACGCACTGCTACAGACTAGGAACCGACTGGCTAAGTGGCAGTTCTGTAGAAAAGGACCTGGGGATTACAGTGGATGAGAAACTGGGGTTGGTCCTGCCTTGAGACGGGGTTGGACTGGATGACTCATAGACTCATAGACTTTAAGGTCAGACCTTCTGAGGTCTCTTCCAACCCTAATCTTCTATGAGTCTATGATAAGGGAAAGAGCCTAAAAATGATTTACTAGTAATTCTGTTTGTGATAGACTCCTCTAAGCCTTATGGTGCCACCAACTGGGAAGCAAGGAGATAAAGTGTTGTGCGCTCCCACTCCTGATTATATAGGCCTCAGCCAGTCCCCATCACTCTTGTTAAAGAGACCTGCAGACTAAGAACAGTATGCAAGGCAGTGAGACAAATAATTCACAAATAAGCAATGGCACCAACCTACGACAAACGGAAAGGAGATGACAAACAGAATTAATAGGAAGTAATATCCTCTTGCCATATGTATCTATTTTCTTCTATCCAATGGAAGTGGATTAAAGTCCAGGCCACAGACATTACATGCAGTAACTTCAAAAGGCAGGCATTCCTTACTGTGAGACTGCAAGACACTGTGGCTGCTGGAGGTCTCCTGAGAGCAGAGAGTATGCAAAGACGTTCTTGCAGCCATCCAGATATAGGGGAATCAAGGAGAGAAATTCCCAGAAATATAACCTGTGAAAAGAGGGGTACCTTGATAATTACCCTGGCAGGTGACAGAAGTCATCACAGTTAGACTGTCACAGTGGAACAGGATGTAATAATTCAAGTACCAGGGGCTCCGACGGCAGAAGAGCAAGATGAAAGGTTGAGCTTGAGAAGACCGATACGCAACCTGCATTGCTCCATGGACCAGTGACTCTGGGATGGCCATCTGTTTACTGTGTCACCCCAGCCCAAGAGTCTCACATTGGTGGGGAATACAGAAGTGAGGGATGAAGAGAAGGCAGAAAGAAAGGGTGGATGGAGAAGCCCACCAGTCCAGAGAGACAAACCGCTAGTGTAAAAACAAGGGTTCCTCCAGAGAAGAGAGGGGGTGCCATATGGGCAACAGGGAAGCTACAAGGGAAATAGGTCCTGAACTTACTCCACCTCTCAGTGCTTAAGCCTCACCATCATCAAAACAGGGACACAAATACTTCCCTGTCTCAGTGAGATCATGAGGCCTGTCTCATTAGTATCTGTAAAGTCCTATTAGAACCTATACGCTGATATTTGCAGACAAAAAACCTACATGAATATGCAGTTATGGTGCAATGTATATAGCAGTATTGTAAGGGTAAAAAACACTACCAGAATGTTTTAGTTATCCCAAAAGAAGTCTCACAAACCCAGGAAATTCAGTGTTAAGGTTATACTTAAAAGAAATCTAAACATGTTACTGTATGGAAATGCACAGCGAAGGCACTCAAGCAACCTTAACACTGCAGTACAGCACACCATGCAATAACCATATGATTACGATCAATCCATTTAAGTGTCTGTGATCCCAGACTGCATTAACCTGATTTTTAAAGACTCAGTTTTTTCATATCTTTTCCTCTCATGGTGTCACTACAGGGTAGCATTAAGGTTGGGTGTCCTGGCTTGGAGCTCTGCTCTTTCACCCTCTCCTTCCAGCCTGAAGCAGAGCTCTCAAGATTTCTTGCCTCCTTTTCTTCTCTAGTGACCCTGAAACAAGGAAATAGAGTGAAAGAGGCAGCAGGAAGGAAAGAATAGGAGACTCAGGAGAAAAGGCAAACAACATCAGTAAGAGGATTTTCTGGCTGAGGCTAAGTGATCAGGGGCAGGGCTTCACAACTCTTTGCTTCACAGTAGTGGGCATCATCATGCTGTTTGTCTCTTAATCTATGGATGTAGGATGACAGAGGATTGATATAGAACAATATGATCTTGTGAGTAGCATTCAAATACAAAAGAGTCTTTGGATATTCAGATCTCCTTGGGAGGATATCCCTATGGAGCAAAGAGTTATCGAGGTTGGGAACGGAATATCTGTAGCTCGAGAGACTCGGGCAGGTGTAAGTGAGGTGAGCTAATTTTGATGAGTGGTGGGGCTAGCTCCCCACCATCACAGAATATGGTCAAAGGTTTGCACTGAGTTTGCAGCACTGACCGCTCCAGACTTCTTCATTGTGAAGGCCGGAGAGAAGACAAGAATGAAGAGGATAAAAGCATGAATGGAAAGCAGCACTTCCTAGAGGCCTGCAGCATTCTTAACAGGCTCATAGCTGAGCCAGCCCAGTAGCAAGCTGCTACTGAGGGACCAGAGGCAGAGGACAGGGCTGTAATGTTGTAGCTTAGTTTAGAATATACAGAGGGAGCTGTTCAGGAGCCAGAAAGTTTAATCAATGAGTTGCCTGTATGACCTTTTATGGGCAGAGTTAACTCAATAGTCTTTGTCAGACTAGAGGATTTACTATGCAAGTAATCTTCACCAAAATACATCAAGTTTGAACATAATGTTACTTTTGTATCATTACTGAACAGTTTTTATGCATTAAATTATTTCAATAATGCAAATAGTGTCATATCTTTTGTTAAATCCCAATAAAAACCCAATGGCATCTGAAATTTGTTAGTAATGGTATGGTACTGAATACTGGAAATTACATAGTAATGAACCCATTAAAGTGAAATTGACAGAACATGACTATAAATGTAAACACTGGGCCTCCTTATTCCTCATACAGCTTCTCCTCTATGTGTCTCAGGGTTGCATGTGCTTTCTTTAGTGACACACTCAAATTTTTACTCTGGTTACCCCCCTGAATTACAACAACTAGCTATGAGAGAGTCACCTGGGTTCTGTTCTGCGTCACCCAGAATCAACAAAATAGTCAAATGAACTCTGGCTGAGTAATCTGTTTTGGTTTTTAACTGGTGATGAATACAAACATAGTTTTCATGTCTCAGATGGAGTTTACGGAGTTGGCAGTTAGGTATGCCACCTTGAATTGTGAGCTAGGCAATTTGCTTGGCCAGTCATTATAAAGAATAAATAAGGAATGCATGTCATTCTTATGGAATCAATTTTCAGTGTGTAACCATATTTTAATCAGTGGATATTCTGGAGCCAGTATGGAATGGAGGTTTGTAAGTAGTGTAACATTTTTAAAATGGAGCTTTTACCCTCTCCCTACAGGTCCGGACTTATTCATAGAAATGTAATATATAAAATCATACTTTTCTCATGCGCTATAGGAACCCTGATGGTTCTCCCACAAGGAGAATGGAGAATCAAGCAAGTAGACCTCTCTCTGTGGTTTTAATTCTCATATAGCGCTTACACAGACAGTGAATAGGTTCAACCCACTTTGTATTTTACAAATGTATTTAACAATATTTTAATCAATTAATCTTGGTTTGATAAAATGCATAAACTACTTTTTATTAAAAAAATAAAAGGACATGAACAATATCCTCAACTAAGAAAGGCTGCCATTTCTTTTATGTGATTTGTGGGACCCTATGGGGTACTGTGAAAATGGAGCGCTGATTTGAAAAGCCAGCTTGCATTTTCCTGAAATTCCCCTGAGGTTGCTACACTTTTCAGAGGATACAGCTGTTTAATTTTGGGGGCATGGGTTGGTTGAGCTTGTCTGTTTAAATTTTAACAAAATCCTTAACTAATGAAAGAGCACAGTAACTAAAAAAAAAAAAATCAGTGTCACATTTTCACAAATGAAACCACTACTTTTATTGAAAGATTTTCCAGTCATTCAATTTTTTTTAAAAAGGTCACTTTTAACTGTATCAGCCAAGTAACAGGTTCTTAACTAACGATGTTTTGCCATTTAAAATGATAGTGTACATTTACACTTACATATGCAGTATGTAGACTATATCTACAACACACTGGAATAGTCTATATTTTGATAAAAGTTGTATACAAGTATGACTTACACAACATACTAATGAATTTTATATTTTGCCAATACCATACTATGTCTGATGAAAACTGCATGTTTTAATCAATCATCATCAAGATATTAACAATACAAAATGAGGCAGATATAACAAAGTAGCAAATTTGGTAAATTAGAGTATATGGCCCTCTAGCACCTTGAAGAGAGAAAATATGCTTGTGGGACAAGTTGATTCCTATTCTTCTTGGGCCTGAGCCTCACCACTGAAGCCAATGGGAATGTTGTCACTGACTTCAATGGGAGCAGAATCAGAGCAGCTAATCTCATGCTGGGGGGCTAGACCACAAGCCTCTACAGTCACCTCACGGGTCAACTAATGAGTGACTCAGACAAGACACTGTCAACGTGACGTCTGAAAACAATGTCGAATTTCCATCCATCCAGGTGCTCAGGCTGTGCGCAAAGCAGATATGAAGTACGCCCTCCAGCGACCTATGTTTTAGGATGCAAGCTGTAACCATGTTTCAGAATAAACCCAGAATAGTAGGGAAGAGACGCCAAACACTTAATATCTTACCTCGCTATCTTGTCACTGCAAGACATAGTAAGCAGTCTCTCTCCCTGTAACACTCCATCCCACGTCTGGATGGTAGTAGTAGATCGCACTGGAATTGTCCCTTCTCCAGATTCTATTTTCGTCCGTAGCTGTCCTCTTGCTTTACGGTTTGGATGTCTGTCTCCCTGATCTAAGTGACAAAAATTGTTTTAAGTCAATTGAGAAACAACTGTACAGAAGGAGTGGTTATGAAATGAGAGAAGGCAATGTATTTTTATGCTGGTAACCATCTTGGAAAAGGTCACAAAGTTTGGTACCAATTTCAATTACTCATTTAAATTTAGCTACAGCATCAAATATCTTTCTTGTATACAATATTCTCCAAAATACATTTGCTATTAAACCAAGCTTTTCAGGAAAGAACATCTCAGATATGGTATTTAGTTCTGAAGTTCAGTTCTGGGCATTTCAGTGCTAGAATGAAATTAACAAGTTAGTGTAGTTTAGCTATGTCGGTCCCAGGATAATAGAAAGACAAGGTGGATCTATGATTGGACCAATTCTCTCACTGATAGATGTTGGTCCAATAAAATATATTACCTCATTGACTTTGTCTCATTAACAAATCAGGAAATTCAGAGAAGAGCAACAAAAATTATTAAAAGGCAGCAATAATGAGGAAGCCCAATGAGTTCCATAAAGACTCACTGTGAGTTATTGGCTTATCCTTAACAGAATCCAGGATCTTCCCGGCTCTAGCCTAAATGGCCAGTTTGTCTTTTTATATTTAGTTTAAAGTAAATGGTCCAGATTTCCAAGAAGAGATCTTTCTTCCAAATAATAATAATAATAATAATAAAAAATCCATATACAAAAGGCTAGAATTAAAATGACTGCTTATTTCTAACGTTGCCATTTGTCTGTAATCAAATAAACTCTAAGCAATTCCTTTATAGCTAGAATCATACCCTCTTGTGCTGCTTCATGTGGTGAGAAAATCCTAGCATCTCCACATGGAGAGGTGCTGATATAGAGATGAAATTGCACATTTTCTTTCAGTTTAAATCCGCCCCGTTCAGACTTGATAAAGATGGATTTTTGTTGATCTTCTTTATTACTGGAATATAAACAAAGAAGAGAACTGTAGTCAAAACCTGAAGAGAAACAAATGCTGGAGATTAAGCCCAGTCTAACTTACTATACATTAAAATGATTAAAGTAAGGCATCAAATGTGGCACTTGAGAGTTATTACAAACCATACAGAAAGGAAAGAAGTTAGAAACAAGAAATAAAGAGTACTTGACACTGCCCGGTGAACTTATAAAGCACCATTAGTCAATGAAACAAAACTATCCATTTGCTAGTCCATAGAGTGGAAATCCATCAACCTCATGAAGAACCTGGAAATTTCCACTACATGCATCCGACAAAGTGGGTATTCACCCACGAAAGCTCATGCTCCAAAAGTCTGTTAGTCTATAAGGTGCCACAGGACTCTTTGCTGCTTTTAGTCCATTTGATGGCATTTTAATTTTATTTCCACTAATTCAAAGAACAGTTGAATAACTAAAATGTGTTTACACTTTAAAGAACTACATGATTAACTCATAACTCACTATTTCTGAACCATAATAAAAATATAAGAGTTCAATATAGTTATACATATTCCTCATTAAATGAGTCTTTGTTTGTTAAACTCACACTGTATGACAGGGACCAGAGTTTTCAATTAAAAATTTCAGTAGCTTCAGCTATTTTTTATGATATTTTTTTGCAATGGGACTCCTTAGCTTTGTGTTATGATTCAAGTAATCATCAGATAGACACATGATGTTCATAGCACAATCTCAGCCTCCTTAAGCTTACCTTACAAACAGCTCAAGTTGTGTGTAAAGAAATTTAAGCAGGCACCTGCGAGATATAATTTCTGCATGGCAATCGTTTAATGCAAGACCACGGTCACTCATGTATTCTCCATTTATGCATTTTGTCCCCGTGGAAACACTTATAACCTGGGCATCCTTCACATCTGTACCTGGGAAACAAATTTCAGAAAGAAAATGTAATTAACTGCACACAAATTTAATAACTGACTTCTTTAAAAGAACGTGTTTGAATTCCAAAAAATTAAGTATTTTTCTTCAAACATTTTCTTTATAAAAAAAGCTTCAATCTGAAAGCGGAGGTTACTTACCTGGAACTGGAGGTGCTTCGAGATGTGTGGTCCCTATCTGTATTCCACTGAGGGTAAGGTGCATGTGCCATATGCCCAGAGCCAAAGCTTTTCAAAGTAGTAATGTCCATGAGTCCATGCATGTGCCCTTACATTGCCTCGTGGTTTCGACTAGGTGGTAAAGGGCAGCAGGGCTGGCCTTAGGGGTGTGTGACCGCCCAGGTGCCGTGGTCAGGGGGTGCCGTGTGCAGTGCAGAGGTGTGTGCTGCTGGTGGGAAGGGTAGTACCTGGAACACTGAGTGACAGCAAGGAGTGCTGCGCATGGGTGGAGTTTCAGGGGGCATTGCCCCCCTCCCAAACTCACAGAAGCAATGCATGTGGGGGGGGGTACACCCAGATTTCTTCCTGCTTCCTCCCCATGGAGAAATGTGTTCGGGGGGGTGAGCGGTGACACTTGGAGCACCTGGTGTTGCTGCCCGCCTACCCCCCGAAGGTTCCTCTGGACTGGGAGAGGAGGGGATGAGCAGCAATACCAGGCTCTCTGTGCGTCCAGGTCACTTTCCCCACCTGGGCTGTGTAGCATCAGGAGCTGCTCTCCTGCCCTCCCTTATGCCGCCCACGTGGGGGAAGTGATCTGGACACAAGGAGCACCTAGCGTTGGAGGGGGTGCAGGGGCTAGGGGAGAAGGGAGTGCAGGAGGGTTTGGGGAAGAAGGGGCACAGGAGAGGAGTGCAGGGGTCAGGAGAGAAGGGGGTGCAGGAGGGGTTAAGGGAGAAGGGGTGCAGGAGGGTTTGGGGGAGAAGGGGCACAGGAGAGGAGTGCAGGGGTCAGGAGAGAAGGGAGTGCAGGAGGGGTTGGGGAAAGGGGTTATTCATTATGATAGTTATTACTGTCTATTTTACAAATAATTTCAGACATACGTTTCAGATTAGATGCCTGAAATCACACTCAGTTTTATCAGTGACACCATCTCTCAGCTTCTCTGCACTAGCACAAAATGAGTCCATCTCCCCCTCCGTCTGCCTAGGTTCTCTCCTTCCCTTATTCTCTTCTTGGGAGTATGCAGAAACCTACCAGAAGGAGCCAAAGATTTGACCTCCTTGACGCTGTAAGGTGTCCTTATTTATACACTTAATCCCATTTAACTCAGGAAGGTTCCAGAATCTGTCCCCAGCTCCTGCTGCAGCTCAGCAGTTCAGAGTTTTTGAGCAGCACTCTATTTGTGTTGATTTGTCTGCAAATATTTTAATGTTTGCTGCTGTCATGAGGAATACAGAATGATTCTATGCTCTACCATACAGTCTTTGTATCCCGAAGTAAAATCACATATGGCAGACTCCGATTGGCTATATACAGCACATGTTGCAAGAGATAAAGCATATCTTCTTGCTGATTCTGAGACAGACATTGGAGCTGTGTAATGCCATTAAAGCTAGAATGTTAGAATTTGCACAGGAATTACCCTACAAATTAATTCCTAACAAAGGTAATTTCTTCAGAATAAGCACTGGAATCATCTTTTGTAATACTAATTAGCCTAATCAAATTATTTTTGTTAAGATTGTTTAATAACAGACAATATATGTCCAAGTCCAAAATTTATATCCTTGATGCCATTGTTTTTGCACTTGTTTATATATATTTTAGTATTGCTTTTTGTTTTTTAGCTAACATAGAAGTTGCTGGGTGGTTGCTGTACAATAATAACAAGAGAACCCAGGCGAACCAAGCGCTATGTTCTGTATTGCGTTTGACTGACTATCGTGTATATGTTTTTTAAGCCTTAATCTCTTGAGACTCCAATTCCACAGCTATGGATACTGGAAGTTCCTGGAGTAGGTGATGGCGTGCTCATCCTGTTTTACAGGAATTTGTAAAAGAGTGCTCTTCTGCTTTAGATTACTTACCTCCCACTTTTTTTTAAAATTACAAATACAAAAACAAAACAGGTAAAATAAGTCTTTATCCTATTTGTTTGTTAAAATATTAACTCTGCAATTACAGACCAGCAAGAAGGAAAGCTGATCTATAAAGGATCCTTTCTCATGGCACTGTATTAAACCAGCTGGACAGAGAAGAGATATGAGACAAGCTCTAGGAAGTAACATCTTTTATGATGTACTGAAAGATTTGTTGTTCTGTATAGCGTTTTGAAGTTGAAACTTCCCCTCCCCAAATCATGTGATGTGACAGTGTGACAAATTTCTTGTAACTTAGCAGTTCTCCCACAGCCTCAACTATACCCCAAGTGAACTCTGGAACTCAACCCATTTAAGAGTTCATTTCAAAAGGGGGATGGGTAGCCCTTTGTTCTGAATCTTCCCTTATCTGTGATGTTTTCTGTGGTCTGTGATTTCAGGAGCATTTTACCTGATGGCTCTCTTGCCTACAACTTTTCAATCCTTAAAGTGTCCTGTGGAGTTCATCTTTCATCAGTAGAGCATGAATAACTCCTACCGTTGAGTCCTGAAATAACTACCAAGCAGGGGAGTTTCAACTGTCTCCAACTTCAGGTTCAGTTAGCTATGTAAGCAGCAGACAACATTTTTGCCCAGCTACTACACAATGAGACTAGGGGTGTCATGGGAAGTCTTCCAGTCACTCCAGAAGACCCTTCCAGAATTCAGGAGGCCGGGTGTGCGAATACTGAGAGCCCGGCCGCACCTGGGTGAAACACAGAGATGGCTGCGAGGTGAACCTTAAGGGATCCAAAGGCTAGGTGCTGATCCTTTAAGAACATCAAGTAGTCCAAGATGCATGGGATCCAAGCTTGGAGTGGTGCCACCTGCTGCTGAGCGCACCAGCAGGAAAACCTATTCCACTTAGCCTCATAGGTAAGCCTAGCTGACGGCTTGTGACTTTCTAGGAGCACTCGCCTTACTGAGTCTGAACAGGTGTGTTCAGCCTGGTTCAGCCACGGATCCTCCAGGCCGTGAGGTGGAGCGACTGAAGGTCCGGGTGCAGGAGGCGACTGATTCTGAGAGATGAGGTCAGGGCTGAGAGGGAGACGTAGGGGAGCCTGAATTGACAGGTCCAGCAGGATCGGGTACCAACACTGGCGTGGCCAGGCAGGGCTACCAGTATGATATCCGCCTTGTCCTGGCGGATCTTGAGGAGCACCTTGTGGACAAGCGGGAACGGTGGGCACCTTCAAAACAAGCGCTTAGGGTCTGGGGAAGGCTTAGACTGTCCTTGACCCTGTCCAGAGGGGGGGCGAGATGGTCTATGTCGGGAGTATCTGTTTCTCCAACGAGAAAAGTCCTGCCTCGGTCTAGGCAGGAAGGTGCGCTGCTGGGTGGTCTGGGGTTTAAATGACTTTCGTTGGTTAGCCGGGGTATGCATACCTAAGGATTTGATAGTGTTTCTCGTGTCCTTTAAGGTATGCAAGTGGGAATCGGTTTGCTTTGTAAACAAGCCCTGACCATCAAAGGGGAGGTCTTGGATGGTGCTTTGAATCTCAGGCGAGAGACCTGAGGATTGTAGCCAGGCATTCTGCCGCATGGCAATGCCAGAAGCCAGAGTGCACGCAGCTGCAGCTGCATCCGCCGCTTCGAGGGAACCCTGGAGAGAGGTCCGGGCCACCAATTTACCTTCCTCAGCAATGGCCCCGAGTTCCGTATGAGCCTCCGCTGGGAGAAGATCTTGTAATTTTAGGACCGAAGACCAAGAGTTAAAGTGGTATCTACTGAGGATCGCCAACTGGTTAGCGATCCTAAGTGGGAGACCCCCAGTAGAATAAACCTTTCTCCCAAAAATGTCCAGCCGTTTCTCGTCCTTTGATTTGAGTGCTGACCCTTGCTGGCCCTATCTTTCTCTGGTGTTTACCGCATACACTGCAAGCGAGCATGAGGCGGGGTGAGTGAAAAGATACTCGTAGCTCCTGGTGGGAACAAAGTATTTCCTTTCTACCCCCTTGGCTGTAGGAGGGATAGAGGCAGGGGTTTGCCAGAGAGACTTGGCATTACTTTGGATAGTCTTATTCATGGGGAGGTCCACCCTGGAAGGTCCTTCAGGGCCCAAAATGTCCAACATGGGGTTCTCCTCCTCCACAACCTCCTTAACTTGGAGGTTCATATTAAAGGGCCAAGCAGTTCATGGAGGATCCTAACGTCCATTGGGGGTGAACCAGACATGGACGTGCCAGCCACGGCCTCATCAGGGGAGGACGAAGACAAATCCACTGGGAGAGCTGGGACAGAAATAGCCTTTAGTCAGCCCCAGGTATCTCCTCTTGGGCCCCCGGGGCAGCCCCTACCACGGGTGCTGACTCCGTGGGTTGGTCTGGATCCGGAAGGGGGCGGCTGAGGGTCGCCTCGGGAGGACAGGTGTCCGCGTGTGACAATGGCTGGGCCCCCGGAATTGCCACTGAGGCTGCCAACTGGGCACTGAGGGGTCTTGTCCGAGGCTTCCCGGGCCTGACTGGGGAATGCCCAAAGCCCCTGAAGCTTTCCCTGACCTGCCGGAGGGGGATTGGGACCACAACGGTCAAGGAGGGGCAGTGCGTGAGGGGAGTAAAGGCGGCACCGAGCCCTTTGGTAGCCAAGGGTCATGTGGTGATCAGTGCCGTGAGGTTGATCACAATCGAGAGTGGTGCCGTGATGAAAAATGGTGATGCGATGAAGAGCAGTGCCGAGATGTGTAGTGGTGCTGTGTTGGTGAACGGTGCCATGTTGGAGAGCAGTGCCGCGATGGAGAGTGATGCCGCTTGGGTGTCCGGTGCTGCTTGGTTGACCGGTGCCGCGATGGAGAGTGGTGCTGCTCAGGAAACCGGTGCCACAATGGGGGGGCAGTAGCTGGCCGCGGACCAGTGCCGTGGCAACAGTTGAGTCGGGGATCGGTGTTCCGTGTGGCAGCGATCCGAACGGTGCCACGAGGTTGCTGAGCGAGACCAGGACCTCAAGCGGGACCACGTTCCAGCAGTCAACTGCGACCTCGAGCAGGAATGGCTCCGAGGGTTGGGGCTGTGAGACCAGCGCCACAAGTCTAACCGGTGCCATGAGTCAGACCGGTACCTGGGGCGGTGCCAGGACTCTGAATGACGCTGGGACTCCGAGTGGCATGGAGATGCTGGTCTAGGGGCATCACCGAACATCGCTGGCTTGCCCTTGGATGGTACCGGAACTCGGGCTGGGGCCAGTGCTGGGACTGGGGGTACAGGGACTGTCATTTCGATGAGCCCTCTAGTGGCCTCAAATGTGTCCGGAGTGGAAGGCAATGTAATCTCCTCCACTTGAATGGTACCCTATTCAGGGCTGGCGTGTTGCTCAGTCAGGGCCTGAACAACTGCTTCGACCCTAACGAGGGGTCCTCCCAAGGCTTGCTTCTTTCCAGCAACCGGGGAATGAGAAAGGTGCCGAGGTGGGCGTTTTTGGGCCCACGAGATCGTTGGTCCCAAGGTGGGCGTGGGATCTTCTGTGGTGCCGTAATCGGTACCGCTGGGGGAGCACTGCGCACTGAGGTGCTCGGGCCTGCGTCTTGAGAGGGCCTCAATGCAGACTCCATGAGGAGTTGCTTGAGTCGAATTTCCCTCTCTTTTCTTGTCTGTGGCTGGCAAGCCTTATAGATTTTACACTTGTCAGCCTGATGGCCCTCCCCCAGACACCTAAGGAAGGAGTCGTGGGGATCGCCCGTGGGCATGGGCTTGTTGTAAGACTTGCAAGGCTTGAAGCCCTGGGACGGCATGCCCCAGGGCCCCGCAGGGCAGTTGATGAGTGCTAAACTGCCCTCAACTACTAAGCTACGCTTAACACTACAGAGAAAAAACACTTACACTAACATTAACAATTAACTAACAATGATTAAGATAAGCTAGGGATTAGTGGAGCACTTAAGAAACTAAGAGACCACTGTTCCAACAACCGTCACGGGCGGTAAGAAGGAACTGAATGGGGGTTGGGCCAGCAGGGTCTTATATAGAATGCCATATCGGTGCTACTCCAGGGGGCTCCCCAGCCGGCCTGATGGGTAGCTGCTAGGGAAAAAGTTTCCGACTTTCGTGCACATGGCATGCACACACACCTAACTGGAACTGATACGAGCAATCACTCGAAGAAGAACTGAAAAGATTTAAAAGGCAAACAGTACATGACCTAGTTTATGTATGAAATGTATTGTAGTATAATGATATATATGAATTTACCATCCTGACAATTATTTTCAAAGTGCATTTTAAAAGGTTTTTGTATTTTATAGAATGTGGTTTGTCTTATAAGACTCACTTAACTTATCTGGAGATGGTGAAACAGCTCAGTGAAAAAGAGAGGTGTTTGCAGGAATAAGGAGAGGTTACTCACCTTGTGCAGACACTGGAGTTCTTTAAGATGTGTGTCCCTCTGGGTGCTCCACATCAGGTGCGCATGCACCTCCCATTGGAGATTTTTGATAGCAGTGCCAATTCAAGCCTGTGCCTGTGGTCTACACACCCTCTTGCCCTGCACCGAGGATATACAAAGCTGCATGGGCAAACCACCTCAGTTCTTTTTCTACTGAAAAGTTCTACAGAGGAAACTCCGAATCAGAGGGGAAGAAAGGAAGCAGTGTCGCATCCATAGGGACACACATCTCGAAGGACTCCAGTTACTGCACAAGGCAAGTATCCTCTCCACCTTTGGAGAAACGTCTCTGCGGGTGCTCCAGGCCAGGTGACTCCCAAATACTATCCCCACAGGGAAGAGGGAGCATTGTAGCAGAGTCTAATACTGAGAACACAACTGCATTGCCAATCGAAGCATCTGATCTAGAGCATAGTGCGTGGAGACAATACGTTGCAGTTCTGCAAATTTAGCAACTAGAACATCTTCCAGTTATGCCACAGAAGTAGATTGCAACCTTGTAGAATGGGCTTACAATCTAAGAGGCTGAATGTTGGCAGACTCATAATGTGAGATAATACGCCAAGAGATCCACCTCAAATCTTTGAGTGGATATTGTGGATCCCTTGGATCTGTCTACAATTGAAACAAACAGTCTGAGAGACTTTCTGAATGGTTTGGCTCTGTTCAGATAGAAGGCTAACGCCCTTCTGACATCCAAGGTATAGAAGGCAGCTTCTATAGAAACTTAGAATGTGGCTGTAGTGAAATTTCTTCCTTGTAATATATTGTAAAGTGATGGCGGGATCTGCCATTAAAGCCCCCGGTTCTCTTACCCGCTGGGCAGAAGTAATGGTCACAAAGAAAGCTTTTTTCATGGATAGGTGAAGCTGCAAAAATGTAACTAATGGCTCAAAGGGGTGTTTCATAAGGGAACTAAGGAGAAAGTTCAAGTCCCATATCAGGGTAGGTTCCTTAATCTATGGAAAAAGATTAATCAGTGCTGTGAGAATCTTGATGTTGTGGGGTGAGCAAAAATTGAAAAACCTTTCACAGAAGTATCGATGTTGTTTCAGCCACCAAGAGAACCTTAATGGATATCATAGTAAGACCTGAGCTTTTAAATTCCAAAAGATAGCCCACGATTGTGGAAAGACAAGAGTGAACAGGAGAAACTCATTGATGGGTACAAAGTGGGGAAACCTCTTCCATTTCTGACAATAAGTATATCACGCAGATGCTTTTCTACTGTTTAACAATACCTGTTGTACCTCTATTGAACAGGAAATCGAACCATCTAGGAGCCATGCCTGCAACTACAGAACTTCCAGTTTGGGGTGAAGTGTCTGACCAGCATCCTGAGACAATAGGCATCAACTGGTTGGAGTTCTCAGCAGTGGAGGAGAAGTCAAATCAGGTAAAGATATCACACTTATCTTGGACAAGTTGGTGCAATTAAAATTATATCAGCCTTGTCCTTCTTGATCTTGTTCAGTACTTTCAAAAGCAATGGTGTGGGTGGGTATGCATAAAGGCAGCCCTTCATCCTTGAAATAAGGAAGGCATCTCCTAGTGGCAGATTGTATCTTTGCAACCGAACACACCTGGTTACAACTTCAGTGTTTCTAGTGATGCTTCAATTGCGTCCCACTCTCATGAAGAATTTTTTGCACTTTGTGTTGAGGGCGGCAAAAAAGAGATCCACTTCTGGAAGCCTCTCGTGGTTAGAAATATGCTGTTGAGGACTTGTGAGTCCAGGAGAAGTGCCTGCTGAGATTGTTGGCCATGGTGTTCTGTATACCTGGAAGGTAAGAAGCACAAATTCTAGCGTTTTATTCCTTCGGCACAAAGCAAGGGAGAGCATGCCCCGCCCTGTTGATTAATGTACAACATGCAGGCCATGTTGTCTGTCATGACCTTGATAAATTTGACTCTCATCAGTGGAAGGAAATGAGTGCAAGCATTTCTGACTGTTCTCAATTCTAGAATGTTGATTTGAAGAAGATGCTCTTGAGAAGACCATTTGCCCTGAATGGTATGACACCCTAGATATTCTCCTCATCCCAAAAGGGACACATATAATCTTATAATCATGGTAGTAGGAGGTTGAATGAAAGGGACTCTTGCACAGACGTTAAAGGGGTCCTTCCACCAATTGACTGAGTCCAAAACACAATGGGGAACAGACATCTGTTTGTCTTGACTGCTTGCTTGGCATATAAACTGCCTTGAGCCATCCCTGGAAGCTTTGAAGATGTATCCAGGTGTGTTGGGTTATAAAGGTAGCTGCTGCCATATATTCTAATAGCTGGAGGCAATTTCTTGCTGAGTTTCAAGGACTTACCTGAACCTTTGAAATGAGATTTTTTTAGGGTTGCGAACGTGTCCATGGGAGCACATGGTACTGGGAATGATCGTGGTTGATTGTAAAATGAAGAAACCTCTTGTGACATGAAAATACATGTCAAGGGTCACAAACCAATCACTGGAATCTAAAGAAGGAATTATAGCTGCAAGGGTCACCATCCTGAATTTTTGTGGTTTCACTTAGTTGTTTAGATGCAGTTTGAACTAATATTGGTCTCCTTCCTCCATTCTTTTTGGGACCCAGTAAGCACTTGTAATAGAAATCCTTTTTCCTGTGCTGGACTAGAGCTGGTTCTGTGGGCCCTAAGCATAGAAGAAAGGCAACTTTCTGTCTCAGCAATTGATCAGTCCCTGAAAAGGGATGGGGAAGGAGGGAGGGATGGAGATTAAATGGATGGAATAATCAAGCACTGTGACCAAAACCCATTTGTTGGATATTATTCTCTCCCATGTAGGCTGGAAATGGGAAACATGGTATCCAAAAGGGGGCTGGGAAAGGAGGGTGAGACTGTAGGCTCCAGTAGAGTAAGTGATTTAAGAGTTTTGAGGAAACCTTTCAAAGTGTGAAACTCATCATCAGACTCAGAGAATAGCTTGACTCATCAAAAGGAAGGTCCTCAACAGTACTTTGTACTTCCATAGAGAAGTTAGCCAACTGGAGCCGTGTCCTTCATCAGCTCCTGAAATTGTCTAAACTCATCTGCAATGGAAGATGGTGGAGGCATTACAGCCTCATCTGGTGGTGATGAAGAAATACTTATGTGAAGTGTTACTTCCTTGTCAGCCTTTGTCTCCTGCTCTTCAAAGTTCTCTAATGGTTCAGGTTGATGAAGTGGTAGCGAAGATGTAGGAGAATGCCTCTACCTGTGCTCCCTCTGAGAGGGACTTGGGACCTTTAAGAATTGTTGGTGATATAGGGCCCAGGGATACCAATAAGGTCATTGGGAGGGCTCCAGAGCATAGGAGAAGGCACCCATCACTGGTCACACCAACTAAATTGGGGTCAAGATTGCCTGTCCCCAACAGTCTCTAAGTAGCAGTGTAGTGACTTCTAGAGTAAAGAGAAGATCCCTGAATTGAAACTTGAGTCAGAAGAATCATCCTCAACATATTTCAGAGACAGTAATAACTTTCACCCTAGATGGTTGATGCTGGTGAAGCATGAGGTCTCGATGAAAAATGTGAAGTCTGTAACTCAGAAGATCATGGTACAGATAACTGTTCGGTACCACTACGTAATGGAGACGCCAACATAAAAGGATCTCTTAACTATCTAACTCCTGCAGTAGTGATGATATGTGAATGGGAGTTGAGAAGGATCCTGTGGAGACTGACATCGGTCCCAAGGTAGGGACTTATCTAGAATGCACCGGTGCTGTGGGCACTAAATGCTTCCACTGAGTATGTTCAGACTCAGGCAGTACCAATAGAGCAGTCAGGGACTGTGTATGGATATCAAAGATACAGTAGAGTCTGATGGTGCAGACTTCTTTGAAGTTGAATGTCTACTAGAATGAACATGACCACCCAATGCTGAACAAGTTTTTGGTACAAAATCCATCTTATTGATAGAGTGGCTTTTAGAGGAAGCCTTAGATGATTTCACGGTACTGGAACCACTCAAATTCTCAACAGTACAGCTTTTGGGACCTGAGGTTTCCAGACCTGTTTTTTCAATTGGTGAATTAAACTTCTTAGTAGGAGACCAAACATTCCTGCTCCTCTTATCAGAACACACAGTCTTACTGCACAAGCCTCTTGATACCACAGATGCAGAAACAGGTGCTGTATCCATCGAGGGTCTTGGTGACCAGGATCCAGAGGTAGAGGGGCACTAAATGTGCTTGGAGATTGGTGTACAGGGGGATTCTCAGAGCCTGGGTCGGTGGGCAGTCTTGCTTCATCATTAACAATTTAAATTTTATTTCTCTATTTTTACAAGATCTGCTTTTGAAGGAGAAGCAGATCTTATATTTGGCTTGTCTATGGATGTCTCCCAAAAAACGGAGGAGCCGAGAGTGTCTGCCACTGATTAGGATAGATTTCCAGAAGGAAAGACAGTGCTCAAAACCTGGGTATCCTGGCATACCCCATATTCCAGAATAACCCCTCAAGAACAAATGGGGAAAAACCAACAACAGACTCCCTGAATTAAATACTACAACTAAACTAAACTAAACTAAGAAACAGAAAAAACTATGTTTAACTAACTACACGTAAGTGAAGCAAGCATGCTTGATGTTCCATCTCAGGCTGAAGGTGATCAAGAAGGAACTGAGGGAAGTTTGCCTGTGCAGCTCTATATATTCTCAGTACAGAGCATGAGGATGTGCATAGAGCAAGTGTGGGCAGAAGGGGCACTGCTACTGAAAATCTCTGATAGAAGGCGACTGGTGGCACATGCACACTGAAGTGGAGCTCTTACAGGGATACTACGAGAAGAACTTTGCTGCAGTGCCTACAATAAAGACCTTGCAAAGGTTTGACTTCAGTTATTCTGTTGTTCACTCCATCATTATGATTATGCATTAAAAATGTCCCAGAGCAGTTTGAGGAAAGAAAAATTAAGTGTAAAGATAAATGTTTTCTAACTATCAAGGTATTTATATTGTGTCCATTACCATGGCATCTGAACACTTAAATGTAGTACTGATTAGTTTTTTTACCTGTTGTCATGACAATTCCAGCAAGAACTTTTCTACGTGCATGGGGAGATGTGAAATTATCAGTCAGATCACTGAATTTATCCACAACCAAGCGTGCAACAGCATCAGCTAAAACCTGCAGAATCACAGAAATACATGTTAGAGAGAATCAAACAAGAAACAACTATTAAATACTGGCATTTAATATGATGGATTAAAAAAAAATCATCCACACTGTTAATTTTTTATCCTCTACTGATTAGGGCCAAGATTTCCCAGTGTCCACTAACTCTTGGTGCCCTACTTGAGATATCTAGCATCTGATTTTCCAGGATGCTGCACAGAACACCTCCTAATGAACTTGCGTACCCTAGTTCGACCCCCGCCCTTAGTGTAGACCAGGCCTTACATAATGATCACATATACTTAACACTCAAGGGGAGAGGTGAAGTAATGGAACCCTGAGGTCCCATCCATGAGAGAGCTATTGGGGCTAAGAAGCATTTGTTCTCAACTACCCTCTGGGTCCTATCAGGGAAGAGAAAAACCACTCAAGAGCTGTTCTCCCTATCCTAGACAGGATCACAGGCATTCATGAATACCGTATGGTCAACAATACCAAAAGTTGCTGACAGATCTAAAATAAAAAATAAGGACATGAGAACATAATCAGATCTAACACCAGATTCTCATAGGTCAAGGAAACCCAAGGGCTCCAGACATTGTCAGAGTTGATTCACCACAATCTTCTCAACAATCTTCCTTGGAAACTGAGTGATGAGAAATAATGTGACAATTAACAGAATTCTCAATGCCTGTTTCCTTCCTGGCTGACTTTACTGGATAAGGAGGACATGAGTCCAGCTTGCATGCGATACCCTAAGCTCTGACTTTTTCCAAAATCTTGGTGAGTGGCACCGGCTAAAACTCAGAGAAAACTGCATTTGTTGCTAGCTTCAGTCCTGGTTCTGTCGTTATAGACACTGACAATAATGTCTGAAGACCAGTAGTCATATATGCAAAGCAGATGAGAGGGATATATCCAGCAAATTTAAGGCCTCCTTGTTATTTGTTCTTTTTGAAAACTACACTTTTTCATGCTTTTTGCTGGCTAACCATTGCACATAAGGATTCAGTTATGAAGAATAATGACAATAGATTAAAACAAGATAGCTATTACAACTATGGCTTTTTTTATGAAGAACAGAATTTGCTATTGAGAAAGCTGGGCACGTGCACAAAGAAACTCGTCTTGGTCAGTGTAGCTGTTTTGTTGCAGATCTTGTAACTTGTAAAACCATTCAGCCAGCCTAGGAATTCCACTACTGAACTTCCTGAACAGTTTCACAAAGACTAGGATCTTCTTTAAAAAGTTCAACCAACTCAGGTGGGGAGGCTCTTGTGCCAACCGAACAGTTTCATGATGAACAGGATACTTGACACAGAACCCAATGATCTGTTGAAGATCCCCGTCTTTGACTAAGCAGATGTTCTCTGTTGAAAATCATCTTCTCTGACAAAACACAGATGCCACTGGGCTAACAAAATCCATTCCCTGTACACCATAATAACCACTACTTTCAATGCAGGAAGCACTACTGTGTGCAAATGACAAAATATGGTGGTGTATTACTCTCATTAACTATGCAAAAATACTTCTCAATACCATATCACAGAATGGCAGTAGCCAATAGAGAACACGTTCTCCAATGATCTGATTGTGATGAATAATGCTGCCAATTTTTTCCTACTTTTTGTTCATTAACAAAATAATTAAACGATGCCACAAAGACCTCTAAATAAACTCTCACCATGTAAACATTTCTATTATCTCCAGTGCTTAGTTTTTAAGCTAGAAAAATCACGAGCTGCAGAATGTGAATTTTTCTGACCCATCTTAAATTATTAGAATTCAGATTTTATGGAAGCGCCTCAGAAAATTTAAGCTTTACTTGAGGCCCAGCACTGAACAGGCCCAGTTCAGTGCTTAATCTCAAGAATACCACCAAGTCAACAAATTGGGTCTCCTAGCTGCAAAGCTGGAGATCTAGTTTTTACCATTACCATACCTAACCGCCCAACCTGTCCCAAACCACAACTTGACGGATCTTCCAGAAGAACTTGGCTTGCAGTCAAGCCACCAGTCAAAGGGATGTCATATGTGATGGGGTCAGGCCAGATGACTACAGGAGAGTGCTGGAAGGCAGATATATTAGCCCCAGGATAAGTAGGTCCCTTGTGGGAAGGTTCAACCGGACCCTCAAGGCCATGATAAGTAAAGTGGCAAGTTGGGATGGGAAAGACTGGGACACACTACTACCTTACCTCATGTTCGCCGTCCAGGAGGTTCCTCAGGCTTCTACTGAGTTTTCCCCTTTGAGCTATTATACGGGCACCATCCCTGGGGCATATTAGACATAGCCAGGGAAATCTGTGAGGAAGAACCCAATGTGGGGAGAAACATAATTGAGCACATGCTACAGATGAGAGACTAGATAGCCCAAGTTACCCCCATCATATGGGAGCACTTGGAGAAAGTGCAGAAGGCCCAGTGAGCTCACTACAAGCACCAAGCAAAGATTTGATGGTTCCAACCTGGAGACCGGGTGATGGTATTGGTACCCACAGCAGAGAGTAAGCTCTTGGCCCAGTGGCAAGGGCCCTACAAAGTGTTCGAATCCATGGGAGAGGTGAACTAAAAGGTGCGACAGCCAGAAACAACAGCAGATCTATCATGTCAACCTCCTGAAGTCTTGGCATGCTCGAGAGGCATGCTTAGTCCCCAAGAAGCCCTGCCCCGGGAAAGCAACTAGACCAAGCAGGTGAGGATATCCCCCGACTTGACGCCGGAAAAAAAGGCCGAGGCATACAAGATGGTCAACTGAAACCAGGATGTGTTCTCAACAAGACTGGGCTGGACGACCGAGGCATATCACCACATCCTCCCGAACCCTGGGGCCAAAGTGATTATAAGGCCCTAACGGGTCCCAGCAGCTAAAAGGGAGGAAATCAAGACTGAAGTGAAGAGAATGTTAGAATTAGGGGTCATCGAGGAATCCCACAGCTAGTGGTCCAGTCAGATCGTGCTGGTGCCCAAACCCAATGGCACCACAAGGTTCTGTAATGAATTTCGTCGACTGAACAAAGTGTCCCAGTTTGATGCATACCCTGTACCCTGCTTAGACAAAGCAACAAAGAGTCCATGCATGTCTGACGAAGTGGGTATTCATCCACAAAAGCTTATGCTCCAATACATCTGTTAGTCTTTAAGGTGCCACAGGACTCTTTGTTGCTTTTTACAGATCCAGACTAACACGGCTACCCCTCTGATACTGCTTAGAGGAGTTAGTTGACCGACTGGGCAACGCCTGGTTCCCTGACCACCCTGGATTTGACAAAGGGGTACTGGCAGATCCCACCAGCCAAAGAAGCAAAAGAAGAGACTGCTTTCTCCATACCAGAGGGGCTTTTCAAGTATACTGTTCTCCGCTTCGGGCTGCATGGGGCCCCAGCCACCTTCCAGCACCTCAATGGATAGGCTGTTGTACCCCCGTGCCACTTATGCCATCACATACCTGGACGAAGTGCTTATCCATACCCCAGACTGGGAGACCCACCTGGGAAAGGTGGAAGCGGTGCTGAACACGCTAAGGAGGGCTGGCCTCACAGCCAATCCGGCCAAGTGTGCCATAGGGCTAGCAGAGGCTAAATACCTTGGAAACATCGTAGGAAGAGGCATAGTAAAGCCCAACTAAATATGCTGGAAGCTATACAAATTTGGCCCTGGCCGAGCCGGAAAAAACAAGTCTGAGTGTTCCTAGGCAAAGTGGGGTACTACCAACGATTTATCCCCCATTTTGCCACCAGTACAAGTCCCCTGATGGACCTGGTAAAAGCCTGGGGCCCTGACATGGTGAGATGAACCGACACAGCAGAGGAGGCATTCACAGACCTGCGGACAGCCCTCTCTATTAACCCCGGGCTCATAGCCCCGGACTTTACTAAAGAATTCATTTTACAGATGGATGCATCCGAAGTGGGGTTGGGGGCTGTCCTGTCACAGATGGTCAGAGAGGACGAATATCCAATCCTTTACCTTAGCAGAAAACTCCTTCCAAAGGAACAGAAATATGCAGTAGTAGAGAAGGAGTGCCTCGCCATCAAGTGGGCCACGGAAACTCTACGATATTACCTGCGAGGCTGGTGATTTGTCCTCGTGACTGATCATGCCTCTCTCCAATGGATGCAATGGAACAAAGAGAAGAATGCAAGGGTGACCAGGTGGTTCTTTTCCCTCCAACCGTACCACCTCAGCATTCAACACAGGGCTGGAAGCCACCATGGCAATGTGGATGGCCTGTCACAGGTACCCTGTCTGATGACCCAACACCATGGTGTTGAGCAGGAGGGAGGGAAATGTGATGGGGTCAGCCAGATGGCTACAGGAAAATGCTGGAAGGGCGATATATTAGCCCCAGGATACGCAGGTCCCTTTTCCCTTGGTAGCTGAGCAGGGGTTACTCTAGGTTAATTAGGACATCTGGGGCCAATTAAGGGCCTGCCAGAACCTGTTAAAAGCCTCCCCTCCAGCCAGATAGGGTTGCGTGATAGGCGGTAAGGGAGGAAGGCGAGCTACTGGAAAGCTGGGCAGTGCAGACACTGAAAACATAAGAACATAAGAATGGCCATACTGGGTCAGACCAAAGGTCCATCCAGCCCAGTATCCTGTCTACTGACAGTGGCCAATGCCAGATGCCCCACTCCTGTTAGGGAGTGAACCTAACAGGTAATGATCAAGTGATCTCTCTCCTGCCATTCATCTCCACCCTCTGACATACAGAGGCTAGGGACACCATTCCTTACCCATTCTGGCTAATAGCCATTAATGGACTTAACCTCCATGAATTTATCTAGTTCTCTTTTAAACCCTCTTATAGTCCTAGCCTTCACAACCTCCTCAGGCAAGGAATTCCAAAGGTTGACTGTGCGCTGTGTGAAGAAGAACTTCCTTTTATTTGTTTTAAACCTGCTGCCCATTAATTTCATTTGGTGGCCCCTATTTCTTATATTTTGGGAACAAGTAAATAAGTTTTCCTTATTCACTTTCTCCACACCACTCATGATTTTATATAGCTCTATCAAATCCCCCCTTAGTCTCCTCTTTTCAAAGCTGAAAAGTCCTAGCCTCTTTAATTTCTCCTCATATGGGACCCGTTCCAAACCCCTAATTATTTTAGTTGCCCTTCTCTAAACCTTTTCTAATGCCAGTATATCTTTTCTGAGATGAAGAGACCACATCTGTACGCAGTATTCAAGATGTGGCTGTACCATGGATTTATATAAGGGCAATAAGATAGTCTCGTGTCTTATTCTCTATCCCTTTTTTAATGATTCCTAACATCCTGTTTGCTTTTTTGACTGCCGCTGCATGCTGCGTGGATGTCTTCAGAGAACTATCCATGATGACTCCAAGATCTCTTTCCTGATTCGTTGTAGCTAAATTAGCCCCCATCATATTGTATGTATAGTTGGGGTTATTTTTTCCAATGTGCATTACTTTATATTTATCCACATTAAATTTCATTTGTCATTTTGTTGCCCAATCACTTAGTTTTGTAAGATCTTTTTGAAGTTCGTCACAGTCTGCTTTGGTCTTAACTATCTTGAGCAGTTTAGTATCATCTGCAAAGTTTGCCACCTCACTATTTACCCCTTTCTCCAGATTATTTATGAATAAGTTGAATAGGATTTGTCCTAGGACTGACCCTTGGGGAACACCACTAGTTACCGCTCTCCATTCTGAAAATTTACCATTTATTCCTACCCTTTGTTCACTGTCTTTTAACCAGTTCTCAATCCATGAAAGGATCTTCCCTCTTATCCCATGACAACTTAATTTACGTAAGAGCCTTTGGTGAGGGACCTTTCAAAGGCTTTCTGGAAATCTAAGTACACTATGTCCACCGGATCCCCCTTGTCCACGTTTGTTGACCCCTTCAGAGAACTCTAATAGATTAGTAGAAGACTGAAGCAAAGAATTCATTTAGTTTCTCCGCAATGACTTTATCGTCTTTAAGCGCTCCTTTTGTATCCCGATCATCAAGGGGCCCCACTGGTTTTTTAGCAGGCTTCCTGCTTCTGATGTACTTAAAAACATTTTGTTATTATCTTTTGAGTTTTTGGCTAGCTGTTCTTCAAACTCCTTTTTGGCTTTTCCTATTACATTTTTATACTTAATTTGGCAGTGTTTATGCTCCTTTCTATTTACCTCACTAGGATCTGACTTCCACTTTTTAAAGAAAGTCTTTTTATCTCTCACTGCTTCTTTTACATGGTTGTTAAGCCACGGTGGCTCTTTTTTAGTTCGTTTACTGTGTTTTTTAATTTGGGGGTATACATTTGAGTTGGGCCTCTGTTATGGTGTCTTTGAAAAGTGTCCATGCAGCTTGCAGGGATTTCACTCTAGTCACTGTACCTCAGGATAAGCATTAGGAGAGAAGCCACACAGGTACAGAGGCAAAGGACAGGAGATCCCTGCCCAACAGGGCGGATGGCCCTTCTGGGCCCCAGAGGTCTGAGGGAAGAGACCCCGCCAGAGGGGAGAGACTGAACCAGGTGTCTGGTCTTTTGCCACCACGCCCCAGAGGGGCTACCAGAGACTGAGAGGCTCCCTGTGCATCCCTGTCAAGGAGGCCGGGACAAACATTACTCTGGCAGGGTGTGGACAGTAAACCCAGGGGCATGGGGAAAATCCCAAGGGAAAAGAGGAATATCCCAGCCCACCGCTAAACCGAAGTGCGGGACCCACCGAAGCAGAGAGGAAGCTCTGTCACACATATTGATGTTATGACAGAGCACAATACTGCTGGATGGAATTGTGCAATGGACTCCCCAAATATGGGCAAGTCTCAATTCCCACACAAAGAACTCAGGCTTTAGTCTAGCTGGCAGAGCAGTCCCTAATCACTGTGAAATATCTGCAAATCACAAAGACTTGCCGCCTCTCCCCATATTAACAACCAGACAAGGAAAGACAGCTAAGGCTGATGAAAAAGGGCTGAGTAACACTGCTTGTTCTTCAAGCATATCATCTCTTGTCACAAGCTACACTTGAAAAACATAGCCACTATCACACTCTCTAAAAGTATCTAAACATCTACCTGATTTCCCACTTTTGGTGGTTGTCTCCTCAAGTACCATTGCATAAATGTGTAAGAACATCCCAAAGGATGCAGCAACACAGTAGCACGGGATAAAAAACTGTAAGTGATGACCCAGATACGCAGCTACAAAGAGCAGCAAATGGTAAAGTAGGAAAGAAGGTCTAATGCAAAAAAAATGGCACCGAGGAAGAGCAGTGCAGCTGCCACGTTAAATGTCTGAATCACACATTGTAATCTTTGTCCCATGTACAGTATCTGCTGGGCACAGATAGAGCAAGGGAGTAATGAATCTTCTGCTGAGTTGCACCAGCACTCAGCCTCTATGAGACTGCAAAATGACAGCTAGCCTGTCATTCATTAGATAATCAGATTGAATCACATCAGCTATCTCAAAATGTGAAGGGGTTTTCCTTCCACAAACACACGGGTACTTTGGGGCTCCCTGCTGAGAGCTGTTTACCCGGAAGCACTTTGCTACACACAATAGTCTCCTCATGAGCTTGGTGTGCACTGATGAACATCACTGCTCGATCGGCACACATGTAGGTGCTCAGGCACAAATAAGGGCAAACAACGTCCACATCTACTCCTCAGTACCCTCAGCTGCCATACAAAGCTGGGAGGGCCATGCCTACTTGGATAAAAAATGGCTACACCTGAAGACAACAGTTAGTGAGCGGGGAAAAGATCTAACCAGCAGAAAGGAAGAGGAAACAAAACTGGGTTACAACCGGAATGGGCACTAAAGATCTGGAAGTCCCACTACACCTCTGAGAATCCATGAACGATCACATGCCATTGGCTGGGTGGAGAGCTGCCAGAGTGGTGTTCCTAAAACCACTGTAGGAAGCGATTTCCTCACTGCTTTCTCTGTTATCTTGTGGTCCTCTGTTGTACGTCATGCTGTAGAATGTTATTGTTGGTTATTGTGTGTTGCAATATGAACTAGTAGTCTGTATTTTTCTAACTGTGTTTCATTCTGTTTTAGAATCTGGAAAGTATATGGAACATATTTCTGAATGTCACTATTTTTTTTTCCACCCAGGTTAAGCCATACAAAAAGTAGTAAATTTGAGATTGTGTAAAAGTTCTCAGTTGTCAAGGTGTTGCAGAGATAGTGATGGAAACTGGAGAATGCTGTTGTGCAGACAGTATACTAAACTGTAAATCACTGAATGACCAAATAAATGATTTTGGTGTGGGTCCACAGGACCTGAACACATACCTCAATGGAGGGGAGTGGTGACAAAAACATGATTTCAAATACACATTGTGGGTCACATAAAAAGAAAACAGACAGATGTGAGGTAAAAAGGCTAAAACAAGGAATCTGGAAAAGGGGACTGAGCAAAGAACCCCAGAAAACAGCAGCCATATGCAATCACAGAGTTCACCAAGGCTCATGGATGTGAACAGCTGGCCCTTTGTGAAACATGTTTTTAATTGCAGCATAAGGTGCAGGCACTGATGGCTAGAAAGTAGCTATGTGAGGGTTATGAGCAGCAGCAGCAAAGTGCAAAGATCATACACAATACTTTTAGCTTTCTAGGACTTCCTGCCTGAGCCCCCCACTGAGTCACACAGGACCTGCTGAGGGTTTGCACAGCAGGATTTCTAAGCATTTAATGACTTTGCTTCAGAGACACAGAGTTCAGGACCCAACTCTGCTAGGCACTGTTCAGACTTCAGATAAAGACAAAGAGCTCACAATTGAATTTACATGTCACTGAGAATGGAACAGGTAGACAAAAAGACAAATGGAGTGGGAATTAATTGAATGGATGAGATGAATAAAAATGAATACAGTTTATCAGAGAAGCAGAAGTCAAGGTCACCATTTGCCTGACTAGTGCCAGCTGGCAGTGATTTGTAGCCATCACAGCAGAGGGAAGTTTTAAGGAGGTATTTATGAAAGGATAAAGTGGCAACTTTACGAATTTTGACAGAAAGTTTCCCGCACACACGGAGCTGTATGGGAGAAAGCCTGGGGGTGTCTGAGGGACAAGTGAATAAACTGAAGCTGGCATTTTAGCAAAGTGAAGGCTGGGGTCGACAGCTCAATAAACTAGTAGATCAGTTAGACAGAATGGTGTCTATGGGTCTTAAAGACAAAACACTTGCATTTTATGTGGTGAAGAGAAGGGGCCAATGGAGAGAAATGAAGAGCCAGTGATGTGGTCAGGGATGAGCCAAAAAAATGAAGAGAAGAAATTATTTAATTGCCTATGCAACAATGCTAGGAGCCTGGGTAATAAACAAGAAGAATTAGAATTGCTCATTTATGAGCATAAATGTGATGTAGTTGCCATTACTGAAACCTGGTGGGATGATTTACGTGACTGGAATACTAAAATCAGTGGTTACAACCTGTTTAGGAAGGATCAAGTAGACAAAAGAGGAGGGGAAGTAGCACGCTAGATCAAAAATGGCATTACGTGCTAGTGAGTCACTAATAACAAGCAAGAAAATGCTCTTGAATGCTTATGGATAAATATCCTAACAGATAAAGCACAAGATGGGCCATTAGTTGGTGTCTGCTACAGACCCCAAATCACACTAGGGAACTGGATGACCAGCTCCTTATGCACCTATCTACACTGTGTAGGAAAAAAGGCTGTGTGATCACGGGGGACTTCAATTTGAGTGACATATGCTGCCAATACTAAAACAGCCTTAGGATGCGTAAGTATGATCTATGACAGGGATGGCCAAACTTACTGACCCTCCAAGCGGCATATGACAATCTTCAGAAGTTCGAGAGCGAGGGCACACACCTGCCGGAGCTTGGGGCTTCAGCCTGTGGGAGGCGCCTGCAGGGCCGCCCAGAGGATTCAGGGGGCCTGGGGCAAAGCGGGGGAGCTGCGGCGCTTGTACTCACCTGGCGGCGGTCCGGGTCTTCGGCGGCATTTTGGCAGCGGGGGGCCCTTCAGTCACTCCACGTCTTCAGCAGCACTGAAGGGCCCCCCGCCGCCAAAATGCCTCCGAAGACCCGGACCGCCGCCGGGTCAGGGCTCGCAGGGCCCCTGTGGGCCCGGGGCAAATTGCCCCACTTGCTCCCCCCCCACCCCGGGTGGCCCTGGGCACCTGTAGGGCTTGGGGCTTCAGCCCCACTCCTGCTGAAGCCTCGAGACCCCCTTTCCCTCTGGGCAAAACAGAGGCAACGCGTGGGGGAGGCACGTGGGGTCATGATTTTGGCCAGGGTTTGCTAGCCCCGCTCAGTCACATGATACCACAGGGCCCCCTTCCTGTACAGCAGCTGCTGAAGCCAGCAAGCTGGGAGCTGCGGCTATGGGGAGAGGCAGTGGGAGCTGCAGGGACACCTCCTCTCAAAGCTAAAGCAGCAGCCCCTCCCCGCAGCTCCCAGCAGTTGGCTGCTGGCTCTCCATGCAGAGCTAACACCTGGGAGCTGCAGGGAGGGGCCACTGAGGGTAAGAGGGAGGGCATGCCAGAGAGTGTGTGATCAAGCTCTTGGAGTGGGGGGGAAGCAAACCTTTAAATCCCCCCAGCAGCCACCAGTCATCTCTGGCAGAAGCCCATAGTTCCACCACCCTGCTGCAGGGCAGAAACCCCGAGCTTCCCGCCCCCCGTGCAGTCTGGTAGGCTAAGAATGGGGGAGCTTGAGGAGCTCCACAAGCTGCATTTTAACACTAAAAGAGCCACATGTGGCTCACAAGTGGCAGTTTGGCCACCCAGATCTATGACAACTTCCTAACTCAAGAAGTGCTGCAAACAACATGAGGGAATTCTATATTAGATCTCATCTTGACAGACAAAGAGGAACTGATCACAGAACTAAAAATTAATGGTAGCTTAAGTACAGGTGATCATAACTTGATCACATTTATAATGTGCAAACAAAATAAAGTCCAGACCAGAAATATATATATATATATATTTGATACTTTAAAAGGGCCAATTTCACAAAGCTGAAAACAACCATGAGCCATATCACCTGGGATGAAGATTTTAATCAGAAAAAGATGTGAATGATAATTGGGAATAGTTTAAGAACATGTTACTAGATGCCCCAAAAGTCACACTCAAGGAAGAAGGCCATATTGGTTAAAAAACCCCACCTGGTTTAGAAGGGAAGTGAAGGCAGCTATAAAAAATAAAATATAACAAACAGAAGAAAAGCAAAGTAATAGTAATGAATATAAATCAGAAACTAGGAATTGTAGAAGATTGATAAGGAAAGCAAATGAACACAAGCAGAAATTTATGGCCAGCAGCATTAAGAACAATAAGAAGCAGCAAAGAGTCCTGTGGCACCTTATAGACTAACAGACGTATTGGAGCATGAGCTTTCGTGGATGCATCCGACGAAGTGGGTATTCACCCACGAAAGCTCATGCTCCAAAACGTCTGTTAGTCTATAAGGTGCCACAGGACTCTTTGCTGCTTTTACAGATCCAGACTAACACGGCTACCCCTCTGATACTTAACAATAAGAAGGAATTTTAAACGTATATTAGAAGCAAAAAGAATCCTAACAATGGTATTGGTCTACTACTAGACATAAATGGTAGAATTATTGATAATAATTCAGACAAGACAGAAATGTTCAATAAATATTTCTAATCTGTATTTGGGAAAAAAACAGATGACGTAGTCATATCATATGATGATTCTATTCCACTAGTATCTCAGGAGGATGTTAAACAGAAGCTACTAAAGTTTTAAGTTAGACATTTTTAAATCAACAGGTGAGGATAATTTGCACCCAAGAGTTTTAAAAGAGCTGGCTGATGAGCTAACTGAACAATTTATGTTAATTTTCAATAAATCTTGCAACACTGGGGAAGTTCCAGAAGAAAGCTAATGTTGCACCAATTTTTAAAAAGAGTAAATGGAATGACCCAGGAACCTATAGCCCTGTCAGTCTGACATCAATCCTGGTCAAGATAATGGAGCAGCTGTTATAGGACTTGAGTAGTAATGAATTAAAGAAGGGTAATGTAATTAATGCAAATCAACATGGATTTATGGAATTAGATCCTATCAAACTAACTCCATATCCTTTTTTTTTTAGATTACAAGTTTGGTTGATAAAGGTAATAGTGTTGATGTAATATACTTAGACTTCTGTAAGGTCTTTGACTTTGTACCCTACAACGTTTAACATCTGGTTAAAAAAACCAGAACAATATAAAATTAACATGGAACACATTACATGGATTAAAAACTGGCTAACTAATGGGTCTCAAAATGTAATTGTAAATGGGGAATTATCACTGCGCAGGTCTGTTTCTAATGGAATCCTGAAGGGTTAGGTTCTTGACCCTATGCTATTTAATGCTTTTCTCAATGACCTGGAAGAAAACATAAAATCATCACTGATAAAGTTTCCAGAGGACAGAAAAAATGGGGGAATGGTAAATAATGAAGAGGATAGGTCACTAATACACAGTGATCAGGATCGGTTGGTAGGCTGGGTCAAGCAAACAATATGCATTTTAATAGGCTAAATGGAAATGTACAAATCTACAAACAAGGAATGTAGGCTACATTTACAGGATGGAGGATTCTATCCTGGAAACCAGAGACTCTGAAAAAGATTTGGGGTTTGTGATGGATAATCAACTAAGCATGAGCTTCCAGGGCTAATGAGATCCTTGGATGCATAAACATCTTTAAAAAAGGGAAGAAGGAAGATCCAGGGAACTACAGGCCAGTCAGTCTCACCTCAGTCCCTGGAAAAATCATGGAACAGATCCTCAAGGAATCAATTCTGAACCACTTAAAGGAGGGGAAAGTGATCAGGAACAGTCAGCATGGATTCACCAAGGGCAAGTCATGCATGACTAACCTAATTGCCTTCTATGATGAGAGAACCGGCTCTGTGGATGAGGGGAAAGCAGTGGATGTGCTATTTCTGGACTTTAGCAAAGCTTTTGATACGGTCTCCCACAGGATTCTTGACAGCAAGTTAAATAAGTCTGGGCTGGATGAATGGACGGTTAGGTGGATAGAAAACTGGCTAGATGGTCGGGCTCAACGGGTAGTGATCAATGGTTCCATGTCTAGTTGGCAGCCGGTATCAAGTGGAGTGCCCCAAGGATCGGTGCTGGGGCCGGTTTTGTTCAATATCTTCATTAACGATCTGGAGGATGGTGTGGACTGCACCCTTAGCAAGTTTGCAGATGACACTAAACTGGGAGGAGTGGTTGATACGCTGGAGGGTAGGGATAGGATACAGAGGGACCTAGACAAATTAGAGGATTGGGCCAAAAGAAATATGATGAGGTTCAACAAGGACAAGTGCAGAGTCCTGCTCTTAGGACGGAAGAATCCCATGCACTGCTACAGACTAGGGACCGAATGGCTGGGCAGCAGTTCTGCAGAAAAGGACCTAGGGGTTACGGTGGACGAAAAGCTGAATATGAGTCAACAGTGTGCCCTTGTTGCCAAGAAGGCTAATGGCATTTTGGGTTGTATAAGTAGCGGTATTTCCAGCAGATCGAGGGATGTGATCATTCCCCTCTATTCAGCACTGGTGAGGCCTCATTTGGAGTACTGTGTCCAGTTTTGGGCCCCACACTACAAGAAGGATGTGGATAAATTGGAGAGAGTCCAGCGGAGGGCAACAAAAATGATTAGGGGCTGGAGCACATGACTTATGAGGAGAGGCTGAGGAACTGGGATTGTTTAGTCTGCAGAAGAGAAGAATGAGGGGGGATTTGATAGCTGCTTTCAACTACCTGAAAGGGGGTTCCAAAGAGGATGGATCTAGACTGTTCTCAGTGGTAGAAGATGACAGAACAAGGAGTAATGGTCTCAAGTTGCAGAGGGGGAGGTTTAGGTTGGACATTAGGAAAAACTTTTTCACTAGTAGGGTGGTGAAGAACTGGAATGGGTTACCTAGGGAGGTGGTGGAATCTCCTTCCTTAGAGGTTTTTAAGGTCAGGCTTGACAAAGCCCTGGCTGGGATGATTTAGTTGGGTTTGGTCCTGCTTTGAGCAGGGAGTTGGACTAGATGACCTCCTGAGGTCCCTTCCAACCCTGAGATTCTATGATTCTATGATTCTATGAACAGGGGAATTTTAAGTAAGAGGAGAGAGGTTATTTTACCTCTGTATTTGGCACTAGAGAAACTGCTGCTGGAACACAATGTCCACAATTCAAGAAGGATGTTGATAAATTGGAGACGGTCCAGAGAAGAGCCACAAGAATGATTAAAGGGTTAGAAAACATTCCTTATAGTGATCAACTCAACAGCTCAAATCAGTTTAGATTAACACAGAGAAGGTTAAGGAGTGGCTTGATTCCAGTCTATATATACCTACATGGGGACAAGTCTAGCAGGGGAAGGTATAACACAACTTAATGGCTGGAAGTGGATGCTGGACAAATTCAAACTGAAATGTATACATTTTTAACAGTGAGGGTAATTAACCATTGGAACAATTTACCAAGGGTCATGGTGGATTCTCTATCACTGGCCATTTTTAAATCAAAATAGGATTTTTTCTAAAAGATCTGCTCTAGGGATTGTTTTGGGGATGTTCTATGGCCTTGGTTACACAACAGGTCAGACTAAATGATCACAGAGGTCCCTTCTGGCCTTGGAATCCATGATCCTTGCAGCAGCATTCTGTAACTGACTTGGTGGCTGATGTCAAGGTCAGAAGGCCGGAGAAATTACAATAGTTTGAGGTCTTGTCTACACGCACAAGTTGCATTAAAGTTGTATGTTCTATTAAAGGTATGATGTTAAACTGATTCAATGAAGCTGGTGCCAAAATCTGTGTGTGGACACTCTTACGTCAGTTTAAACTTGACTTATGTAAATTTAGCTTGCACCTGTAAATTACATGAGTGATTTGATATACCTGTAATTAATTTGCATCAAATTACCAATGTAAGATAAACTGACATAAACCTGATCTTAAGTGATGTGTTGCCACTTACAAAACTGTACTAGTTTAATATCACAATTTAGTTGAACTGGGGTAATTTTATGTCTAGATCAGTCTTAGGTAAGAGATGATGAGGGCATACATGAAAAAGAGTCTAGGACAGGCAGAAAATTTTAGAAATATTATGTAGATACAAAAGGCAAGACTTGGAAATGGCCTTGATGTGTGGGTGAAAAAAGAGAGCTAAGTTAAAAGTGATGCCCAGATTAAAAATCTGAATAGCTGGGAAAAGAATGGTGTTATCCATGTCAATGGAGAGAATAGGAAAAGAGGAAGACTTGAGGTGTGAGGATCAAAAGCTCAGTTTTGGCCATTTAGAGTTTAATATAATGGCTGGTCATCTATGAAGAGAAGTCAGAGACAGGGCCAGATTCATGACTGGATGGACTAAGAGTGATAGGAAGGAAGGGGAGAAGGAAGGTGGAGAGAGGAGATGAGGAGTCATGTAGGAGTTTATCAATTTTCTCTTTGGGTGGAGATGTACAGTTGCTTGGCCAGGAAAATGTCACAACTGGAAGTGAGAACAAATTTGCAGGGGTGAAAGTCGGCATAGTCATTGGACTTCTGCCAGAGACAGTCAGCTTTCAAGGGCAGGAGCTGAGGGAGAAGATGTGGGGAACAAGCCAAGGTATATTTTGCAGTGGGAGAGAAGTGTAAAGACACTGAGGGCAAAGGATTTGCCAAGTGCTTGTAACTCCAGCCAGTTTATACTCTTCCTGCCTTCCACTGAGGACAAGTGGGGACCTACTGTACGCACCCAGTCAATCAGTTACATGTCTGTGGTGATCCTGACTATTAGAATTCTCATCAATTGCTTCCCTCTGGAAAGATTTCTGGATTTGGTCCACAATACCAAGGACTGAAGGACTGCAGCTGGCATAATGATTTTCCTGTGATGTCGCCAGTCAACAATTCCCCACTGAGGGAAGAAATACCTGCAGATATATCATATGGAAGATAATCCACTGAACTATACCTGCACAGTAAGCCGTCTGACTGAACTAGAAGCTTGAAAGGCTTGCCAGAATATTGTAGTAGAGAGAGCCAATCTGGATTTGATCCAGATCCCTGATTTGGGGAAGGGCTAAACCAAAAACTAACATTGTGACACTCAATCTTCAGAAAGGCAGAGGTTTACAAATGAGGAAGCTACCTAGAAATATACCAAAGACAGACTATAAACGATTAACATCTTTATGATAAGCATGGAAGTTATTTAATCACAGCTAGAAGACATGCAATCTTCTAAACAAAGCAGAACAAGGAAGGCAAGGAGAAAAAAGTAGGGTTAAATGGCAAAGAGCTAGGTTTAAGAAATTCCAGCCGAGTGAAGAGAGCAGTAAGGAACATAAATAGGGCCACTTCCAAATCCACGGCCATGAAAAACGCGTCATGGACCATGAAATCTGGTCTTTTACCCTGCACTCTACAGATTTCACAGGAGAGACCAGCATTTCTCAAACTGGGGGTTCTGACCCAAAAGGGAGTTGCAGGGCAGTGGATAACAAAGTTATAAAGTATGGGGGTCGCAGTACTGCCACCCTTACTTCTCTTCTGCCTTCAGAGCTGGGCAGCTGGAGAGTGTTAGTTCTTAGCCGGACGCCCAGCTCTGAAGGCAACGTCCACCAGCAGCAGCGCAGAAGGGTGGCAATACCATACCATGCCACCCTTACTTCTGCACTGCTGCTGGTGGCAGCTCTGCCTTCAGAACTGGGCTCCCGGCCAGCAGCTGCCGCTCTCCAGCTACCCAGCTCTGAAGGCAGTGCCACTGCCAGCAGCAGTGCAGAAGTAAGGGTAACAGTACTGCAAGCCCCCACAATAACCTTGCGACCCCCTCCCCAAACTACTTTTTGGGTCAGGACCCCTACAATTACAACGCTGTGAAATTTCAGATTTAAATAGCTCAA